>NC_088872.1:12013108-12613108 GCF_032884065.1 Artemia franciscana | reverse complement strand
TAATTTTGCCATAATTTGTCAGAAGCTGTATTGTGATATCTTAAAAAGGGAGTTATGCACAACTAATGTTTATGAAAAGGTAAATATAGAGGATGAGAATTTAATTGAAAAGACTGAAGAAATACTTTTTAAAAATTTTAATATTAAAATAAATGACAATGATAAAAAGTTCCCTTTCCTATATTGGACTGTAAAATTTCATAAGAATCCCCCTAAACCACGGTTTATTGCTGGAGCAGCTAAATGTCCAACCCGCATTGCTGCTACTGACCTCTCTTTAATTTTAAAGGAAATTGTAAATAAACTTAAAACCTATTGTTCTGGTATTAAAAAATTTTCGAATTTTAATCCATATTGGAGTGTTAATAATTCACTGCAGGTGATAGATTCTTTAACAATGGTTTCAGCTAAAAGAATTGAGTCTTTCGATTTTGCGACAATGTATACTAATTTATCACTTAATTTAGTGTTTGATAATTTAAAAACTGTTATAAAGAAATCTTTCCTCTTATCTAGTAAAAGATTCTTAAAAATAGACAGTTATAATAAAAAAGCCATATGGACAAACTGCTTTAATACTACAGTTAACTTGAGATGTTACAGCTTGGATATGATTTTTGAGTTATTGGAATTTGTTTTATACAATACTTATATAAGATTTGGGGGTGATTTGTACAAGCAAATTATGGGAATTCCCATGGGGGGGAATGCCAGCCCATTTATAGCTGACTTGTTTTTAAGTCAACTAGAATATAAATATATGATGGATAAGAATAATCCAATTAATTTAAAACATGCTTTGTCAAATAATAAAAGATATTTAGATGATATTTTGGTCTTAAATTGTAAGGATTTCATTGATATTTCTAAAAATATATATCCATCAGAGCTTATTCTTGAGCCTAGTCATGGCGCTGGTCATGAAGATCATTTCTTAGATTTAAATATTAATATTTGTGATAATAATAAATTAAGTTTTAAAATGTATAATAAAACGGATGATTTTGATTTTGAAGTGATTAGTTTCCCATTCCCTGAAAGTAATATACACTCAAATATCACATATTCAGCGTTTTTCTCACAGTTACTTCGTTATGCAAGGATTTGTAGTAATTATATTGATTTTAAAAATAGATGTAAAATCTTAAGCCAAAAATTGATATCAAGAGGTTTTTCTGCAAATAAATTAACTTGGCAATTTAAAAAATTTAGTTTTCATTATAACGAACTTTTAAATAAATATCAAAAGAATTATCTAGAAATACTTAAAGAAATTTTTAACTAATTTCGGAGGTTCGAGAAATGTTGTCACAGCGCCATTTATTTTGAATTGTGTTTCTAATTGAGCGGATTTTTTTAAAAAATTAGCCACATGGTAAAGATGAATTCTATAATTGTTTAGTTCATTCAGTTTTTTTGCAATGTGTTAATATTTGTGATTTGGTAAAATTTATAATATTTAGTTTACCTATTGTTGCTAAAGGGAGGGATATATTAACAAGATAAGCTTGTTTTGGTTTTACTTGGTTGTTTTACATTTGCTGTTTTTTTTTCATGGGCATGTATTTTGGGGGTGATACCTGACGCGGGGATGCCATGGATATTCTGTGGTAGCCACAACACTGTGCTGGGTAGAGAATTTAGAGTGGCGAAACCCTATATAGGCCAGTGTATTCTCCTGATCAGCCCTTATGTTGGGTGTTGCCTCTGAATTATTTGTCTATATTATTTTTTCTATTGTTCGGTAAATGACGACTTATACTTATTGACGACATGACTGCCTGTCCATGGATTATTCTTTATGGTTGATTGTGTGTGGCTATGCTGTTTGACCTATGTGATTGTATGGATGAGTAGGGTTAAGGCCTCATTCAAGTGCTGGTCTATATTAATCACTAATTTAGGAAAACAGTCTTCCTTTTCTCCTTCTGTCTCTTTTTTTTTTTTTTTTTTTTTTTTTTTTTTTTTTTTTTTTTTTTTTGTGTTTGTGCTGTAGCATTGGTGATTTCTCTTTTCATGATATTATTCCAGGTTGGATCCAGTGCTGGTGGAGAAAATTTTTTTAGTTTTTTCCCCGACAGACCTTTACCCTGGTCCAGGTTTTTAACCTGATATTGTTAATTATTGGTGAGATGGCACTTATGCAAATTTCATGTTCTTTCATCTTTTTGTTTATGTATTTATTGACCTATTGACCTTGGCATGTTTTTTGGACTATGATTGTTGGATTTTGATTTGGATGTTGGTTTGTTTTGGATTTATTTTCAATAACTTTTTATGCAACAAAACACAAATATTAGCCTCGGAACTCGGAACGATTTTTTGAAAGTTAGTAAGTGTAAAAGTCGTTGTTTTCTTTGCCAAGATCATTTTGTCCCACGGACTTCTGTTAAAAGTACATTGTATAATAAAAATTTAGCATGCAAGTTACGTGGTAATGTTAATTGTAGAACAACCAATGTAATTTACCTATTAGAATGTAATACATGCTGCCTACAATATGTGGGGGAAACAACTAATAATATATATAAAAGATTTTCTGGACACAAGACAACAGTTAATAATGAAAAAACTAATAACTATCTAGTTCAACATTGTAGTAATGGTAAATGTTCCATATCAGATATAACTGTTACAATTTTAGAAAATTTAGAATTAGAAAATTTAAATAAAGAAGAGAAGAATAATAGACTACGTAAACAGGAGGATTTCTGGATCCATACTCTTGGTACAGCTTATCCTTTTGGGCTAAATAATCGTGTAGCAAAATATGGTGACATGTCTCATGTTGTTGTTAAATGTATTGATGGTTTTATGGACCATCCTTCTTTTAATTGTCCTACTAAACGTAAAAAACGATCGAGAGGACATGGGAAAAATAATAGAAAAAATGAATTAGATGTACATATGCTTTCTATAGATCTATGCCAGCTACTTGAATCTAGGGGTATGATTTCTGTAATAAAGTGTCTAAATAATTTATCCAAGAGGAATTTAATCAAACTTTTCTGGATTGTTAAGAATAATACAGCTCTTGATTATAATTTTAAAGTAATATGTGATACAATTTGCATTCTAACTAAAACGAAATTTATTTCAAAAAAGAAAAAGTTCGATAAGATTAGTAATAAGGATAACAGATTATATTTACCTATTAATTTTACTTGTAAGCAGATTGAAGATATTAATTTACCAGAAATTTTAAATCAGCGGCATGTGAAACAGGCCCTTCCTAGTAATTTAAATTATAATGATAGTCCAGTTTTAACTTATAAATTTTCAAAAACTATTGGGCAAATTATTTTTAATTATAATTTAATACTAAAAAAACTAGATAGCGATATAAATTGGGAACCGGTTTGTAATTGTAAGCAACTTGGCCCATTTGTAAATCCTGCTTACAAACATGTTATAACAGGGGACTTGTCAATAATAAAGCAAGATGATCTTCAAATTATAATGAATAAAGGGGCTAATTTCCGTCTTTCTCATCATCTGAAACCATCGAGTGTTCTTGATGGCTTGGAAAATGATTTTGATTTATTTATTGATAAGTGGTGTAAGAAAGAGAATAAAAATAAAGAGAGTTTTCAAAGTTGGAAGAATTTAATTATTAGTAGAGTAAGAAATAAAATATATTCTAACTTAAAAAATAGTAACACTAAATCATTATTTTATAATGCGAAGATTAAACAAGCAATTGATAATCTAAAGAATGAATTTGTAATTGTGCCAGTGGATAAAGCTAATAATAATTTTGCCATAATTTGTCAGAAGCTGTATTGTGATATCTTAAAAAGGGAGTTATGGACAACTAATGTTTATGAAAAGGTAAATATAGAGGATGAGAATTTAATTGAAAAGACTGAAGAAATACTTTTTAAAAATTTTAATATTAAAATAAATGACAATGATAAAAAGTTCCCTTTCCTATATTGGACTGTAAAATTTCATAAGAATCCCCCTAAACCACGGTTTATTGCTGGAGCAGCTAAATGTCCAACCCGCATTGCTGCTACTGACCTCTCTTTGATTTTAAAGGAAATTGTAAATAAACTTAAAACCTATTGTTCTGGTATTAAAAAATTTTCGAATTTTAATCCATATTGGAGTGTTAATAATTCACTGCAGGTGATAGATTCTTTAACAATGGTTTCAGCTAAAAGAATTGAGTCTTTCGATTTTGCGACAATGTATACTAATTTATCACTTAATTTAGTGTTTGATAATTTAAAAACTGTTATAAAGAAATCTTTCCTCTTATCTAGTAAAAGGTTCTTAAAAATAGACAGTTATAATAAAAAAGCCATATGGACAAACTGCTTTAATACTACAGTTAACTTGAGATGTTACAGCTTGGATATGATTTTTGAGTTATTGGAATTTGTTTTATACAATACTTATATAAGATTTGGGGGTGATTTGTACAAGCAAATTATGGGAATTCCCATGGGAGGGAATGCCAGCCCATTTATAGCTGACTTATTTTTAAGTCAACTAGAATATAAATATATGATGGATAAGAATAATCCAATTAATTTAAAACATGCTTTGTCAAATAATAAAAGATATTTAGATGATATTTTGGTCTTAAATTGTAAGTATTTCATTGATATTTCTAAAAATATATATCCATCAGAGCTTATTCTTGAGCCTAGTCATGGCGCTGGTCATGAAGATCATTTCTTAGATTTAAATATTAATATTTGTGATAATAATAAATTAAGTTTTAAAATGTATAATAAAACGGATGATTTTGATTTTGAAGTGATTAGTTTCCCATTCCCTGAAAGTAATATACACTCAAATATCACATATTCAGCGTTTTTCTCACAGTTACTTCGTTATGCAAGGATTTGTAGTAATTATATTGATTTTAAAAATAGATGTAAAATCTTAAGCCAAAAATTGATATCAAGAGGTTTTTCTGCAAATAAATTAACTTGGCAATTTAAAAAATTTAGTTTTCATTATAACGAACTTTTAAATAAATATCAAAAGAATTATCTAGGAATACTTAAAGAAATTTTTAACTAATTTCGGAGGTTCGAGAAATGTTGTCACAGCGCCATTTATTTTGAATTGTGTTTCTAATTGAGCGGATTTTTTTAAAAAATTAGCCACATGGTAAAGATGAATTCTATAATTGTTTAGTTCATTCAGTTTTTTTGCAATGTGTTAATATTTGTGATTTGGTAAAATTTATAATATTTAGTTTACCTATTGTTGCTAAAGGGAGGGATATATTAACAAGATAAGCTTGTTTTGGTTTTACTTGGTTGTTTTACATTTGCTGTTTTTTTTTTCATAGGCATGTATTTTGGGGGTGATACCTGACGCGGGGATGCCATGGATATTCTGTGGTAGCCACAACACTGTGCTGGGTAGAGAATTTAGAGTGGCGAAACCCTATATAGGCCAGTGTATTCTCCTGATGAGCCCTTATGTTGGGTGTTGCCTCTGAATTATTTGTCTATATTATTTTTTCTATTGTTCGGTAAATGACGACTTATACTTATTGACGACATGACTGCCTGTCCATGGATTATTCTTTATGGTTGATTGTGTGTGGCTATGCTGTTTGACCTATGTGATTGTATGGATGAGTAGGGTTAAGGCCTCATTCAAGTGCTAGTCTATATTAATCACTAATTTAGGAAAACAGTCTTCCTTTTCTCCTTCTGTCTCTTTTTTTTTTTTTTTTTTTTTGTGTTTGTGCTGTAGCATTGGTGATTTCTCTTTTCATGATATATATGTGTATTTTTATTACGTATATGAGGGAGTTTGCCCCCTCGTCAATACCTCGTTCTTTACACTAAAGCTTGAATTTTGTCCCAAATCTTTCAGAATGACCCTTGAATCACAAAGGCCGTAGAATAACTAATTGAAGTTACTAAAAATACTTTAGCGTAAAGAGCAAGGTATTGTGGAAGAGACAAACCCCCTTATTTAAGTAATATTTTATGCTCGTTTTAAGTTTTAATGTTGATCATTACTTCCAGTTGAAAAAAAAATATTTTCTCATTGTCTTTTTATAAATGATGCTAGAAAATCCTGCGACCCCTTCATGGAAATTCTCTTCCCTCATGCAAAATTCCTCCATGGAAAGATCCTCCCACGTAACCTGCCCCCCCCCCCGACCCACCCTAACCCCAACATAAAAAAGTCCCCCTGAAAACGTCTGTACACTTCATAATTAACAACTACTATGTGTAAACAATGCTCTAAGTTTATAAGTTGCCGCCCCTCCCCGGGGAACTGAGGTGGATTTAGTCATTCCCAAACACATATTTATTAGGTTTTTGACTGAGTTAAACAGAATGATTATCTCAAAATTTTGATCCGGTGACCTTGGAGAAAAATTTGCGTTGGAGGGGGCCTCGGTACCCTCCAGTTTTTCGGTCACTTAAAAAGGACACTAGAACTTTTAATTTACGTTAGAATGAACCCTCTTGCGACATTCTAGGACAACTAGGTCGATACAATCACCCCTGAGGAAAAAAACAACAAAGAAAAAACAAAAATACGCACCCGTTATCTGTCTTCTGGCAAAAATACAAAATTCCACCTTTTTTATGATAGGGGCTTGAAACTTCTACAGTAGGGTTCTCGGATACGCTGACTCTGATAGTGTGATTTTGTTAAGATTATGTGACTTTTAGAGGGTATTTCCGCCTATTTTCTAAAATAAGGCACATTTTCTCAGGCTCGTAACTTTTGACCGGTAAGACTAAACTTGATGAAACTTATATATTTAAAATCAGCATTAAAATGCAATTCTTTTGATGTAACTATTTGTATCAAAACTTCATTTTTTAGAGTTTTGGTTACTATTGAGCCCCTTCGCTCCTTACTACAGTTCGTTACCACGAACTGTTTGAAAATGTAACTCGTACATGAATAAAAGTAATATAATCTACAATAACGTTGGAATAGAACTTACCAATGTCTCAGGTTTTCTCATCCTTTATTTGTTCTTATTTTTTTTCTGCCCATTGTGAAAATTCAAATGCTAAACTGTTATCTGACTTGTAACCAACCAAATTGCAATGGTCAGCTGTTACCAATTAGACATGTGAAAAAAATTTAAATTCCCTTTAAATCCGGTGGTAATATTCAACAGTATTTAAATATTCTGGTACAACCCTCAAGAGAGCAATTAAGCCAATGAGAAAGGAGAAAATCTCGTTGCGTATTTCAATGATATAGGAAATAGAATTTGCTTCAAACCTCGGAGATCCACCTTAAATATTAACAGTCAAGAAATAAATCATCTTTTCTAGTACTTTTGCGTTTTTAACCAGGAAAATCCCCCCTCCCCTCCACCATTAGTCTCTTTTCACAAGTATAATTTGATATTTAATTGGAGAAAGAATAATTTACCCCAAATAATTTTCAGAACTATCAACTGTCCGTAATTTATATGATCTACATCAAACTTAACCTCTTTTTTTGGAAGGAGGTAGTATTAGCTACATCTCGTACACATAGGTCATGGTAAGTTTTCTCTAGTTTCAATTAGTATCTATGGAAAACAACCGTTCTCCCAATTTCAAGAAAATGGGTATAATGAAGTAACTTACAATTTTACCAATACCACATTTTCGAATGGCTATTTCTACTTACTCGCTTATACAGCTCGCAGAGTTAGAAGAAACTTTTCAAATAGATACTATTTTTTAATGTTTTAGTATACTGTAGTTATATGTTTTTTTTTGCATTTAATCATCCTATGATAATTTCAAAAAGCTATTTCGTAGATTTTTGGAATGTGTTTTCATGTCCGAAAGCGTGTATTATGAATTGTATAATATTTTTGTAACAGTGTATGTGTATATATTTTTTGTTTAATATTTAGTGAGGGAGCCACATGAGAGAAATGTAGAAATTTAAGGTCTTGGATGATCAGCAAGCAGCAGAAGGTTCGAGAATGCAATCTGTTGTAATCGACCATGGTGAATATGAAATCGATATAAAATTCCCTAAAATTCGATCTCAACTGATAAAATTCCCTTAAAATTAATAGAAATTCCAAGCTGCGCAATTATAAGTCAAATTAAAGGAACTTGTTAAAGTTCAACATTCTTCCCTCAAAACTGGTTTGTCTCTTTCTGTTCAAAAGCAATTTTTAAAAAACGACTAAAAATATACCATAACTTATAGTGTTTTGGGAAAATTTTTGATCCATCTTGAAAATATGCCTTCAAAAGGTGTATTTTTATTAATTGACTAGGTAGGAAATTAATCATACTACACAACGAATGATTTAGAAACTATATGCCCCTTTTGGTTTTTGAACTACTAGTGAAGACACGGAGTGACCCAGTTTTTGAACTGGGTTCAAACTCTTCAACTTTGTTAAAGAAACTACCAGATCCTCGGCGTCTGGTGATTCAAAATCATTACAACCAACTTGGGCTTCTTGTGAGTTCTATTCCATCTGAGTTTTCCTAGTTGTCCAGTTTTCTAACAACTAGTTTTCTAGTTGTCTCCTCTGAGTTGTCCAGCACGAATACGCCTGTCTTGGTGAATCTCTGTAACTTACCTGAATTAAAAAACTCTGTCAAAACATTAGAATATATGCACGAGCATGCTGCTGCCGCTTAAATGGAGCCCGATGCAAGAGATGTAATTATTGACGGTAAGTCTTACGTTTGAAACTTACGTAAAATAGAAATTTCAGAAATACAATTTCCGAAAAATTAAAAAATGGAATAGAAACCCTGCGCTGTCATCTTCAAATCTTATTCAATCAGGAGACTGTGGTAAGACTTACCTCAAGTGAAACATCCAGGTGACAGCAAAATGCGGAGACCTGATTGGTTTGCCGTTTAATCAGGAGGACCATGTTTCAGACTTTTTTGCCATCTGGATTCTTTTTAGACGCGGCTAATGTGTTAAATGACTCAGGAGAATCTCAACCCTACTTTGGTTAGAAAAATTTTTCTTAGCTTCAAATGACAATAAGGCTGATATGCCTAATATTAAGATTGGGTACCAGTCAGCGATTCCCGGCTCTCCCTTTAACCCAGCAGCAGTGGAAGAACCCATTAAGACTTTCAAGAAAACTGTTAGAGAGATAGGACTGAGTTCCGTTGTCACATGCAACCAGGCTGTATATGAAATCGTACATGCTGTAAGAGCGAAAAATCCGGCAGCATATTCTGACGTTGTCCTCAGAAGGGGTGGTCTCAATATTTTTGAATTTTATGGGTGCGATTGGCTATGTAATGAAATATTTTGGTTTGTAAACGCTGATTTATGAGGCTGGAATTCCACTAGAAGGAACCACAAAAAAATGGCGAGTGGAAAAACCGTTTTGTAAAGGCCTTGCTACTTATACCTTAGTTCTTGAGGCTGTATCACTTCTGTACTGGCAAGCTTTTGCAGATTTTTGCATCAAATTTGAGAGAGAGACACTTTTATTATATCATCGATATAATAATCGATATATCATCGATATGCAGAAGAACTACTTCAGTCACTTTAGAAAGTCAAAGACTTGAAGAGGAAGAGTTAAAGTTCACTTCACAAGTCCCAACTCATTCATGGTAATTCCTATTATCAACTGACTATGTATTACTAGTTTTGATGAAGTTAAAGGCTTACTACAGAATTTGAAAATCTCAAAAAAGGATACTCCCGTTGATGAGAAAATTCAGTGTCTTTGTTAAAAACTTGCCAAATCATCCCCCTGGTTGGAAATCATTGAGTATTTTTATATATGCTAAAAAAACTACAAGTTTTGGAAACCATAAATACGAGATACCCTCAGGGTACATCTGACATTCTGTAATGGACTGTTGAAAGTGAAGAGGCGAAATGCCAAATTCAATTCCATATTCCCTGATCATGTGATAAAATCTATTATTGCTGTGGATGCAAAGACAAAGGATGGAATGATAGTAATTACCAAGAATGAGTCGGGACTTGTGAAGTGAACTTTAACTCTTCCTTTTTGTGCCTCAGTCTCAGTAAAATTCAGCAAGAAACCTGAAAAAGCGAGAAACCTACCTCAAAGTTAGGTTAACACCATTCACCTTGAAGATCGCCCTTCCTGTGACAGCACAAAGCAATGTGAAGTGTGTTCTGGAATTCGGGCTCAACCCTTTTCGATACAGTAAAGAAGATTTGCTCAATATTATTACTCGTGACACAGTCGTTAATAAGATTTTGACAGTCTTCTCGATGTGAAAGCTATTAGAAACAGAAGACTTGAGCTACGGAGGTAAAGCTGTCTTTAGCGAAGTGAAGATCATGAGTAATAAGCTGGTGAACAAAAAAGAAAGCCCAGACTTTTAGTGCTGTGAACAGTTATATCAATTCTGAACTTCAAATGGTCAAAAAGGTATGAACTTCAAATGGTCAAATGGTCAAAGCAGGACTTTACCATTTTGAGAATTTTGTTTCATGAGCTTTCCTATATCCGCCTTCTGTATTTGAGAAAAGTGCCATTTCTGGGTAGATTGTAGTTTGGTCAAGAACTAAGTCAGAAGTCAGCTCTTCTGAGATTATGTAAACAAAAGATAAGTTGAATGAGTGAACTACTACCGGGAAGATTATTAGGGAATCGACTCAATCAAGGGTGGCAAACTCAATTTTCTACTTCAAAAGCTATTGAGAGCTCAGAAACCAATGAGAGCCATGCAAAACAAACGTCTCCACTCTTGTGTCTTTTAACGGTAACTTTAAAGAACTGCACGTCCTTGAAGATAGAAATGATGGAATATTTAGATATTGTTACATAGACATTGTTAGATATTGTTACACTGATAGAAATGATGGAATATTTAGATATTGTTACACAGACATTGTTAGATATTGTTACACAGTCCGTCAAGCAGCTATCTGATCTGCTTGACGGACTGGGCGGTTGCATCGAGCACTAGGATCTCCTTACAAATTTACAGCATTTCTACGTAGACACTAAAAACTAGATGATTGGAACTCAATACTATGAAATTCCTAGGCAAAAGAAATAATGATTAAACTTTCATTTGACGAACTTGAAGACTTACTTCTTGTGCTGCAAGCAGCTTTAAGTGTCTGCCTCTCTGAAGGCTTTTAAGATCGGAAGAAAATACTGATGTTCAGCAGAAGTGGAAGCATTGATACTGGCTTTGAACAGCGTTTGAGTTTTGCCAGAAAGAGGTGGATACTAGAGTTGTGTTTTATACGGACTGCTTGAAGAGGGGTATCAGTATTGTAAACGTCGTTGCGAATAACGCAGCCAATGCTGTCCTTTAACTTTATCATTATAAGCTATTCCTTGGATACCACTCAAATTGTGAAAAACGGAAAGCTTACGTCCGATTCTATGAATATTCAGTACCTATGTATCAACCTTACCGGGATTTGTCAAACTATCTGCTTTTTTTTCTTCATACACTTTCGGGCTGTGATATAGTTGGTTTTATGTACTCTAAGGGAAAAAGAATTTTGGCTAAGGCTATCGAGAAATGGTGATTGAAGGAACGGATTACTTTACTTGTGGAAGAGATAGAGAGGTGTAGGCTTAATCCTTCTGTGCAATAAATTTTCTTTATATTTGCAGGCAAGCTATTGTCGGAGTCTGTGGTAAAAATATGCACCTCGTTACGTCTCCTTACGACTTTCAACTATATTTATACCCTTGAAAGTGGGAGCTCAAATATTTGCCACCATCTGACATTACCTTTGAGTGCTATTTGACCAAAGACACAGTTTATATATCCCCTAGATGTTAAATTGGCTTTCCAGGATTGCTAGGTCAGTTCTGTCAACCCTTAAGGTATTGCCAGATATTGTGACCCCTGAGTACTGATCGTGCATGCGGTGTACTGAAAATTGCTCATCTACGGGAAGTAGACTATGGGATTTACTTTGTGGCTATGGTGGGAAACGTTTGAATGCGTCTTTTATGCTGTATAATTAATTTTTCTAGTTCTGCAGTTTTCAAAGTTTCTTCTATCCATAATCTAGACTCAGTTGGAAGAATTTGACATGCTGAGCTGGTATATTTTAAAGTTTTTTGTTTATATGCACTTAGTACGAAATGGCTTGCAGTTGCTGTCTGAAGCAATCATAGTATAACTTCCCGTTACTCGTCAAATGCTTGAATATTTGAGTGATTTTTTGTTTTTTTTTGTTTTTACAAAAAACAACAATGATTTTGCGACCTTCAAGGTCATCAGCATTGCGGTGTATTCGTAATCAGTGGTATCGATTACCGTAGGTTGCTTGATAATTGTTAAAAATTTGTGCAAAATGTATTTTTTAAGAGCGAAAAAACGGAATTTATTTCGAATTTGGAAGATAAGCACCCCCCCCCCCCAGGTCGAATATATAACGCTCATATTCGTAATCAGCGCTATTTATTACCCAATATTCCGTGGTCAAACCTGCTGCTTACTGGTCACCTACTAGTCACATTTTTGGCGAATGGCTCCCTGACTAATTGGGTTATTTTCTTATAGTTTTGTTTTGAATTTTGTTCTCTTTAAGCCCCTCAGTACACACGTCTGTCACATTGGACTAAACAGTTTGGGTAGCTTATAAGGGTGGGAGCTGGCACTAGTATTGACACAAAAAAACTATCAGCGCCATGTAGTGTTTGGCGACACTTGGTATTTTTTTTTTGTATAATTATAAGAATGATTAATATAGTTAGTGCAGTTGGTAAAATCAGGGTCGTAATAAGTGTATGATATCAGTTACTAAAAAAAAACCATTACAAAGCTAATAAACGTGTCACCAAACACTAGATGGCGTTGATCGTTTTTTTTTTGTCAATACTATTGCCAGTTTCCACTCTTATAAGTTACCCATACTGTTTGCATTGGACGTTAACTCTCGTCTATTCCATAGTTAGACCATCCATGCTATCAGCAAATTAGTCTCAGAGACTAAAATGCAGTCTTTCATTTCTAAATAACTTGCAAACACTGAAATATGCAACAACGGGTAAAAATTTCAGTTAATAATAAATAAACTATTGCAGCTTATAAAGCCTGAAACGATTCTTGAACTACTCTATTTTTTTATAGTCTTCCAAAAATTCGCTTTGTGCTTCATAAATTTATTTAATGTATCAATTAAAAAGTTTTACCCATTGTTGTTTATTTCCATATTTTAGTAGCAGAAAAACTAATAAAGCCGATAAAACCTGGAACGATTCTTGAACTACTGGATTTTTCATAGTTTTCCAAAGACTCGCTTTGTGCTTCATGAATTTATTTGATGTATCAATTGAGAAGTTTTACCCATTGTTGATTATTTCCATATTTTAATTGTAAAAAACTGATAAAGCCTATAAAGCCTGAAACGATTCTTGAATTGCTTTATTTTTCGATAGTTTTCCAAAAAATCACTTCGTGCTTCATGAATTTATTTAATGTATCAGTTAAAAAGTTTTACCCATTGTTGTTTTTCCATGTATAATTGATTAATGGAAAGGCCGAGTGGCCTAAGGAATTATCTAAGTTGAGCCTACGGGTCTATATTTTATCGTTTTAGGATTAGGTAAAAATGCTAATATAATAAAAAAAAACTGAGATTGTTAGAACATTAATAACAAAAAATCAGAACTGTTCCGCTCTTTATTGTTTTTTTATGTACTCTCTTTTTCACAAAGTCTTAACTGTAGTTATATATTTCTATTTTTTCTTTTTATTTATCCATTCTAACTATGATTTTTAGTATTCAGATAGCAGTCGAGGATGAGAGTTTTCCTCTCTGTTAGTTCTCTTAAATTAAAAATAATTCGAAATTTGCGCGAAAACTTAAAACATTTTGACTAAAAATATATAAGTCAAATGCAAATTCACGACTGAAAGAGTGACGTTCGAGAATGATGTGGTTGTTTCTTAGGTTGTAGCTTACAATCCTTTTTGTTTTAGTAGCTGAATCTAACTGTGATGCAATAATTGAAAATCTGTTTGGAGGAGGTGATGTGCAAAAAGACACTGAGGAAGATGACTTCTTGTTGTTCCCCATAAGACATTTTTCTGCTAAGCCTACTTTGGAACCGATTGACTTGTCAGCTTCAAAACAAGTGAGTGAAGCCCCTTATGATTTGAGCTCCAGGGCTAGAAAGTTGCCAACTAGATCTGAAAATATTTTTACCCCAAGTGTATCTTCCTTTGGGAATCTTACAGAGTCAAAATTCAATAAGACTCCTCAAAACTTTAAAAGGGTGCCTAAACCACAAATTCAGACCGAAGCAAACTCGAGTTGGACAAATTCTAATTTGGGAAATAGTTCAAAAACTGCATCAATGGCTGTTTCACACTCATTGTCAGCAAGGTGTTCTTCTGCAAGCTCAACATCCCATAGTTCAGTCTCTGTATCAGATAACCATGTGTCTGACAATGCAGCATCTACCAGTTCCACTTCCTTAGGAGCAAACCGCGTATCTGAACACTCCGTCAGCTCAGTATCGGTGTCAGCAAGTCATGCAGGTGAGAGTGCGCCATCTTCATCTTCAAGATGTGACACCTCACAGCCAAATGCACGAAGTACCTCCAGAGGGAGCCAGAAATTTGATTCAGTGGCAGCCATAGGTTTGAGACCTCTTCCTATTTTAAGAAGACCAACTGTAAATGGAGCTGGATCTGATACGGGTGGAAGCAGTGTTGCGAGAGGATCTGAATCAGTCAGGAGTGTCCAGTTTTCAGCCAGTGTCCAATCGAAAACTGTTGAGACTAACGAGAGTAAAGGTATGATATTATTTCAGTAAGAATATTGCTTGCTTTGATTAATTTAAAACATGCTTTGTCAAATAATAAAAGATATTTAGATGATATTTTGGTCTTAAATTGTAAGGATTTCATTGATATTTCTAAAAATATATATCCATCAGAGCTTATTCTTGAGCCTAGTCATGGCGCTGGTCATGAAGATCATTTCTTAGATTTAAATATTAATATTTGTGATAATAATAAATTAAGTTTTAAAATGTATAATAAAACGGATGATTTTGATTTTGAAGTGATTAGTTTCCCATTCCCTGAAAGTAATATACACTCAAATATCACATATTCAGCGTTTTTCTCACAGTTACTTCGTTATGCAAGGATTTGTAGTAATTATATTGATTTTAAAAATAGATGTAAAATCTTAAGCCAAAAATTGATATCAAGAGGTTTTTCTGCAAATAAATTAACTTGGCAATTTAAAAAATTTAATTTTCATTATAACGAACTTTTAAATAAATATTAAAAGAATTATCTAGAAATACTTAAAGAAATTTTCAACTAATTTCGGAGGTTCGAGAAATGTTGTCGCAGCGCCATTTATTTTGAATTGTGTTTCTAATTGAGCGGATTTTCTTAAAAATTAGCCACATGGTAAAGATGAATTCTATAATTGTTTAGTTTATTCAGGTTTTTTGCAATGTGTTAATATTTGTGATTTGGTAAAATTTATAATATTTAGTTTACCTATTGTTGCTAAAGGGAGGGATATATTAACAGGATAAGCTTGTTTTGGTTTTACTTGGTTGTTTTACATTTGCTGTTTTTTTTTCTTTCTTAGGCATATATTTTGGGGGTGATACCTGACGCGGGGATGCCATGGATATTCTGTGGTAGCCACAACACTGTGCTGGGTAGAGAATTTAGAGTGGTGAAACTCTATATAGGCCAGTGTATTCTCCTGATGAGCCCTTATGTTAGGTGTTGCATCTGAATTATTTGTCTATATTATTTTTTCTATTGTTTGGTAAATGACGACTTATACTTATTGACGACATGACTGCCTGTCCATGGATTATTCTTTATGGTTGGTTGTGTGTGGCAATGCTGTTTGACCTATCTGATTGTATGGATGAGTAGGGTTGAGGCCTCATTCAAGTGCTGGTCTATATTAATCACTAATTTAGGAAAACAGTCTTCCTTTTCTCCTTCTGTCTCTCTTTTTTTGTGTTTGTGCTGTTGCATTGGTGATTTCTCTTTTCATGATATATATATATATATATATATATATATATATATATATATATATATATATATATATATATATATATATATATATATATATATATATATATATATATATATATATATATATATATATATATATATATATATATATATATATATATATATATATATATATATATATATATATATATATATATATATATATATATATATATATATATATATATATATATATATATATATATATATATATATATATATATATATATATATATATATATATATATATATATATATATATATATATATATATATATATATATATACTAGCTGTTGGGGTGGTGCTTCGCGCCACCCCAACACCTAGTTGGTGGGGCGCTTCGCGCCCCCCCAAGCCCCCCCGCGCGCGTAAGTCGTTACGCGCCATATTAGTTATGCGCCATTGTAGTTGTGTCCCTGTGTCCCACCTGTGAATATAGATAGATTTATATATGTGTTTCAAACTACGTAAAAATTGCGAATAAACAACATTCTTGGCTTTCCCATTGTCTGTGCATATACAAAGCCGTATGTACTAATAATGACGTCATATGCAAACGCTCTTTTTACAAACAAACAAACATGCATCCACACAACTCGTTTTTATATAGATAGATAGATAGATAGATACAATACAAATTAACTGCGTAAAACTTGCGAATATACAACATTCTTCGCTGTCCAATTGTCGCTGCATATTAATACATTGTCAGGTTTACCGACCCTCGAACATGCAACGTACAATTGTCCATGGGAAAAACAATCAGTATTAAGATCTATACCACATTTTTCTAATGATTGACCTTGAGCTTTGTTAATGGTGATTGTAAATACTAATCGAATTGGGAATTGCAATCTTTTAAATTGAAAAAGCAGATCCGTTGGAATCATGGGAATGCGAGGAATAAGAACAGCCTCACCCTCATAAGGCCCTGTCAAGATTGTGGCCTCATTAGGTTTTCCATTGTTTTTTTTACGGCAAGTCGCGTGCCATTGCAAAGCTTTGGTGGGTTGATATTTCTTAAAAGTATTATTGGTACGCCTATTTTTAGTTGTAGCACGTGTGGTGGAAACCCTGAAGGATCTATGGAATTTAAAAATTCAGATGGATAATTAACCGCTTCATTTGGTTCCAAAACTGTGTCGACTGACTTGTAAAGGACTGCCTGGTCTCGAATCTTGGTCAAAACAATATTGTTGATTTCGTGGACGTCTATATTTTTGGGTGCGAGAATCGCTCTTTCACTTAGCCATTTATTATTTTTATAATTTTTTAGAATATTCGGAAATACTTTTTCAATCAATTCATTTTTGGACGTCACTAAATTACAGAAATCAGCAGGTAGTTGTATACGTCCTGAAATTGAGTCTACTGGGAGCTTTCCGTTTCCAATTGTCAGCAATTGATCTGAAAATGTTTGACCAGAGTCATCGTTTTGCAATCGGACACGCATATTTGTAGTTAATTTTAATATTTTTACGTGTGCCCATAAATTAGAATTTTTCAGGCAAGCATTCATTTCGTCTGCAGGAGTTGATCTAGGTATTATAGGTAATGTTTGCCTGAAATCTCCCGCAAGCAATATTAATGTGTTGCCAAAGGGTTTCGACTTCCCTCTCAAATCTTTCAAGCATTGATCCAGAGCCTCGAGCGATTTTTTGTGTGCCATTGTGCACTCATCCCAAATAATAAGTTTGCATTGCTGCAATACTTTACCCATCCCAGATGATTTGGAAATATTGCACGTGGGAGTTTCTGTAGAATGCAAATTCAGAGGCAATTTCAAAGCGGAATGAGCAGTTCTTCCACCAGGCAGCAATGTTGCGGCTATTCCGGACGACGCAATTGCCAACGCTATATCATTTTTTGATCGAATTGATGCCAGAATCAGTTTTATCACAAATGTTTTACCAGTACCTCCTGGCGCATCCAAAAAGAAAATTTCTCCAACGTTGTTATCGACACAATGCATTATCGTATCATAAATGTCTTTTTGTTCCGACGTTAACTTGGAAATGTTATTTTGTACATACGACAATAGATCACTCGTACTGTAACTTTGTTCACGATCCAATTCTACACATGTCGAAACAGCAGCGATACGGTTAGGTGAAGGCATTCCCAAATCCTGAAGAGGTTTGTTTGCCATACGTACGCACAAATCTTCTATAATAACTAAAGTGTAGTTATAAATTTCTGATGTAAAATCAAAAGTCATATCTGACGTCTCTAACTGTTTTCGATGGAGTATATCTTCGGACATTTTTGACTTATATTTTTCCCATAACTCTGTAGGAGCTGATGGAGAGCAAGTTGTTAAAATGATGCCAAACAATGCACGAATTTGACTTGGGGTTGACGTTTCGCACGCGTCATTGATGCAGTTATCCCAGTGTTGGTCATTCTCCAATAAATTCAGAGCTTGGCATGCACTACGGTAAGTGTCATGTATAGTACCGTTTACAGTTCTCAAATACTCAAAGGATGTCGGACCGGGTACATTCACCAAAAGCAGGCATTCATGTTGATTGGGGTGAACGGTGTAGTGTCGTGGTATCGTGGTATCTTTGAAGATGGTAGGTTGGCCGTCGACTGACTTACCGTGTTTTCGACGTTCAAATACTTTATTTTTAGTATTCCACGTGTAATACGAAGGCACTTCAGTATACAGCAGTTTTTTTTGCAAAAGAATCATTTTTGCAAAGCGAAAAAAGCTGTTAATGTTGTATCACCGTCAAAGCAAAAATGACGACAACTAACTTCATGACGTCAGTCAACACAGAAACATGACGTCACCTGACAGACACACAGACAGACAACTTATTTTTATATATATAGATATATATATGTATATATATATATATATATATATATATATATATATATATATATATATATATATGTATATATATATATATGTATGTATGTATGTATGTATGTATGTGGGTAATAAGGTAAAAAAGTAAATGCAAGTATAAAAAAAACTATTCCTCTTAAAAAAAAAAATTCCTCCGATGCGTAATTGTTTTAAAATGCTGGAAAAATCTTATTGAGACCGTGGGACAAATTCCATGATAGATCAACACCTTCTGCTTCATTCCCCTTGCCCTCTGGATAAAAATCTAGATACGGCTCTATGTTTCCTTGTACTATTATTTGCAAGAAAGCTTAAAACTGAATTTGAAAACTGAAACTTTTCGCAGTATTTCTTGTTTTTCAAGAGGTTAATTTCTTGTCTAATTCAACCCAGCAAATGATTAAGCATTTCATTACTCCCCCCTCTCCTAAACCTCCCCTTAGCTGTGGCAACACTATAGAGTAGGGAAGATACATCTTTCTTTTTTTTTCAAATCACTGTTCAATTTTCAGTTCAATTCACTTAATTACAAAATCGTGTAAAACATAACATTAATCCAAGTGGCTGCCCGAAGAAAGGCATGAAAGCACTTAGTACTGGACGACTACATATGTAACAAATGATTAAAAAACGAACAAAACATACAAAAAAGGAAATATAACAACCAAATAATAACCAATCTTTAATCATGGAAATAAAAACATGAATACATGAAAACATGAAATAGAAACATAAATTAACAAATAGGAAAAAAATAACCAAAGCAAAGAAAAGAGAAAAGAAAAAGAAATAACAAAAAACATCTATTAGCGAAGACCCAAACGAAAGTTTTTTGTTTTACTCATACATAAACCAAGAAGCTTCGCCGCCCGGATGCTTTCTGGAAGAGAATTAGGACCTTAGGACCTAGTTATCCGACCGAAAAAACCTGCTCTAGTTCCATTTCTGTATTCAGTGACTAGATTATCAGTATTGTGAGTACTATAACTATGAAGTACTTTATTTTCTCTATAAAACCATGAAATACCTCAGGACTGACACAATTCCAATACAGATATGAGAAAATTCCTGCTTGATAATCTCGCAGTTGCCTATGTTCGTCATAACACACCTCAGTGTCATTAACGTTTTCCAAGTGTCCGCCAATAAGTCATATCACTTTGTTATGAAGAATTTGCACTCGCTTAAGATTTGGATAAAAATAGCTTGACTTTAGCATTTCATAGAAATATAAGGGTGTACTAAAGCATCATATAAAAGCAATAAAATTTGTGGTCGTAAAAAATTCTTGAAATGTTAAATTGCTCCAAATCTTCGTGCAATTTTCGTTGCAGCAATATCACTCTGTCGTTTCCATGAAAGATTGATATCTAGGCAGAAACCAAGGTATCGCGTCTTGTACACTTGTTTAACTAGCTCCTTCGCAAACACAATTTTCCCATCATTGTCCTGGACTCACCTACTATTGAATATAAAATAAAATTAGTCTTCGCAATATTAACACATGGTAAGCTTAAAGTAGTAAAAACATGACAACTTTTAAAAAAACAATTAGCCTTTAAAATCAGTTCATGTAAAATACCGAATAGAAAATGTTGAAGCTGTGTCAACAGTAAACGAGGTCAGACAAGAATCTGGCAGGTAAAACCTCATCATGACTTTGACTTATTTGACTTAAGTCTCCTGCCGGGCGCTGCTTCGGCATAGAAAGTGACGTCTGCCTCCTCCATCCGCTTCGGTCCATGGCGAGTATTTGCTCTTCACCCTGTCTGATGTTTTCCATCGTCAAAAACTTGGACAGGCTGTCGGATCAACGTTTCTTCGGTTGGCCGTGAGGTCGCTTCCAACCGGCTTTGATAGGGTCAAAGTCGTAGATCGTCTTTGCGGGTAGATGGGGTGGCATTCGAAGCAGGTGCCCGAACCATCGTATCAGCATAAAACCTCATCGTATCAGCATATACCAAATACGGAAGAGGACGAAGCACCGAGTTTCGTGGGATCCTACAAGTTACACGAAACTGGGCAGAAGCGACATCATGAATAAGCATACCATTCACATAACTTTCAAACCATTTTGAGCATGATCCTTGTATTCCTATGCTTTCCAATCTTCACAACAAAACATTAAAATCTACATTTTATTTCTTGTGTTCTTGTGTATTTTAAGGAAGGAAAGGATTGTACCCGAGTATCAATAGTAAAGGGTTTAATAGTGCTAATTTTTGCTCGTTCTAAGTTATAACGTCTGTTGCGGACAAATATGGACACAAATGTCAGTGTATTTTATTGATCGTTTCCGGATATTTGTCACTGAACGAAAGGTACATTCTTTTTTTGCTACTAGGCCTGCTACTGCTAAAAACTCACTGCAGCTCCAAGCCGCCTGAGGCAAAGACAGTAATGCACGCTCCTCCTCCATCCCAATCTATTCAAAGTCTCCCTCTTAATACCTGCCCGTTAAGTTCCAATTTCCCATAAATTCTTTCTTACGACGTCCTCCTACCCCAACTGGAGACGACCTGCTTTTTCTTTGACTTTTTATACGGTTGGCCGAAAAAGACGATCTTTGGCAACCTTCCATCTATCATCCGCAGAATGTGCCCAAGCCATCTCAACCTTTCTCTCATTATAGCACTAAAAATCGGGATTGAACCACTCTTTTCGTAAAGCCTACTGTTTGAGATATGATCAGTCAGTCGGGTACCCAAAACAATGCGTAGGCAATTTCTCTCGAAAACAATTCATCCTCCGTTTTTGGAACGCCCATGCTTCAGAATCATACTTTACCGCTGTAATCATTGTAGCTTCCAATATTTTAATCTTGGTTCGCAGACCTATTTTCCTATTCTTCCAAACTTTTTTTGCTTATTTACAACTATATTTTCTTTCTCAGTTATTGACATTTAGTCAAATATGAAAAAAAACCTGCAATTTGACCCGAGTGAAATCGGAATGATTAGTAAGAACAAGAGCTAAGAGCTCATATGGCACTTGTGACGAGGCAATAAGAGCTAATAGCCAAGAGCTCATATGGTATTAGCTCTAACAAAATTCTAAGAATCAATAGACTGATTTAAAAGGAAAATCAGAGGCTTAATGCCGGTCGGGATTTAAAATAAGATCTCTGAGTCACGATGTCCTTCTAAATATCAAAATTCACTAAGATCCAATCACCCACTCGTAAGTTATAAATACCTCATTTTTTAAAAAATTTCCTCTCCCTTCAGCCCCTAGATGGTCGAATCTGGGAAAACGAATTTATCAAGTCAATTTGTGCAGCTCCCTGACACGCCTACCAATTTTCATCGTCCTAGCACGTCCAAAATCACCAAACTCGCCAAAGCACTGAACCCCTCCCTCCGACTCCCCCAAAGAGAGCGAAACCAGTACGGTTATGTCAATCACGTATCTACGACATTTGCTTATTCTATCCACCAAGCTTCATCCCGATTCTTCCACTCTAAGCGTTTTCCAAGATTTCTGATTCCCCCCCCCAAATACCCCCAATGTACCAAGATCCGGTCACCCGTTCTTAAGTTAAAAATACCTCTATTTTTCTAATTTTTCCAAACTAACACCACCCAGCTCCTCCAAAGAGAACAGATCCCTTCCAATTGTGGGAATCACGTATCTTGAACTTGTGCTTATTCTTCCCATCAAGTTTCATCTCGATCTCTCCACTCTAAGCGTTTTCCAAGATTTCTGTTTCCCTCCTCCAACCCCTTATATCCCCAGATCCAATTCGAGTCGGAAATGCAGCATCTGAGACATAAGATCCTTCTATATATCAAGTTTCATTAAGATCCGATCACCTATTCATAACAAAAAAAATTCCCCAATTTTCACATTTTCCAAGAACCCCAGTTTCCCCTTCCAACTCCCCCAATGTCACAGGATCTGGTCAGAATTTAAAATAAGAGCTTTAAAGCACAAGATCTCTCTAAATGTCAAATTTCATTAAGATCTGGTAACCCGTTCGTAAGTTACAAATACTTCATTTTACCGAATTTCCCCCCCCCCCAACTCCACCAAAGAGAGTGGATCCGGCCCGATTATGTCAGTCACGCATCTTAGACTTGTTTTTTATTCCTTCTATCCAGTTTCATCCTGATCTCTCCGCTTTAAGTATTTTCTAAGATTGCCGCCCCCACCCACTCCCCCCCAATGACGCTAGATCTGGTTGAGATTTAAAATAAGAGATCTAAGTTACGAGGTTCTTCTAAATATGAAGTTTCATGAAGATCCGATCACTCCTTCGTAAGTTAAAAATACCTCTTTTTTAATTTTTCAGGATTAACCAACTCCCCCCCAACTACCCCAAAGAGACCGGATCCGTCCCGGTTGTGTCAATCATGTATCTAGGACTTGTGCTTATTTTTCCCACCAAGTTCCATCCCGACCCCTCCCCTCGTAAGTGTTTTCCAAGATTTTAGGTCTCCCCCTCCCAACTTTCCACCCCCAATGTCACCAGATCCGGTCGGGATTTCAAATAAGAGCTCTGAGACACGATGTCCTTCCAAACATCAAATTTCATTAAGATCTGATCAACCGTTCGTAAGTTAAAAATACTTCATTTTTTTCTATTTTTCCGCATTAACCGGCCCCCCACTCCCCCCAGATGGTCAAATCTGGTAAACGACTATTTCTAATTTAATCTTGTCCGGTCTCTGATACGCTTGCCAAATTTCATCGTCCTTGCTTACCTGGAAGTGCCTAAAGTAGCAAAACCGGGACCGACAAACAGACCGACAGAATTTGCGATTGCTATATGTCACTTGGTTAATACCAAGTGCCGTAAAATACATACGAAAAACCGAAAAACTGAAAAAATAGATCATAAATTAAAAAATAAAAGGCTAGTAAAAAACAGAGACAGGATAGGTCAATAATAATATTAGGAATCAAGATGAAAAAAAAAATATATTTTTGAAAACCTGTGCTTCATTCCTGTACTGTTTTTTCCCTTTTTAGGACGTGGTCGTGAGGTTCTTGCAGCCTCATTTGCTCGGCCCGAAAACCGTCTAACGCCAAGTAACTCCCGTTCTAATGGATCGGCTTCAAGGAGCTTCTCTGGAAGCGGTAGTACACCTCGCTCTGCTACTCCACGCCGCTCCATTGGCTCTTCTGGTAGAAGCTCCGAAGCTGAACCCCTTTCTATCGTAGGTAAGGTGCCTCAAGTTTTAAAGTTAGTTTAGACGGTGCATTACTCAACTTAGGCACATTAGGGAGAGTATCCGAATAAGGTCGTAACTTGGGTAGCACGGCTTATGGACCAAGCCTTTTAATTTTACTCAATGTATGATGTGTACTGTAATAGCGTCTTAGGTGGCTTGGGCATGTCTTTCGGATACAAAAAAAAATGTGTAATTAATTCCTTATTGGCACCTCCGCATTCAGCCATCGCACAGGCACAAGTGCAACCATTTTACATTAGTGCTAAAATTGGTTTTACGTTGGATTTGGTAAATGACACGACTCCATTTCAGGTAGTTTTATGTAAAATGTCTCAAAAGGGGTGCCAATTCGGGGGATTGGTTGTGCATCCCCGCTTAGATTCTAAAAATACTTTTGTTTTGGTCTTTCTATAGACAAAATCGAGAAAAATCCCCCCCCCCCATTTAAACATCATATAACCCCACTGTAGAGTCTGCGACGGCTTTAGGCGCGTAGAGGTTCAAAAGTCACGTAGAATGCGCTGATTTTTAGAACTTTACAAATATAGAGATATGTCACGAGTGTCTCGGCTTTAATTTAGACAACTTTATAGATATTAAATAAAAAAACTAATTTTTTTAGCTGAAAGTAAGGAGCGACATTAAAACTTAAAACGAACAGAAATTACTCCGTATATAAAATGGGTTGTCCCCTCCGCAATCCCTCACTCTTCAAGCTAAAGCTTTTAATTGTTTTAAAAAGTAGAATCGTGGCAAAGAGTCAAACTTTAGCGTAAAGAGCGAGGGATTGCGGAGGGGACAACCCATTTTATATACGGAGTAATTTCTGTTCGTTTTAAGTTTTAATGTCGCTCCTTACTTTCAGCTAAAAAAAATTATTCATTTTTATTTAATTTCTGAACGTTTTTGAATTAATGCATGTTGGTTTTGGCTCTCCGCACATAAATTATTAAAATGAAATTTGTATATTAATTCTTTTTTTTGAGAGAGAGAGAGAGAGTCAAACTCTCTTAACTCTACTTTTTAAAACGGTAAAAAACTTTAGCGTAAAGAGCGGGGCGTTGATGAGGGAGCATCTCCTTTCATATACGAAGTAATTTCTGTTCGTTTTAAGTTTTAATGTCGCTCCTTACTTTCAGTTAAAAAAAACTTGTTTTTTTTTCAATTTAATTGTTAAAACAGGGCGTTAAGGATGCTTTACTTCCTACCTTCTGCAAACTCTTCCATTAGGTATGTGCAACTTTTACACAGAGATAAGGAGTCTGAGGGGTGCATTATCACTGGTATCTCCGAGAAGTGGCGGTTACTAAGGAGTCTTTGAGGGAGAGCATACCAGAGGGAGGATTTTAAGCCTACCTCCAAGGACTTTTGGCCTCATAGACTAAAATGTACCCTGCTTTTCAGCCTTTTCACTACAAAAAAGGTACCAAACAAAGGGAAATGATTTTCCTTGAAATCTTAAAATTTGTTTACCCTATCGTTTTGGCATTCTTTGGGGATGCATCTCTGTATTGCGGCACAAAAATGGCAGAAAATACCACTTCATATTGAAGTGAACTTTTGTGTTACTTGAAAAGGGACCTGGATATTACAATGTTGGTTTAATTGAGCCCTCTTTCAATATTCTAAGACCACTGGTTTGATATGATCGCCTGGAGGGGAAAAGAAAAATATGAGACATCAATGATACACATTCAAGAAAAGGTTTTCCTTGCTTATACAAGATGGGGGACTGTAATTTTTCCGTATATGGTTTTTGACAACGGTAATTCCAATGATTTACTTTTTACCTCAATCTGCCGGCATTTTTGAGTGGTTTTGTCGCAATAAAATTTTACTATTAGGCCTAAATTAAATCTATATAATAGTTTTCATTCCTGCTTACCTTTAAATGATTCTAAACAGTTAAAAACACTTCTTAACGCGTCGGTTACTTTGGGCTATAGTTCGCCAGTTGTATCTATTGCCATGATAGCATATTTTCTTTTTTGTGAGTTTTTGTGAATTGACGCCATTGTTTTGTTGAAATGCAAGAAGTAATTGAGGAACACTGGGTAAACTGCATGTTTTTTTTTATTATAGAAAAGAAACTGAATTGAATTCGACCTAATTGTCCCCCCTTCAACACCTTTTTTTGTAAGCCAGCGCTATCTTTAGGGTTGTTTATAAAACTTAAATAACTTGTGCAGTTCTTATCCATAAAAATACACAAGATCCGAATATTTATGTAATTTGTTGAACCACAATCAGAGGTGTAATTTACTATTGGGCAGAGGGGAGGGGGTGAACAACATCAGTTATCTTGTCAAAACTAAGATTAGTATTGACATTGTGGGCGCAGTGGACATCCCCTCCCTTATGCTATAGATGGGCCCGGCCGGCACGCCTGAGATTTTAGGATCAACAATTTTTTTAGAGTGAACTTATCGTTATCCATGTTCCACCTACGTGGGTCCCCAATGTTCCTCCCCCAAATTTTGTCCTTTTTTTTGCAATCACAATTTTTTTAGAACTTTAATTTTTTTTATTTTTATTAACTTAGAATTTTTTTTAAAAAAAATTCTTGAGGCTTAGAAATTTTTTCAACCTTTTTTTGTGTATTAAAATGAAACGAAATGTACCTATAACGAAAGAAGTTCACTTGTAATATTATCGAAATACGAAATGAAGATAATATATATACGTTAGCCACGATACTTCCTGTTAGAAAAATAATGTTTGTAGTGAAATTGTTTTCTTTTTTAATTTTTTTTTTTACCTTTTTTCATGTCTTGAAATAATAATATATATACTTATAACGATAATTTTTCCAAAGAAGAAAAAAAAGGCTCCACTTCAGTTCTGAATTTTCTCAAAGAAGAAAAAAGTTGCACTTTCTTCTATTTTTTTTCTGCTAAGGGTAATCATATCTGACCAGTAGCCCTAGAATTTCGGGAGATGTTACTTCGAGTTGAATTCAGAACTGAAGTAAGACTTTTTCTCTTCTTTGGAAGAATTCTGAATAGAAGTTGAACTTTTTGATATATTAGAATCCTTATCATAAGTTCTTTTGCTAAACATGTTGGCAGTTAATCACTGTTCAATTAAACACAGTTAATGGTCAGGCTCTACAGATGGTCAGGGCTTTGCTTGGATTCATTGTGTTATTTCATCAACAGCATGATTAGCAAACATGTCAATGCGATTGGCTGTCATCGGAATTATGCCAAAGAATTCCCTGAAAGAATTAACTCAAAATATAACAACAAGACCAGATGGTGACTTTCACTCTCACTGAAATGTTTACAGCGTCCGTGTAATACAAAAGACACTGAGAGGCACTATGCCAAGAAATTCCCGGAAACAAATTATGAAATTCTCGGAAGCAACGAGCTGTCGTAATGGTGCCGAGAAACTCCCAGAACCTACGATCGCTGAAAAAGATCTTATTGATGCATTTCTAGCTTTTGCAAATTCCCATTGACGTATCATTGACTGTGAGTGTCCTGAAGAAATTCTTTTTTTCTTTTACAACTTTTTGAAAAAAATTGAGTTCGCTTGTTTTTGACTTTAAAAAAATTCGTGTTCTTGTTTCTCTGATTTTGGTAAAAAAAAAAACAACTGAAAATCATGTTTATATATCTGAATTTTTCAAATTCCACATTACCGGCCCGTGAATTTTGAAAATTCTCAATTCATACATCTCTAACTCTAAAAAAAGAATACGATTGGTATTTTTCTGACTTTGGAGAAAATCCCATTCACTTGCATCGATTGTTGGAATATCTTGTTGATGCATCTCTACCTTTTTGAAAATTCTATCCACATGTCTGTGACTTTAGTGTCCTGAAGATTTCTGTTTGCATTTTTCAACTCTTTGAAAAATTCTTTTTCGCATGTTTCTGAAAAAAAACTTTAGAAAAATGTCATTCACCTATTTCTGACTGAAACAAACTAAAAAATCCAATTCACCTGTCTCTTGAAAAAATTCATAAATTTATCTTTTTTCAGCTTCCAAAAAAATAGTTTGCATATTTTTGATTTGAGAATAATTCTCGTTCACACATCTCTGACTTAGGAAAAAAAATTCCTGTCTATATGTCTCTGACTTTTGAAAATTCCATTCATCTGTCTCTAACTCTTCAATAAAATCCATGTTCAAATGTCTCTGACCCTTGAAAAAATAATACAATTCGCTAATTTCTGACTTTTGAAGACATTCCCATTCTTATCTCTGATTGTTATTAAGTTCATGTTCTTGTGTCTCTGAATTTTGGAAAACCTATAATTCACCCGTCTCTATCTATTAAACGATCGTGTCTCAATGCTTGTTGAAAAAAGTATCATTCATCTGCCCTTGACTTTTGAAAAAAAAAATTTTGTATGTTTCTTTTAACTTATCAATTAATTCCGGTTCTTGTTTCACTGGCATTGGTAAAAACCTTGAATGTGCTGTTTATGTGCCCAACTTTTGATAACATTACCGTTCATATACTTCTGACTTTTGAAAAACCTCTATTTGTATGCCTATTACTAAAAAAAATACGGTTCGCACCTTTCGGACTTAAGAAAAAAATTCTCATTTATGTGTATCCGATAGTTGAAAAATATTGTAGATGTATCTCTAGCTTTTGAAAATCCCATTTACATGTCTTTGACTTGAGTGTCCCGAAGGAATTATGTTTGTGTTTTTCAACTTTAAAAAAAAATCAGGTTCACATGCTTCTGAATCGGAAAATGTTATTCACCTGTATCTGACTTTGAAAAATTTGAAAAAAAGTTCCATTAATCTGCATTTAACTCTTGGAAAAAAATCTGTGGGTTCTTCAACTTTTGAAAGAAACATCTGGTTCGTTTATTTCTGACTTAGGAAAAATTCCCGTTTGCCTGTGTCGACTTTGGAAAAACAAACCTGAAAATTCTGTCCAAGGGTTTTGACTCTTGAAAAAAAATTAATCCAATTCGCACGTTTCTGTTTTTGGAAAAATTCCCGTTCGCACATCTCCTGCTGTTGAAAAATTATGTTGATGTGTCTCTAGTTTTTGAAAATTCTATTTATATGCCTTTGACCTACCTGTTCTATTTTCTTGAAAAATTAGAAATAAGACTGTTCTAAAAATAAAGGAAACGTAACAACATAATGGAAATGAATACTTTTACTGAAATTGTCATGTAACATTTTTATTGAAGCTATGTTACAAATATTATTACCCATTATTAATATCGTTGAATAATTTTGGACGTTTTGAATCTGTCCCATAAAATAATGTTAAAAAAGTTTAGAATCCAAGATAAAAAATTATGTTCCATTGTATTGAAAAAATGTCCTAAATGCAAAATGTAATGAATATTTTTTTAAAATAATGTTACGCACAATATTACACATAATTAATGCCATTGAACAGCTTTGGAAATTTTGAATTTGTTCCATAAAATAATTCATCATGTTCTCTCTTGACAGTCTAGCCATTCTCTTCTCTTAGTTTGCAATCAGTAGAATAATCATTAATCCATTTTGGGTCATACACAACTTTTGTCCAATTTTTAGTACTTTCTTCTTTTTAACTTCTGTTTACCTTCTGTTCAACGCTCATACCCAAAAGATGCAATGGAAGTTATCATCAGGTAACGTGTTACCAGAACGAAAAGCAAGAAGGTGGCCCTCGTCACCAAATATCATTTTTATTTTTGCATTTTCTTTGAGTTCTATCATCTCTGGAAATGTTACTCTTGCATATTCATCATCTGTAATGTTGATTTTTTCGATTTTCTAAAGAAATTTAATCTCTCACTGTCATGACAATGCACGGGGGTGCATTGTCATGCCAGGGGGGTGTGGATGTAGTTTTTGAACTTCTATAAGGTACATTTTCGAATATTTTTTACAGGGTCTGAATTTTTTTCCTCGCCATTTTGTGCTTTCTGTATTATTTATTAAAATTTTGTGCGCGGCACATCTATTTGCGTCTAATGGATGTTTTCTATTAAGAAGCTCTATTCTAATGAAGCACTCTATTTTCAGCTTTGGTTGAAGGGAGGGGCTACGCCCGTGGAGAAGTAGGCATGGTTGCTTTGTTCCAGACATCTCCAAAAATGATTATCTGTCAGATACCCGACTCACCTATGTATAATAGAACTATTACTCAACTGAATGTTTTCTCTCCGTCAGAGGTATTTTTTTTTTGTTGCTTACAAAAGTTAAAAGTGTCTAAGATGTTTTTTTTTATTTTTGTGCTAAAAAAAAAAGAAAAAAGAATAAATTGCCCTTATGCGAAAAGAAAATGCTAGGTCAAAAGAATGGGATAGATAATCAAATAAAGTATAAGGAAATCGATAAATAATAGAATAAAATAAAAGAATCAAAGAGATTTGAAGAATTCGAGGAATAAATAATATAATAATAATAATATAGAGTAAATAATATAAATAATAATATAATAATATAAATTCTTTATAAGTATAAAGAATTTTTATTTGAAGAATAAAAGAGAGCCGTTAATAAACCGGCATTAAAATTGCACACACAAAAATCCCTACAGTTGCTCGATGTGAGAAAATCTGTCATAATTTTTTCGAACTTTTAGCTCCTAAAGAGCCCCAAGAAGCTACTTTAGGCTCTTGGGAAGTCAGGAATCATTTTCGAACTATAAAAAAAGCAAAGACTTTTCTTAAGTCTTGACGAAAGTGTTTAAATACTCTGACCCATATTTTTGACATATTCTTTACCTTTTTTTTGTTTATTTTTACATATATTTATATCATTCACAGCTTCACACCTTCTCTTGCATACTTTCATTTTGGGGTTATGGAGCTTGGGACTTAAGGTAAGTAGGGAAGATAAGTGGGACTATTACTTTTTGCTTCATTCTTCAGCACCTATGTATCGTATTTTGCTGCACACTTAGGCGCGGTCGTTACGGACACAGGGAATATAAATGACGACCGGGACACTCAAAGAGATATTACAGACTGGGACACCGGGACACAAATAACGACCGGGACGCAGGGAATATAAATGACGACTGGGACACAGGGACACAACTACAACGGGGACGCCGGGGGGCACAGGGGGTATATATAAATGACGATGGGGACACAGGGAATGTTTGATTAGCAATCACCATCAACAAAGCTCAAGGGCAATCATTAGAATAATGAGGTATAGATCTGAATACAGATTATTTTTCCCATGGACAGTTATATGTTGCATGTTCAAGAATCGGTAAACCTGACAATCTATTTATGTGTACAGACAATGGGAAAGCGAAGAATGTTGTATATTCGCAAGTTTTACGTAGTTAAAAACATATATATCTATATATATATAAATAAGTTGTCTGTCTGTGTGTCTGTCTGTCAGGTGAAGTCATGTTGCTGTCTCGACTGACGTCATGAAGTTAGTTGTCGTCATTTTTGCTATGACGGTGACGTCATTAAAGATATTTAATCATGAAGTTAGTTGTCGTCATTTTTGCTATGACGTTGACAAACGTGACGTCATTCGACAAACAACTTCATGACGCATACAGCTCAATCCTTATAATGACGTCAGTCGACAAATATGACGTCAGTCGACACACAAACATGACGTCACTCGACACACACACACACAGACAACTTATTTTTATATCTATACTAGCTGCTGGGGTGGCTACGCGCCAGTCGTTACGCGCCATATTAGTTACGCGCCATTGTAGTTGTGTCCCTATGTCCCACCTGTGAATATAGATATATATATATATATATATACATATATATATATATATATATATATATATATATATATATATATATTATGTTTTTAACTACGTAAAACTTGCGAATATACAACATTCTTTGCTGTCCCATTGTCTGTGCATATAAATAGATTTTCAGGTTTACCGACTCTTGAACATGCAACATATAATGGTCCATGGGAAAACAATCCGTATTCAGATCTATACCTCATGATTCTAATGATTGCCCTTGAGCTTTGTTGATGGTGATTGCTAATCGACCATTCCCTGAGTCGCCATCGTCATTTATATATCCCCCTGTGCACCCCGGCGTCCCCTTTGTAGTTATGTCCCTGTGTCCCGGTCGTCATTTATATTCCCTGTGTCCCGGTCGTCATTTGTGTCCCGGTGTTCCAGTCTGTGATTTCTCTTTGAGTGTCCCGGGCGTCATTTATATTCCTTGTGTCCCGGTGTCCCGGTCGTCATTTATATCCCCCTGTGCCCCCCGGCGTCCCCATTGTAGTTGTGTCCCTGTGTCCCGGTCTTCTTTTATATTCCCTGTGTCCTGGTCGTCATTTGTATCCCGGTGTCCCGGTCTGTATATACATTCGTTTTTTAGTTTTGTTTTTCTCCTTTATTTTTTTCCTTTTTTCTTTTTTTTCTTTTTTAGTTTATTTAGATTTTTAGATTTTTTACTTTTTTTATTAGTTTTTAGTTTTTTTGTAGTTTTTACCACTTTTTTAGTTTTTTTAGTTTTTTTTTTACTTATGTCCTGGTCGTCATTTATACTCCCTGTGTCCCGGTCGTCATTTGTGTCTCGGTGCTTTGTTGATTGCTAATTTATATTATATTTATATTTATATTTTTTATATTTATTAATATTTTTTTAGTTTTCTTTTTCTCTTATTTTTCAGTTTTTTCCTTTTTTTTTAGTTTTTTCTTTTTTAGTTTTTAGTTTTTTTTTGTTTTTTACCTTTTTTTAGTTTTTTTAGTTTTTTTAGTTTTTTAGCTTTTTTAGTTTTTTCATTAGTTTTTAGTTTTTTTTTAGTTTTTGCCTTTTTTTAGTTTTTTCAGTTTTTTTTATTTTTTAGTTTTTTACCTTTTTTTTAGTTTTTTTTAGTTTTTTAGCTTTTTTAGTTTTTTTTCTTTTTATTTTTTTTTGTAGTTTTTACCTTTTTTAGTTTTTTTTCTTCTTTTGTATTAGTGTGAAATAATTCAGACGTCATATGCGGACAAACACGACGTCACTCGACAGACAGACATAACCCACAAACAACTTATTTTTATATATATTTATTGATATGTTTTTAGTTTTCTTTTTCTCTTTTATTTTTCAGTTTTTTTCCATTTTTTTTAGTTTTTTTCTTTTTTAGTTTTTAGTTTTTTTTAGTTTTTTACCTTTTTTTAGTTTTTTTAGTTTTTTTAGTTTTTTAGCTTTTTTAGTTTTTTTATTAGTTTTTATTTTTTTTGTAGTTTTTGCCTTTTTTTATTTTTTTCAGTTTTTTTTAGTTATTAGATTTTTACCTTTTTTTAGTTTTTTTTAGTTTTTTAGCTTTTTTAGTTTTTTTTTTCTTTTTAGTTTTTTTTGTAGTTTTTACCTTTTTTAGTTTTTTTCTTCTTTTGTATTAGTGTGAAATAATTTAGTGTGACGTCACCTGATCCACAGATCCACAGATCCACACACAGACAACTTATTTTTATATATATAGATATATATAAAAATAAGTATATATAAAAATAAGAATGTTACCAAATCCTACAACAGAAGAAACAGCCGAGGAAGCTACTCAAAGAGCTAATGCCAAAAGGCTTGCGGCTAAAGAACGCAAAACCACGCAATTAGATGAAGAACAACCTGGACAGCGAGAGTCAAAACGTGTCAAAACTGAAAATGATAGCGATGATGATTGGGTTTGGGATTTTGACTTGGATAAGGTTATCAATGCCTACCAGATTTTAGTTAAAAAACAAAGGTTCACGATATGTATTTACGTCTGAAAAATAAAGAAGAAAAAGAAAACTGAAACTAAAAATGTAAAAACTGAGAATTGCATAAATTTTTCAAAATATTTTGACAATAGATTAAAGTATAACGAAAACCTTAAAACAGATACTTAAAATTTTGAGGTTTATTATAAATTGTTGAACTTTAGCATGCTTGGCACGTGAAGATTTTTCCAACTGTCAATGCTAGAATAAACATTGAATTTGCGATTGCTAATTGTCACTTGGTTAATACCAAGTGCCATAAAAAGGTAAGAAACTAAAAAGAAAAAAAAACTAAAAAAACTAAAAAAGCTGCAAAACTAAAAAAATTAAAACTACAAAAGAAACTATATCAATATCTATATATATATAAATAAGTTGTATGTCTTTTGACTGACTTCATGTTTGTGTGTCGACTGATGTCATGTTTGTCGACTGACGTCATTATGAGGATTGAGCATTATTCCGTCATAAAGTTGTTTGTCGACCGACGTCATGTTTGTCGACTGACGAAATTACAGACCGGGACACCGGGACACAAAGGACGAACGGGACACAGGGACACAACTACAACGGGGACGCCGGGGGGCACAGGGGGGACGACTGGGACACAGGGAGTGTTCGATTAGCCATCACCATCAACAAAGCTCAAGGGCAATCGTTAGAAAAATGCGGTATAGATCTGAATACGAATTGTTATCCCATGGACAATTATTATTTTGCATGTTCAAGAGTTGGTAAACCTGACAATCTATTTATATGGACAGACAATGGGACAGCAAAGAATGTTGTATATTCGCAAGTTTTACGTAGTTAAAAAAATATATATATATCTATCTATATTCACAGGTGGGACACAGGGACACAACTACAATGGTGCGTAACTAATATGGCGAGATAAAAGCTAAAAAAAAGAAAAAACCTAAAAAGAAAAAACTTTAAAAAAGCAAAAAAATAAAAAAGGTAAAAAACTGAAAAGAAAAAAAAGCTAAAAAAATAAAAAAAGCTGCATAACTAAAAAAAAGAAAAACTAAAAAAGAAACTATATCTATATATATAAAAATAAGTTGTTTGTAGGCATGTTTGTTTGTTTGTGGGTTTGCATATGACGTCATTATAAGTATATAAGGCTTTGTATATGACATCATTATAAGATGACACTACAGACCGGGACACCGGAACACAAATGACGACCGGGACACAGGGAATATATAACTACAGCGGGGACGCTGGGGGACACAAGGGGATATATAAATGACGACGGGGACACATCTATCTATATTCACAGGTGGGACACAGGGACACAACTACAATGGAGCGTACCTAATATGGCGCTTAACGACTTACGCGCGGGGGGGGGGGCTTGGGGGGGCACGAAGCACCCCCACCAACTAGGTGTTGGGGTGGCGCGAAGCGCCACCCCAACAGCTAGTAGATATATGTAGATAAAAGCCTCAATTTTTGCTTTTGCAAGTGACGTCATGTAGTAAAATGAAAGCTTCCTTATATCGCAATGACGCCAAGCAGTAACAAACAATTTCCTTATAAGAAATTACATGATGTCATTCATATTAATTTTTTTTTTGCTTTTCTGTTTGTTTTGTTTTAGTTTTTCTGGTATTTTTTTAGTTTTTTTTTTCTGTATTTCTGTTTTGTTGTTTTTTAGTTTTTGTATTTTTTTTATTTCATTTTTTTAGCTTTTTTTTAGTTTTACATTCTTCGCTGTCCCATTGTCTGTGCATATAAATAGATTGTCAGGTTTACTGACTCTTGAACATGCAACATATAATTGTCCATGGGAAAAACAATCCGTATTCAGATCTATACCTCATTATTCTAATGATGTGTCCCTGTGTCCCGGTCGTCATTTATATTCCCTGTGTCCCGGTCGTCATTTGTGTCCCGGTGTCCCAGTTTGTAATTTCTCTTTGAGTGTCCCGGTCGTCATTTATACTCCCTGTGTCCCGGTCGTCATTTGTGTCCCGGTGTCCCGGTCTGTAATTTCTATTCGAACAATCCCTGTGTCCCGGTCGTCATTTATATATCCCGCCTGTGCCCCCGGCGCCCCCGTTGTAGTTGTGTCCTTGTGTCCCGGTCGTCATTTATATTCCCTGTGTCCCGGTCGTGATTTGTGTCCGGGTGTCCCAGTCTGTAATTTCTCTTTGAGGTTCCCGGTCGTCACTTATATTCCCTCTGTCTCGGTCTAATGACGTCACCGTCAAAGCAAAAATGACGACAACTAATTTCATGACGTCAGTCAACACAGAAACATGACGTCACCTGATCCACAGACAGACAGACAGACAACTTATTTTTATATATATAGATATATATATATATATATATATATATATATATATATATATATATATATATATATATAGATTAAATTTATACTATTATTTATAGTAGTTGTATTATTCCTAATATTTTAAGATTGATACTATAGTCTCAATCGTAATTCCTTGTTGAATTCCGTCATAAGTTAAAATGTCTCCAATCACAATGTTTGATGATTTTTCTCCTTTTATTACGCCTAACACAGGGGTATGTCCGGCCTGTTTTGAATCCTGGCTTTTTCGAAGTGTAAAATTAGAAAGGTGTTACTACTACTAATATTAACAATTCACCGCAGCACCAAACTGCCTGAGGTCAATGCAGCTACGCAGGCTCCTCCTCCATCCCAATCTATTCAATCCCTCCTTCGTCAAACCCTCCCAGGAAGATCCCTTTTCGTTTAAATCTGATAGGAGAGAGGCCTTCAAAAAATCAACAAGAAACGTCTTAATTGAAGAAAGAGGCTGCACCGGCGAAAGCATGAAATAATTCATTTACTAAAAGAATTAATTAATATGATACCTTGTGATAGCGTAGTGGATTGAGCCGATTCTTATGATTGAGGGTTTCATGGTTCGATCCCGCGTGTCGCAGGGAGTTTGAATGATAAAGTCTGAAATATAAAAATATTTTATTCTAATTGTTGCCCTATTAAACTTGTTGATAATATTATAGATGGAAAAAAAATGTGGAATATGAACTTAATGATCCCATCCCCTTTCTTTAGCTGTTCCTATAAGCGAAAACAAAACTTTTACCAATTCACCATGTATCCCGAGACTCAGTGACCCCTCGTCAATACCTCGCTCTTTACACAAAAGTTCGAATTGTCTTCCATTTTTTTTTTTAAGAATGACCCCTAAATCACAAAGGCCGTTTAATAAGAATAAATAGCTCGTTTGAAGTTACTAAAAATACTTTAGAGTAAAGAGCGAGGTATTGAGGGGACGAACCCCCTCATATATGTAATAATTTCTATTCGCTTAATCTTATAATGTTGCTCCTTACTTTCATTTGAAAAAACTTGTTTTTTTTATTTAATTCACATACAAGGATAGCCTCATTGTCCTTGCTATAATTCCTGCACATTGTGTGCCCTTTTTTTACGTATGGAACAGACAACTCATCCCCCAGTCGACTTTGAGTAAAAATCGTAACAATATAAACATTCACAATCAGAAAATCTTCAGAATCTCCGCCGTAAATTTCAGGTTGTTTCTTTACATTCTTGTTTTTTGTTCTTTGCTCTTTTTCACTCTTATTCAGGCACTTTCCCTTTGTATTTAGAGTTTCTGTTTTGTTTTCTTTCTTAAAAAGTATCTTCAGTGCTCTTTCTGTCTTGGCAATCTCCTTTTCTTGTTATGCTATTATAGCATCCTTTAACTCTCTTTTGTATTGTGAGTCAGTTATAACTGCAGTCTTCCCTCTTTCTGATTCGTCCTTTTTGCACTGCCTCTGACTTTTGGAATAGGAATTGAATTTTCAGGTGAAACAATAAATGCAGTTGCAGAGTCATTCATGTCAGTTGTCATACCAGAGCATCCAGGAGTAGCCATGTCATCCTTGTTAAATTGAACCTTTTTAGCTGGGGTGCCATCAATACCAAAGGTAGGGCTAGAAACTGTAACATCTTCACCCCTATCACTACAAGTGTGGGGATTTTCTTTATCAACTTGTTCTTTCTTTGTCGTTGGAGGTTCCTCAATCGTGTTTTGGGTTGAGGGTCCAGCTTGTTGGATATTAGTAGCGTCAGCGGGTTGGAAATCTAAATCATAGAATATGACTGGGCTAGGTGGCCAAATTCCTGTTGCTTGAAAAACCCTTAATTGCTGTATTCATAGAGGTGCTTTGGATAAACGCTGATCCGAAGAGCGTTGAAATTTGAAACAGGCTTACGACTTTCCCTGGGTTGCAACAGAGCCAATTTCGAAGCTTGTCAGTTTAGTGAGGAACGAAACGACATTATCTCCTGCGTAGTCTATAGAGGCCTTAGAATATGCTAACAAAAAAAATTAATATGAACTTTTATATATTACAACAATGAATAAATCAAACTCCCTGCGACACGCGGGATCGAACCATGAAACCCTCAATCATAAGAATCGGCTCAATCCACTACACTATCACAAGGTATCATATTAATTAATTCTTTTAGTAAATGAATTGTTTCATGCTTTCGCCGGTGCAGCCTCTTTCTTCAATTAAGATGTTAAGGTGCTTTGTTGATTGCTAATTTATATTATATTTATATTTATATTTTTTGTATTCATTAATATTTTTTTAGTTTTCTTTTTCTCTTATTTTTCAGTTTTTTCCTTTTTTTTAGTTTTTTCTTTTTTAGTTTTTAGTTTTTTTTTTGTTTTTTACCTTTTTTTAGTTTTTTTAAAACTAAAAAAGAGAAATTACAAACTGGGACACCGGGACACAAATGACGACCGGGACACAGGGAGTATAAATGACGACCAGGACATAAGTAAAAAAAAACTAAAAAAACTAAAAAATCTAAAAATCTAAATAAACTAAAAAAGAAAAAAAAGAAAAAAGGAAAAAAATAAAGGATAGTTTTTTTAGTTTTTTAGCTTTTTTATTTTTTTTATTAGTTTTTAGTTTTTTTTGTAGTTTTTGCCTTTTTTTAGTTTTTTCAGTTTTGACGTCACCTAATCCAGTTTTTTCAGGTGACGTCACCTGACACATCCATCCATCCATCCACAGACAGACAACTTATTTTTATATATATAGATATATATATATATATATATATTTGCAGTATATTATATATATATATATATATATATATATATATATATATATATATATATATATACATATATATATATATATATATATATGTATATATATATATATATATATATATATATATATATATATATATATATATATATATATATATATATATATATATATACATATATATATATATATATATATATATATATATATATATATATATATACATATATATATATATATATATATATATATATATATATATATATATATATATATATATATATATATATATATATATATATATATATATATATATATATATATATATATATATATAGATTAAATTTATACTATTATTTATAGTAGTTGTATTATTCCTAATATTTTAAGATTGATACTATAGTCTCAATCGTAATTCCTTGTTGAATTCTGTCATAAGTTAAAATGTCTCCAATCACAATGTTTGATGATTTTCTTCCTTTTATTACGCCTAACACAGGGGTATGTCCGGCCTGTTTTGCATCCTGGCTTCTTCGAAGCGTAAAATTAGAAAGGTGTTACTACTACTATTATTAACAATTCACCGCAGCACCAAACTGCCTGAGGTCAATGCAGCTACGCAAGCTCCTCTTCCATCCCATTCTATTCAAACCCTCCCCCGTCAAACCCTCCCAGGAAGATCCCTTTTCGTTTAAATCTGATAGGAGAGAGGCCTTCAAAAAATCAACAAGAAACATCTTAATTGAAGAAAGATGCTGCACCGGCGAAAGCATGAAACAATTCATTTACTAAAAGAATTAATTAATATGATACCTTGTGATAGTGTAGTGGATTGAGCCGATTCTTATGATTGAGGGTTTCATGGTTCGATCCCGCGTGTCGCAGGGAGTTTGATTATTCATTGTTGTAATATATAAAAGTTCATATTAATTTTTTTTGTTAGCATATTCTAAGGCCTCTATAGACTACGCAGGAGATAATGTCGTTTCGTTCCTCACTAAACTGACAAGCTTCGAAATTGGCTCTGTTGCAACCCAGGGAAAGTCGTAAGCCTGTTTCAAATTTCAACGCTCTTCGGATCAGCGTTTATCCAAAGCACCTCTATGAATACAGCAATTAAGGGTTTTTCAAGCAACAGGAATTTGGCCACCTAGCCCAGTCATATTCTATGATTTAGATTTCCAACCCGCTGACGCTACTAATATCCAACAAGCTGGACCCTCAACCCAAAACACGATTGAGGAACCTCCAACGACAAAGAAAGAACAAGTTGATAAAGAAAATCCCCACACTTGTAGTGATAGGGGTGAAGATGTTACAGTTTCTAGCCCTACCTTTGGTATTGATGGCACCCCAGCTAAAAAGGTTCAATTTAACAAGGATGACATGGCTACTCCTGGATGCTCTGGTATGACAACTGACATGAATGACTCTGCAACTGCATTTATTGTTTCACCTGAAAATTCAATTCCTATTCCAAAAGTCAGAGGCAGTGCAAAAAGGACGAATCAGAAAGAGGGAAGACTGCAGTTATAACTGACTCACAATACAAAAGAGAGTTAAAGGATGCTATAATAGCATAACAAGAAAAGGAGATTGCCAAGACAGAAAGAGCACTGAAGATACTTTTTAAGAAAGAAAACAAAACAGAAACTCTAAATACAAAGGGAAAGTGCCTGAATAAGAGTGAAAAAGAGCAAAGAACAAAAAACAAGAATATAAAGAAACAACCTGAAATTTACGGCGGAGATTCTGAAGATTTTCTGATTGTGAATGTTTATATTGTTACGATTTTTACTCAAAGTCGACTGGGGGATGAGTTGTCTGTTCCATACGTAAAAAAAGGGCACACAATGTGCAGGAATTATAGCAAGGACAATGAGGCTATCCTTGTATGTGAATTAAATAAAAAAAACAAGTTTTTTCAAATGAAAGTAAGGAGCAACATTATAAGATTAAGCGAATAGAAATTATTACATATATGAGTGGGTTCGTCCCCTCAATACCTCGCTCTTTACTCTAAAGTATTTTTAGTAACTTCAAACGAGCTATTTATTCTTATTAAACGGCCTTTGTGATTTAGGGGTCATTCTTAAAAAAAAAAATGGAAGACAATTCGAACTTTTGTGTAAAGAGCGAGGTATTGGCGAGGGGTCACTGAGTCTCGGGATACATGGTGAATTGGTAAAAGTTTTGTTTTCGCTTATAGGAACAGCTAAAGAAAGGGGATGGGATCATTAAGTTCATATTCCACATTTTTTTTCCATCTATAATATTATCAACAAGTTTAATAGGGCAACAATTAGAATAAAATATTTTTACAGATCATTCAAGCTCCCTGCGACACGCGGGATCGAACCATGAAACCCTCAATCATAAGAATCGGCTCAATCCACTACGCTATCACAAGGTATCATATTAATTAATTCTTTTAGTAAATGAATTATTTCATTTACTGCAGCCTCTTTCTTCAATTAAGATGTTTCTTGTTGATTTTTTTAAGGCCTCTCTCCTATCAGATTTAAACGAAAAGGGATCTTCCTGGGAGGGTTTGACGAAGGAGGGTTTGAATAGATTGGGATGGAGGAGGAGCCTGCGTAGCTGCATTGACCTCAGGCAGTTTGGTGCTGCGGTGAATTGTTAATATTAGTAGTAGTAACACCTTTCTAATTTTACACTTCGAAAAAGCCAGGATTCAAAACAGGCCGGACATACCCCTGTGTTAGGCGTAATAAAAGGAGAAAAATCATCAAACATTGTGATTGGAGACATTTTAACTTATGACGGAATTCAACAAGGAATTACGATTGAGACTATAGTATCAATCTTAAAATATTAGGAATAATACAACTACTATAAATAATAGTATAAATTTAATCTATATATATATATATATATATATATATATATATATATATATATATATATATATATATATCTATATATATAAAAATAAGTTGTCTGTCTGTCTGTCTGTGGATCAGGTGACGTCATGTTTCTGTGTTGACTGACGTCATGAAATTAGTTGTCGTCATTTTTGCTTTGACGGTGACGTCATTAGACCGAGACAGAGGGAATATAAGTGACGACCGGGAACCTCAAAGAGAAATTACAGACTGGGACACCCGGACACAAATCACGACCGGGACACAGGGAATATAAATGACGACCGGGACACAAGGACACAACTACAACGGGGGCGCCGGGGGCACAGGCGGGATATATAAATGACGACCGGGACACAGGGATTGTTCGAATAGAAATTACAGACCGGGACACCGGGACACAAATGACGACCGGGACACAGGGAGTATAAATGACGACCGGGACACTCAAAGAGAAATTACAAACTGGGACACCGGGACACAAATGACGACCGGGACACAGGGAATATAAATGACGACCGGGACACAGGGACACATCATTAGAATAATGAGGTATAGATCTGAATACGGATTGTTTTTCCCATGGACAATTATATGTTGCATGTTCAAGAGTCAGTAAACCTGACAATCTATTTATATGCACAGACAATGGGACAGCGAAGAATGTAAAACTAAAAAAAAGCTAAAAAAATGAAATAAAAAAAATACAAAAACTAAAAAACAACAAAACAGAAATACAGAAAAAAAAAACTAAAAAAATACCAGAAAAACTAAAACAAAACAAACAGAAAAGCAAAAAAAAAAATTAATATGAATGACATCATGTAATTTCTTATAAGGAAATTGTTTGTTACTGCTTGGCGTCATTGCGATATAAGGAAGCTTTCATTTTACTACATGACGTCACTTGCAAAAGCAAAAATTGAGGCTCTTATCCATATATCTACTAGCTGTTGGGGTGGCGCTTCGCGCCACCCCAACACCTAGTTGGTGGGGGCGCTTCGTGCCCCCCCAAGCCCCCCCCGCGCGTAAGTCGTTAAGCGCCATATTAGGTACGCTCCATTGTAGTTGTGTCCCTGTGTCCCACCTGTGAATATAGATAGATGTGTCCCCGTCGTCATTTATATATCCCCTTGTGCCCCCCAGCGTCCCCGCTGTAGTTATATATTCCCTGTGTCCCGGTCGTCATTTGTGTTCCGGTGTCCCGGTCTGTAGTGTCATCTTATAATGATGTCATATACAAAGCCTTATATACTTATAATGACGTCATATGCAAACCCACAAACAAACAAACATGCCTACAAACAACTTATTTTTATATATATAGATATAGTTTCTTTTTTAGTTTTTCTTTTTTTTAGTTATGCAGCTTTTTTTATTTTTTTAGCTTTTTTTTCTTTTCAGTTTTTTACCTTTTTTATTTTTTTGCTTTTTTAAAGTTTTTTCTTTTTAGGTTTTTTCTTTTTTTTAGCTTTTATCTCGCCATATTAGTTACGCACCATTGTAGTTGTGTCCCTGTGTCCCACATGTGAATATAGATAGATATATATATATTTTTTTAACTACGTAAAACTTGCGAATATACAACATTCTTTGCTGTCCCATTGTCTGTCCATATAAATAGATTGTCAGGTTTACCAACTCTTGAACATGCAAAATAATAATTGTCCATGGGATAACAATTCGTATTCAGATCTATACCGCATTTTTCTAACGATTGCCCTTGAGCTTTGTTGATGGTGATGGCTAATCGAACACTCCCTGTGTCCCAGTCGTCCCCCCTGTGCCCCCCGGCGTCCCCGTTGTAGTTGTGTCCCTGTGTCCCGTTCATCCTTTGTGTCCCGGTGTCCCGGTCTGTAATTTCGTCAGTCGACAAACATGACGTCGGTCGACAAACAACTTTATGACAGAATAATGCTCAATCCTCATAATGACGTCAGTCGACAAACATGACATCAGTCGACACACAAACATGAAGTCAGTCAAAAGACATACAACTTATTTTTATATATATAGATATTGATATAGTTTCTTTTGTAGTTTTAATTTTTTTAGTTTTGGAGCTTTTTTAGTTTTTTTAGTTTTTTTTTCTTTTTAGTTTCTTACCTTTTTATGGCACTTGGTATTAACCAAGTGACAATTAGCAATCGCAAATTCAATGTTTATTCTAACATTGACAGTTGGAAAAATCTTCACGTGCCAAGCATGCTAAAGTTCAACAATTTATAATAAACCTCAAAATTTTAAGTATCTGTTTTAAGGTTTTCGTTATACTTTAATCTATTGTCAAAATATTTTGAAATATTTATGCAATTCTCAGTTTTTACATTTTTAGTTTCAGTTTTCTTTTTCTTCTTTATTTTTCAGACGTAAATACATATCGCGAACCTTTGTTTTTTAACTAAAATCTGGTAGGCATTGATAACCTTATCCAAGTCAAAATCCCAAACCCAATCATCATCGCTATCATTTTCAGTTTTGACACGTTTTGACTCTCGCTGTCCAGGTTGTTCTTCATCTAATTGCGTGGTTTTGCGTTCTTTAGCCGCAAGCCTTTTGGCATTAGCTCTTTGAGTAGCTTCCTCGGCTGTTTCTTCTGTTGTAGGATTTGGTAACATTCTATCTTTTTCAGTGTTTTTCAATTTGTCAGTGTTCATTCTAACATTGACTGTTAGAAAAAATTTTACGTTCCAAGCATGCTAACACTCAACAATTTATAAGAAACCTCAAAATTATAAATATCTGTTATAAGGTTTTCGAATTACTTTAATCTATTGTCAAAATATATAGAAATATTTATGCAATTCCCAGTTTCTACATTTTTAGTTTCAGTTTGCTTTTCAGTTTAGTTTCATTTTTATATATAGATAAGATATAATCTGGCATAACGGACAGACAACTCAGTTTTATATATATACTAGCTGTTAGGGTGGCGCTTCGCGCCACCCCAAAACCTAGTTGGTGGGGCGCTTCGCGCCCCCCCAAGCCCCCCCGCGCGCGTAAGTCGTTACGGGCCATATTAGTTACGCGCCATTGTAGTTGTGTCCCTGTGTCCCACCTGTGAATATAGATAGATTTATATATGTGTTTCAAACTACGTAAAAATTGCGAATATACAACATTCTTGATATCAACATTCTCCATATACAAAGCCGTATGTACTAATAATGACGTCATATGCAAACGCTCTTTTTACAAACAAACAAACATGCATACACACAACTCGTTTTTATATAGATAGATAGATAGATAGATACAATACAAATTAACTACGTAAAACTTGTGAATATACAACAGTCTTCGCTGTCCCATTGTCTGTGTTTCAATCTTTTAAATTGAAAAAGCAGATCCGTTGGAATATGGGAATGCGAGGAATAAGAACAGCCTCACCCTCATAAGGCCCTGTCAAGATTGTGGCCTCTATTAGGTTTTCCATTGTTTTTTTTTACGGCAAGTCGCGTGCCATTGCAAAGCTTTGGTGGGTTGATATTTCTTAAAAGTATTATTGGTACGCCTATTTTTAGTTGTAGCACGTGTGGTGGAAACCCTGAAGGATCTATGGAATTTAAAAATTCAGATGGATAATTAACCGCTTCATTTGGTTCCGAAATACAAATTAACTGTGTAAAACTTGCGAATATACAACATTCTTCGCTGTCCAATTCTCGCTGCATATAAATAGATTGTCAGGTTTACCGACCCTCGAACATGCAACGTACAATTGTCCATGGGAAAAACAATCAGTATTAAGATCAATACCACATTTTTTTAATGATTAACCTTGAGCTTTGTTAATGGTGATTGCAAATGCTAATCGAATTGGGAATTGCAATCTTTTAAATTGAAAAGGCAGATCCGTTGGAATCATGGGAATGCGAGGAATAAGAACAGCCTCACCCTCAAAAGGCCCTGTCAGGATTTTGGCCTCTATTAGGTTTTCCATTGTTTTTTTTTACGGCAAGTCGAGTGCCATTGCAAAGCTTTGGTGGGTTTATATTTCTTAAAAGTATTATTGGTACGCCTATTTTTAGTTGTAGCACGTGTGGTGGAAACCCTGAAAGATCTATGGAATTTAAAAATTCAGATGGATAATTAACCGCTTCATTTGGTTCCAAAACTGTGTCGACTGACTTGTAAAGGACTGCCTGGTCTTGAATCTTGGTCAAAACAATATTGTTGATTTCGTGGACGTCTATATTTTTGGGTGCGAGAATCGCTCTTTCACTTAGCCATTTATTATTTTTATAATTTTTTAGAATATTCGGAAATACTTTTTCAATCAATTCATTTTTGGACGTCACTAAATTACAGAAATCAGCAGGTAGTTGTATACGTCCTGAAATTGAGTCTACTGGGAGCTTTCCGTTTCCCATTGCCAGCAATTGATCTGAAAATGTTTGACCAGAGTCATCGTTTTGCAATCGGACACGCATATTTGTAGTTAATTTTAATGTTTTTACGTGTGCCCATAGACTCTTTGAGCATCTTCATCAGTCATTGTAAACTTAAACATTAATAGATTTCTACGCGAACATATGTCTTATATAACTTGAATGACGTCACCTTCAAAGCAAAAATGACGGCAACTAATTTCATGACGTCAGCCGACACAGAAACATGACGTCACCTGATCCACAGACAGACAGACAACTTATTTTTATATATATAGATATATATATATATATATATATATATATATATATATATATATATATATATATATATATATATATATATATATATATATATATATATATATATATATATATATATATATATTCACAGTTGGGACAAAGGGACACAACTACAATGGCGCGTAACTAATATGGCGCGTAACGACTTAGGCGCGGTCGTTACGGACACAGGGAATATAAATGACGACCGGGACACTCAAAGAGATATTACAGACTGGGACACAAATAACAACCGGGACGCAGGGAATATAAATGACGACTGGGACACACGGACACAACTACAACGGGGCCGCCGGGGGGCACAGGGGGTATATATAAATGACGATGGGGACACAGGGAATGTTTGATTAGCAATCACCATCAACAAAGCTCAAGGGCAATCATTAGAATAATGAGGTATAGATCTGAATACAGATTGTTTTTCCCATGGACATTTATATGTTGCATGTTCAAGAATCGGTAAACCTGACAATCTATTTATGTGTACAGACAATGGGAAAGCGAAGAATGTTGTATATTCGCAAGTTTTACGTAGTTAAAAACACACACATATATATATATATATATATATATATATATATATATATATATATATATATATATATATATATATATATATATATATATATATATATACTAGCTGTTGGGGTGGCGCTTCGCGCCACCCCAACACCTAGTTGGTGGGGCGCTTTGCGACCCCCCAAGCCCCCCCGCGCGCGTAAGTCGTTACGCGCCATATTAGTTACGCGCCATTGTAGTTGTGTCCCTGTGTCCCACCTGTGAATATAGTTAGATTTATATATGTGTTTCAAACTACGTAAAAATTGCGAATATACAACATTTTTGGCTTTCCCACTACTGGGAGCTTTCCGTTTCCAATTGCCAGCAATTGATCTGAAAATGTTTGACCAGAGTCATCATTTTGCAATCGGACACGCATATTTGTAGTTAATTTTAATATTTTTACGTGTGCCCATAAATTAGAATTTTTCAGGCAAGCATTCATTTCGTCTGCAGGAGTTAAACTACGTAAAAATTGCGAATATACAACATTCTTGGCTTTCCCATTGTCTGTGCACATACAAAGCCGTATGTACTAATAATGACGTCATATGCAAACGCTCTTTTTACAAACAAAAAACATGCATACACACAACTCGTTTTTATATAGATAGATAGATACAATACAAATTAACTGCGTAAAACTTGCGAATATACAACATTCTTCGCTGTCCAATTGTCGCTGCATATAAATAGATTGTCAGGTTTACCGACCCTCGAACATGCAACGTACAATTGTCCATGGGAAAAACAATCAGTATTAAGATCTATACCACATTTTTCTAATGATTGACCTTGAGCTTTGTTGATGGTGATTGCAAATGCTAATCGAATTGGGAATTGCAATCTTTTAAATTGAAAAGGCAGATCCGTTGGAATCATGGGAATGCGAGGAATAAGAACAGCCTCACCCTCAAAAGGCCCTGTCAAGATTGTGGCCTCTATTAGGTTTTCCATTGTTTTTTTTTACGGCAAGTCGCGTGCCATTGCAAAGCTTTGGTGGGTTGATATTTCTTAAAAGTATTATTGGTACGCCTATTTTTAGTTGTAGCACGTGTGGTGGAAACCCTGAAAGATCTATGGAATTTAAAAATTCAGATGGATAATTAACCGCTTCATTTGGTTCCAAAACTGTGTCGACTGACTTGTAAAGGACTGCCTGGTCTCGAATCTTGGTCAAAACAATATTGTTGATTTCGTGGACGTCTATATTTTTGGGTGCGAGAATCGCTCTTTCACTTAGCCATTTATTATTTTTATAATTTTTTTAGAATATTCGGAAATACTTTTTCAATCAATTCATTTTTGGACGTTACTAAATTACAGAAATCAGCAGGTAGTTGTATACGTCCTGAAATTGAGTCTATCGTATCATAAATGTCTTTTTGTTCCGACGTTAACTTGGAAATGTTATTTTGTACATACGACAATAGATCACTCGTACTGTAACTTTGTTCACGATCCAATTCTACACATGTCGAAACAGCAGCGATACGGTTAGGTGAAGGCATTCCCGAATCCTGAAGAGGTTTGTTTGCCATACGTACGCACAAATCTTCTATAATAACTAAAGTGTAGTTATAAATTTCTGATGTAAAATCAAAATTCATATCTGACGTCTCTAACTGTTTTCGATGGAGTATATCTTCGGACATTTTTGACTTATATTTTTCCCATAACTCTGTAGGAGCTGATGGAGAGCAAGTTGTTAAAATGATGCCAAACAATGCACGAACTTGACTTGGGATTGACGTTTCGCACGCGTCATTGATGCAGTTATCCCAGTGTTGGTCATTCTCCAATAAATTCAGAGCTTGGTATGCACTACGGTAAGTGTCATGTATAGTACCGTTTAAAGTTCTCAAATACTCAAAGGATGTCGGACCGGGTACATTCACCAAAAGCAGGTGTAGAAAGAAGCATTCATGTTGATTTGGGTGAACGGTGTAGAGTTTTCCTATCGTGGTATCTTTGAAGATGGTAGGTTGGCCGTCGACTGACTTTACCTGTTTTCGACGTTCAAATACTTTATTTTTAGTATTCCACGTGTAATACAAAGGCACTTCAGTATACAGCAGTTCTTTTGCAAAAGAATCATTTTTGCAAAGCGAAAAAAAAGCTGTTAATTTTGTATCCGGTGGATTCAGGGCTCATTGTTGCACGTTGGTTTCCGATAAATAAACACATTGACCATTCTGTAAATGTACCGCTAAGTGAACAACAGCTGGACTACGTTCATGTATCGGAAATGAAAGAATTCGCCAAACAGCTTCATTACTGCTTATGTATCTTCCAGCCTGATATTGTACGATTTCGTCGAAATCTTTGATTTCAGGCTGCAAACCAAAAACTGCCATGTCACTGCCTTTGTTGACGTATTTACATATGTATTCTATTGCCTTTACGGAGTTACAGTATTCAACGTTTATGTGTGCATTAAATGTTTTTGATAATAATGGGGAATATGGAACAACCCACTGGTTATCTACTTCGATGGTGGTACCGTTGCCATTGTAGGTTCTTCAGTCATTTTACAATTAGAAATTTCTCTTTCAACGGTCTTCTTACAATTAAAAATTTGTCTTTGAACGATATTCTTAAATACCTGTGTCCTGGTCGTCATTTATATTCCCTGTGTCCCGTCGTCATTTGTGTCCCGGTATCCCAGTCTGTCCCGGTGTCCCGGTCTGTAATTTCGTCAGTCGAAAACATGACGTCAGTCGACACAGAAACATGACGTCACCTGACAGATCCACAGACAGACAACTTATTTTTATATATATAAGATATATATATAAATATATATATATATATATTTTCTTTTTAGTTTTTTTGTAGTTTTTACCTTTTTTAGTTTTTTTCTTCTTTTGTATTAATGCTAAAGCCAAGGTTCAAACCTGGAGCTTCTCGGACCTAGAACCTGAAACATAACGCTTTACCAACTCAGCTACTTCGGCTTGAATACATTCGTTTTGAGCAGCTTCCTCGGGTGTTGCCATTGTAGGTTCTTCAGTCATTTTACAATTAGAAATTTCTCTTTCAACGGTCTTCTTACAATTAAAAATTTGTCTTTGAACGATATTCTTAAATACCTGTGTCCTGGTCGTCATTTATATTCCCTGTGTCCTGGTCGTCATTTGTGTCCCGGTATCCCAGTCTGTAATTTCTCTTTGAGTGTCCCGGTCGTTATTTATATTCCCTCTGTCCCGGTCGTCATTTGTGTCCCGGTCTGTAATTTCTCTTTGAGTGTTTTTTCTTTTTAGTATTTTTTAGTTTTTTACATTTTTTCTTTTTTCAGTTTTCTTTTTCTTCTTTATTTTTCAGCTTCACTATGAAATACATATCGCCGAACCTTTGTTTTTTTAACTAAAATCTGGTAGGCATTGATGACCTTATCCAAGTCAAAATCCCAAACCCAATCATCATCGCTATCATTTTCAGTTTTGATATTTTTTGACTCTCGCTGTCCAGGTGGATCTTCATCTAACTGCGCGGTTTTGCGTTCTTTAGCCTCAAGCCTGTTTCCTTGCTGTTCTTTTGATTCCTCGGCACGTTTTTTTTTCTGACTTTCTCTATCAGCAGCAGGTTTTTTGGCATAGACTCTTTGAGCATCTTCATCGGCTTTTGCCATTGTAAGTTCATCAGTCATTTTAAACTTAAACATTAATAGATTTCTACGTGAACATACATGTCTTAAATATCTTTAATGACGTCACCGTCATAGCAAAAATGACGACAACTAACTTCATGACGTTCTTTGAACGATATTCTTAAATACCTGTGTCCTGGTCGTCATTTATATTCCCTGTGTCCCGGTCGTCATTTGTGTCCCGGTATCCCAGTCTGTAATTTCTCTTTGAGTGTCCCGGTCGTTATTTATATTCCCTCTGTCCCGGTCGTCATTTGTGTCCCGGTCTGTAATTTCTCTTTGAGTGTTTTTTCTTTTTAGTATTTTTTAGTTTTTTACATTTTTTCTTTTTTCAGTTTTCTTTTTCTTCTTTATTTTTCAGCTTCACTATGAAATACATATCGCCGAACCTTTGTTTTTTTAACTAAAATCTGGTAGGCATTGATGACCTTATCCAAGTCAAAATCCCAAACCCAATCATCATCGCTATCATTTTCAGTTTTGATATGTTTTGACTCTCGCTGTCCAGGTGGATCTTCATCTAACTGCGCGGTTTTGTGTTCTTTAGCCTCAAGCCTGTTTCCTTGCTGTTATTTTGATTCCTCGGCACGCTTTCTTTTCTGACTTTCTCTATCAGCAGAAAGTTTTTTGGCATAGACTCTTTGAGCATCTTCATCGGCTTTTGCCATTGTAAGTTCATCAGTCATTTTAAACTTAAACATTAATAGATTTCTACGTGAACATATATGTCTTAAATATCTTTAATGACGTCACCGTCATAGCAAAAATGACGACAACTAACTTCATGACGTCAGTCGACACAGAAACATGACGTCACCTGACAGACAGACACACAGACAGACAACTTATTTTTATATATATATAGATATATATATATATATATATATATATATATATATATATATATATATATATATATATATATATATATATATAAATATATATATATATCTATCTATATATATAAAAATAAGTTGTCTGTCTGTGGATGGATGGATGGATGGATGGATGGATGTGTCAGGTGACGTCACCTGAAAAAACTGGATTAGGTGACGTCAAAACTGAAAAAACTAAAAAAAGGCAAAAACTACAAAAAAAACTAAAAACTAATAAAAAAAATAAAAAAGCTAAAAAACTAAAAAAACTATAAAGGTAAAAACCAATAAAAAACTAAAAAAAAAACTGAAAAAACTAAAAAAAGGCAAAAACTACAAAAAAAACTAAAAACTAATAAAAAAAGTAAAAAAGCTAAAAAACTAAAAAAACTATAAAAACTAAAAAAAGGTAAAAAACTAAAAAAAATAAAAAATAAAAAAAAACTAAAAAAAAGGAAAAAACTGAAAAATAAGCTAAAATAAAGGTAAAAACCAATAAAAAACTAAAAAAAAAAGGAAAAAACTAATAAATGACGACACTCAAAGAGAAAGCGACCAGGACAAAAGGAATGTTCGATTAGCAATCAACAAAGCACCGGGACACAGGGAGTATAAATGACGACCAGGACACAAGTAAAAAAAAAAATTAACAAAACTAAAAAGAAGGTAAAAACTACAAAAAAACTAAAAAGAAAAAAAAAACTAAAAACTAATAAAAAAACTAAAAAATCTAAAAATCTAAATAAACTAAAAAAGAAAAAAAAAGGAAAAAAATAAAGGAGAAAAACAAAACTAAAAAACGAATGTATATACAGACCGGTACACCGGGATACAAATGACGACCGGGACACAGGGAATATAAATAACGACCGGGACACAGGGACACAACTACAACGGGGACACCGGGGGAAACAGGGGGATATAAATGACGACCGGGACAAAAAAACTAAAAAGAAATAAAAACTAAAAACTAATAAAAAAAACTAAAAAATCTAAAAATCTAAATAAGCTAAAAAAGAAAAAAAAAGGAAAAAAATAAAGGAGAAAAACAAAACTAAAAAACGAATGTATATACAGACCGGGACACCGGGATACAAATGATGACCGGGACCCGGGACACAGGGAATATAAATGACGACCGGGACACAGGGACACAACTACAACGGGGACACCGGGGGAAACAGGGGGATGTAAATGACGACCGGGACACCGGGACAGGGAATGGTCGATTAGCAATCACCATCAACAAAGCTCAAGGGCAATCATTAGAATCATGAGGTATAGATCTGAATACAGATTGTTTTCCCATGGACCATTATATGTTGCATGTTCAAGAGTCGGTAAACCTGACAATCTATTTATATGCAAAGACAATGGGACAGCAAAGAATGTTGTATATTCGCAAGTTTTACGTAGTTAAAACCATATATATATATATATATATCTATATTCACAGGTGGGACATAGGGACACAACTACAATGGCGCGTAACTATTATGGCGCGTAACGACTTACGCGCGCGGGGGGGCTTGGGGGGGGCGCGAAGCGCCCCCACCAACTAGGTGTTGGGGTGGCGCGAAGCGCCACCCCAACAGCTAGTATATATATATATATATATATATATATATATATATATATATATATAAATATATATATATATATATATATATATATATATATATATATATATATATATATATATATATATATATATATATATATATATATATATATATATATATATATATATATATATATATATATATATATATATATATATATATATATATATATATATATATATATATATATATATGTAAATTCACAGGTGGGACACAGGGACACAACTACAATGGCGCGTAACTACTATGGCGCGTAACGACTTACACGCGCCCCACCAACTAGGTGTTGGGGTGCGCCCCCACCCCATCAGCTAGTATAAAATATAATGTAAATAATATGACGTTTGACAAACGGTAAAAAAAATAAGAAAAATATTTTTTAAAAAATAATCAAAAAAGTGAGGGTAATGACAGCTACTCTGCCAAGCCGTCATCAGTGCTCAAAAAGAAGAGAAGATTTTTTTGATTTTTTCTTACATTATGTTTTTTTTAGTATTTTCAAAAGAGCTGTTTATTCTAATTAAACGGCCTTTGTGATTCAGGGAGTTTTCTTATAGAATTGCAACAAAATTTGAACTTTAGCGAAAAGAGCGAGGTGTTGACGAGGGGGAGAACCCCCTCATATAAGTATTAATTTCTCTTCGTTTTAAGTTTTAATGTTACTCGTTACTTTCAGTGGAAAAAGCTTGTTTTTTCCACTGTAACTTTTCCATTTAGCTTTTATTACTAAGGTCAGATGATCTTCGTTTATAATGAGGAAAAACATTATTTTATCCTCCTAATATAGATATATTTTAACATAGATTTATAGGAGCCGGCATTCTCATCGAACCACCCTCCTTATTTCAAAATAGGCGTGGTTATCTCTTCAATCGACTGAGTTCTAAAAATCTATTGACAAAATCGTGTAGCCTCTGAATTAAATCATGTTAAAAATATTTTATTCTAATTGTTGCCCTATTAAACTTGTTGATAATATTATAGATGGAAAAAAAATGTGGAATATGAACTTAATGATCCCATCTCCTTTCTTTAGCTGTTCCTATAAGCGAAAACAAAACTTTTACCAATTCACCATATATCCCGAGACTCAGTGACCCTCGTCAATACCTCGCTCTTTACACAAAAGTTCGAATTGTCTTCCAATTTTTTTTTAAGAATGACCCTTAAATCACAAAGGCCGTTTAATAAGAATAAATAGCTCGTTTGAAGTTACTAAAAATACTTTAGAGTAAAGAGCGAGGTATTGAGGGGACGAACCCCCTCATATATGTAATAATTTCTATTCGCTTAATCTTATAATGTTGCTCCTTACTTTCATTTGAAAAAACTTGTTTTTTTTTATTTAATTCACATACAAGGATAGCCTCATTGTCCTTGCTATAATTCCTGCACATTGTGTGCCCTTTTTTTACGTATGTAACAGACAACTCATCCCCCAGTCGACTTTGAGTAAAAATCGTAACAATATAAACAGTCACAATCAGAAAATCTTCAGAATATCCGCCGTAAATTTCAGGTTGTTTCTTTATATTCTTGTTTTTTGTTCTTTGCTCTTTTTCACTCTTATTCAGGCACTTTCCCTTTGTATTTAGAGTTTCTGTTTTGTTTTCTTTCTTAAAAAGTATCTTCAGTGCTCTTTCTGTCTTGGCAATCTCCTTTTCTTGTTTTGCTTTTATAGCATCCTTTAACTCTCTTTTGTATGGTGAGTCAGTTATAACTGCAGTCTTCCCTCTTTTTGATTCGTCCTTTTTGCACTGCCTCTGACTTTTGGAATAGGAATTGAATTTTCAGGTGAAACAATAAATGCAGTTGCAGAGTCATTCATGTCAGTTGTCATACCAGAGCATCAAGGAGTAGCCATGTCATCCATGTTAAATTGAACCTTTTTAGCTGGGGTGCCATCAACACCAAAGGTAGGGCTAGAAACTGTAACATCTTCACCCCTATCACTACAAGTGTGGGGATTTTCTTTATCAACTTGTTCTTTCTTTGTCGTTGGAGGTTCCTTAATCGTGTTTTGGGTTGAGGGTCCAGCTTGTTGGATATTAGTAGCGTCAGCGGGTTGGAAATCTAAATCATAGAATATGACTGGGCTAGGTGGCCAAATTCCTGTTGCTTGAAAAACCCTTAATTGCTGTATTCATAGAGGTGCTTTGGATAAACGCTGATCCGAAGAGCGTTGAAATTTGAAACAGGCTTACGACTTTCCCTGGGTTGCAACAGAGCCAATTTCGAAGCTTGTCAGTTTAGTGAGGAACGAAACGACATTATCTCCTGCGTAGTCTATAGAGGCCTTAGAATATGCTAACAAAAAAAATTAATATGAACTTTTATATAATACAAATATGAATAATCAAACTCCCTGCGACACGCGGGATCGAACCATGAAACCCTCAATCATAAGAATCGGCTCAGTCCACTACACTATCACAAGGTATCATATTAATTAATTTTTTTTATGAAATGAATTGTTTCATGCTTTCGCCGGTGCAGCCTCTTTCTTCAACTAAGATGTTTCTTGTTGATTTTTTGAAGGCCTCTCTCCTATCAGATTTAAACGAAAAGGGATCTTCCTGGGAGGGTTTGACGGGAGAGGGTTTGAATAGATTGGGATGGAGGAGGAGCTTGCGTAGCTGCATTGACCTCAGGCAGTTTGGTGCTGCGGTGAATTGTTAATAAGAGTAGTAGTAACACCTTTCTAATTTTACGCTTCGAAGAAGCCAGGATGCAAAACAGGCCGGACATACCCCTGTGTTAGGCGTAATAAAAGGAAGAAAATCATCAAACATTGTGATTGGAGACATTTTAACTTATGACGGAATTCAACAAGGAATTACGATTGAGACTATAGTATCAATCTTAAAATATTAGGAATAATACAACTACTATAAATAATAGTATAAATTTAATATATATATATACATATATATATATATATATATATATATATATATATATATATATATATATATATATATATATATATGTATATATAAATATACTGTTTGTTTGTCTGTTACAAACGATAAAAAAAAAACTTAAAAAAAAAGAAAAAAGAAAACACCACTAAAACTACAAAAAAAACTATATGAAAAACTAAAAAAAACAACACAGAAAAAAAAACATCAGAAAAACTAAAAAAAAGGTTTGTTTTTTGTTTGTTAAAAACAATATAGCCTATATTAAAAAAACTCCAAAAAAAGAAAACACCAGAAAAACTAAAAAAAAGCTAAAAAAAAACTAAAAAAAAAATACAAAAACTAAAAAACAACAACACAGAAATACAGAAAAAAACAACTAAAAAAACACCAGAAAAACTAAAACAAAACAAACAGAAAAGCTAAAAAAAAATTAATATGAATGACATCATATAATTTCTTATAAGGAAATTGTTTGTTACTGCTTGGCGTCATTGCGATATAAGGAAGCTTTCATTTTACTACATGACGTCACTTGCAAAAGCAAAAATTGAGGCTTTTATCTATATATATCTACTAGCTGTTGGGGTGGCGCTTCGCGCCACCCCAACACCTAGTTGGTGGGGGCGCTTCGTGCCCCCCAAGCCCCCCCCCCCCGCGTGCGTAAGTCGTTAAGCGCCATATTAGGTACGCTCCATTGTAGTTGTGTCCCTGTGTTCCACCTGTGAATATAGATAGATGTGTCCCCGTCGTCATTTATATATCCCCTTGTGCCCCCCAGCGTCCCCGCTGTAGTTATATATTCCCTGTGTCCCGGTCGTCATTTGTGTCCCGGTGTCCTGGTCTGTAGTGTCATCTTATAATGATGTCATATACAAAGCCTTATATACTTATAATGACGTCATATGCAAACCCACAAACGAACAAACATGCCTACAAACAACTTATTTTTATATATATAGATATAGTTTCTTTTTTAGTTTTTCTTTTTTTTAGTTATGCAGCTTTTTTTGTTTTTTTAGCTTTTTTTTCTTTTCAGTTTTTTACCTTTTTTATTTTTTTGCTTTTTGTAAAGTTTTTTCTTTTTAGGTTTTTTCTTTTTTTAGCTTTTTTCGCGCCATATTAGTTACGCACCATTGTAGTTGTGTCCCTGTGTCTCACCTGTGAATATAGATAGATATATATATTTTTTTAACTACGTAAAACTTGCGAATATACAACATTCTTTGCTGTCCCATTGTCTGTCCATATAAATAGATTGTCAGGTTTACCAACTCTTGAACATGCAAAATAATAATTGTCCATGGGATAACAATTCGTATTCAGATCTATACCGCATTTTTCTAACGATTGCCCTTGAGCTTTGTTGATGGTGATGGCTAATCGAACACTCATTGTGTCCCGGTTGTCCCCCCTGCGCCCCCCGGCGTCTCCGTTGTAGTTGTGTCCCTGTGTCCCGTTCGTCCTTTGTGTCCCGGTGTCCTGTAATTTCGTCAGTCGACAAACATGACGTCGGTCGACAAACAACTTTATGACGGAATAATGCTCAATCCTCATAATGACGTCAGTCGACAAACATGACATCAGTCGACACACAAACATGACGTCAGTCAAAAGACATACAACTTATTTTTATATATATAGATATTGATATAGTTTCTTTTGTAGTTTTAATTTTTTTTAGTTTTGCAGCTTTTTTAGTTTTTTTAGTTTTTTTTTCTTTTTAGTTTCTTACCTTTTTATGGCACTTGGTATTAACCAAGTGACATTTAGCAATCGCAAATTCAATGTTTATTCTAACATTGACAGTTGGAAAAATCTTCACGTGCCAAGCATGCTAAAGCTCAACAATTTATAATAAACCTCAAAATTTTAAGTATCTGTTTTAAGGTTTTCGTTATACTTTAATCTATTGTCAAAATATTTTGAAATATTTATACAATTCTCAGTTTTTACATTTTTAGTTTCAGTTTTCATTTTCTTCTTTATTTTTCAGACGTAAACACATATCGCGAACCTTTGTTTTTTAACTAAAATCTGGTAGGCATTGATAACCTTATCCAAGTCAAAATCCCAAACCCAATCTTCATCGCTATCATTTTCAGTTTTGACACGTTTTGACTCTCGCTGTCCAGGTTGTTCTTCATCTAATTGCGTGGTTTTGCGTTCTTTAGCCGCAAGCCTTTTGGCATTAGCTCTTTGAGTAGCTTCCTCGGCTGTTTCTTCTGTTGTAGGATTTGGTAACATTCTATCTTTTTCAATGTTTTTCAATTTGTCAGTGTTCATTCTAACATTGACTGTTAGAAAAAATTTTACGTTCCAAGCATGCTAACACTCAACAATTTATAATAAACCTCAAATTTATAAATATCTGTTATAAGGTTTTCGAATTACTTTAATCTATTGTCAAAATATATAGAAATATTTATGCAATTCCCAGTTTCTACATTTTTAGTTTCAGTTTGCTTTTCAGTTTAGTTTCATTTTTATATATAGATAAGATATAATCTGGCGTAACGGACAGACAACTTATTTTTATATATATAGATATATATAAAAATAAGTTGTCTGTGTGTGTGTGTGTCGAGTGACGTCATGTTTGTGTGTCGACTGACGTCATATTTGTCGACTGACGTCATTATAAGGATTGAGCTGTATGCGTCATGAAGTTGTTTGTCGACTGACGTCATGTTTGTCAACTGATGAAATTACATACCGGGACACAAATGACGACCGGGACACAGGGAATATAAATGACGACCGGGAACCTCAAAGAGAAATTACAGACTGGGACACCCGGACACAAATCACGACCGGGACACAGGGAATATAAATGACGACCGGGACACAGGGACACAACTACAACGGGGACGCCGGGGGCACAGGCGGGATATATAAATGACGACCGGGACACAGGGAATATAAATGACGACCGGGACACTCAAAGAGAAATTACAAACTGGGATACCGGGACACAAATGACGACCAGGACACAGGGAATATAAATGACGACCGGGACACAGGGACACATCATTAGAATAATGAGGTATAGATCTGAATACGGATCGTTTTCCCATGGACAATTATATGTTGCATGTTCAAGAGTCAGTAAACCTGACAATCTATTTATATGCACAGACAATGGGACAGCGAAGAATGTTGTATATTCGCATGTTTTACGTAGTTAAAAACATATATATATATATATATATATATATATATATATATATATATGTATATATATATATATATATATATATATATATATATATATATATATATATATATATATATATATATATATATATATATATATATATATATATTTATATATCTATTCACAGGTGGGACACAGGGACACAACTACAATGGCGCGTAACTAATATGGCGCGTAACGACTTAGGCGCGGTCGTTATGGACACAGGGAATATAAATGACGACCGGGACACTCAAAGAGATATTACAGACTGGGACACTGGGACACAAATAACGATCGGGACGCAGGGAATATAAATGACGACTGGGACAAAGGGACACAACTACAACGGGGACGCCAGGGGGCACAGGGGGTATATATAAATGACGATGGGGACACAGGGAATGTTTGATTAGCAATCACTATCAACAAAGCTCAAGGGCAATCATTAGAATAATGAGGTATAGATCTGAATACAGATTGTTTTTCCCATGGACAGTTAGGTATATGTTGCATTTTCAAGAATCGGTAAACCTGACAATCTATTTATGTGTACAGACAATGGGAAAGCGAAGAATGTTGTATATTCGCAAGTTTTACGTAGTTGAAAACATATATATATATATATATATATATATATATATATATATATATATATATATATATATATATATATGTAAATTCACAGGTGGGACACAGGGACACAACTAATATGGCGCGTAACGACTTACGCGCGGGGGGCTTGGGGGGCGCGAAGCGCCCCCACCAACTAGGTGTTGGGGTGCGCCACCACCCCATCAGCTAGCATAAAATATAATGTAAATAATATGACGTTTGACAAACGATAAAAAAAAATAAGAAAAATATTATTTAAAAAATAATTAAAAAAGTGAGGGTAATGACAGCTACTCTGCCAAGCCGTCTTCAGTGCTCAAAAAGAAGAATTTTTTTTTCTTTTTTCTTACATTATGTTTTTTTTAGTATTTTCAAAAGAGCTGTTTATTCTAATTAAACGGCCTTTGTGATTCAGGGAGTTTTCTTATAGAATTGCAACAAAATTTGAACTTTAGCGCAAAGAGCGAGGTGTCGACGAGGGGGAGAACCCCCTCATATAAGTATTAATTTCTCTTCGTTTTAAGTTTTAATGTTACTCGTTACTTTCAGTGGAAAAAGCTTGTTTTTTCCACTGTAACTTTTCCATTTAGCTTTTATTACTAAGGTCAGATGATCTTCGTTAATAATGAGGAAAAACATTATTTTATCCTCCTAATATAAATATATTTTAACATAGATTTATAGGAGCCACCATTCTCATCGAACCACCCTCCTTATTTCAAAATAGGCGTGGTTGTCTCTTCAATCGACTGAGTTCTAAAAATCTATTGACAAAATCATGTAGCCTCTGAATTAAATCATGTTAAAAATATTTTATTCTAATTGTTGCCCTATTAAACTTGTTGATAATATTATAGATGAAAAAAAAATGTGGAATATGAAAATAATGATCCCATCCCCTTTCTTTAGCTGTTCCTATAAGCGAAAACAAAACTTTTACCAATTCACCATATATCCCGAGACTCAGTGACCCCTCGTCAATACCTCGCTCTTTACACAAAAGTTCGAATTGTCTTCCAATTTTTTTTTTAAGAATGACCCCTAAATCACAAAGGCCGTTTAATAAGAATAAATAGCTCTTTTGAAGTTACTAAAAATACTTTAGAGTAAAGAGCGAGGTATTGAGGGGACGAACCCCCTCATATATGTAATAATTTCTATTCGCTTAATCTTATAATGTTGCTCCTTACTTTCATTTGAAAAAACTTGTTTTTTTTATTTAATTCACATACAAGGATAGCCTCAATGTCCTTGCTATAATTCCTGCACATTGTGTGCCCTTTTTTTACGTATGGAACAGACAACTCATCCCCCAGTCGACTTTGAGTAAAAATCGTAACAATATAAACATTCACAGTCAGAAAATCTTCAGAATCTCCGCCGTAAATTTCAGGTTGTTTCTTTATATTCTTGTTTTTTGTTCTTTGCTCTTTTTCACTCTTATTCAGGCACTTTCCCTTTGTATTTAGAGTTTCTGTTTTGTTTTCTTTCTTAAAAAGTATCTTCAGTGCTCTTTCTGTCTTGGCAATCTCCTTTTCTTGTTGTGCTTTTATAGCATCCTTTAACTCTCTTTTGTATGGTGAGTCAGTTATAACTGCAGTCTTCCCTCTTTTTGATTCGTCCTTTTTGCACTGCCTCTGACTTTTGGAATAGGAATTGAATTTTCAGGTGAAACAATAAATGTAGTTGCAGAGTCATTCATGTCAGTTGTCATACCAGAGCATCCAGGAGTAGCCATGTCATCCATGTTAAATTGAACCTTTTTAGCTGGGGTGCCATCAACACCAAAGGTAGGGCTAGAAACTGTAACATCTTCACCCCTATCACTACAAGTGTGGGGATTTTCTTTATCAACTTGTTCTTTCTTTGTCGTTGGACAAAAAAAATCGCTTTTTTTGGGCTGGGGGCTCCAACTTGTTTGATGTCAGTAGTGTCAGTGGGAAGTAAGTCTACCCGCTGAATTATAGAATATTATAGAATATGTTATCTACAGTTATAGAATATGGCTGGGCTAGGTGGCCAAATTCCTGTTGCTTGAAAACCCTTAATTGCAGAGGCGCTATGGATAAACGCTGATCCGAAGAACGTTGAAATTTGAAACAGCGTTACGACTTTCCCTGGGTTGCAACATATCAAGCCGTTGTAAATTGTGAGAACAATGGAGGGGTAAACAAAGCGACGAAACGCCGTTATCTCTTACGTAGTCTATGACCTCTAGGGTCTTGTTGTGGGTGGAATTCCTGTCTAATATGAGGAGAAGCGGAAAGTCCTTTGATGCCTTAGAAAATGCTAAAAAAAAAATTAAAACGTACTAAGAAAAGCTCAACGGTCATCCATCCAGTGCTGTGAACCTCAGTCCAACTCCCTGGAGGTAGTCCCAGCTCAGAACCCTTCTGCATTTTCTTTCTCGGAAAAAATAAAAAAGGGGGCATGTGTGATCCACTTCGAGACATGCAAATAAGGCAAGTTACAGTTTCCCCCCCTGCAGACATTATTGCACCAACTTGTCGTTTACCCTTACAAGTAATGATTTTTGAATGGTTCACTGAAACACTAGCTTAGGGTTCACTGAAACACCAGTTTCATTGCAGTTAAATATCTGCGAGGCTGTAAGTTTGTGCTTATCTACCAATTGAGTGAGTTGCGGAAAAAAAACTATCCACAGCCACTTTATTAAATCCCACAGCTCTTGCACCAGACGTTGATTTGGGCCTACAAATAGACAGAGTAGGATTTCTCTTAAAACATCCGTTGACCCAGTCTTGACCAGCTATTTCATTTTGTAATCTATGAGCTATGCCATTTGTTTGAGCTAAGTGATAAGCTAAGGTACGTAAGTCCTTCACCGTCAGAACAAATAACTGCGCCTTCATAATTTTTAAGGACGTCACAAGCTCAAGTTCTTGGGTGAACACGGCTTGAAATTTCCCAGCAGTTTTATGAATCAAATACTCAGGATTTTCCTTTTATTTCTCAACGTATCTTTCAAGAGTAGTTTGGGGAACGTCAAACTAATTAGAAATGTTCAGGCAGCCACATCGACCAGAAATAACCGCGTTAACAGCATTCTTGATCGCCTCAATAGACCAGAGTTGTCTGTTTGTCTTTTTCTTATATACGCAAACTATCTGAGAATAAATTCAGATAAGTTACTGACCCAATTTTAACGACTGGTCAGATCAAAATAGTGCGGGGCGGAATGGGGTACTTCCCCATTCCGTCCCAGGAACACGCCTTATTATTTGGAGGTTATGGCCACGCGAAAACTTCAACTAAAGAAACAATTAGGTGACCAAAAGATGGCCCAGTTGAACGTACTACAAGTATGACTAACTATAGTTGTCAAACAGTTCGTAGTAACAAACTGTAGTAAGGAGCGACCCTTATGGAAGAGTGTGTCATGGTGGAATAAAATTTCCATGAAGGGGGTGCAGGAATTTTTGCATTAAAAAAAAAACAATGAGAAAATAAATACGAAAAGTTTTTTCAACTGAAAGTAAGGAGCGCATTAAAACTTAAAACGAACAGAAATTAATTCGTATATGAAAGGGGGCTGTTCCTTCCTCAACGCCCAGCTCTTTACGCTAAAATGTATTGCTGTTTTAAAAAGTAGAGTTGAGAGAAAGAGTCAAACTTAAGCGTAAAGAGCGTGGCGTTGAGGAGGGAACAGCCCTTTCATATACGGAGTAATCTCTGTTCGTTTTAAGTTTTAATGTCGCTCCTTACTTTCAGTTAAAAAAATCTTGTTATTTTATTTAATCTTTGAGCAAGCTCAAGATTTGTTTTTTTATTTAATAATACAAAGAAGTGTGTTGACCTTACCTTGATTATAAAATCAATAGAAGTTGCAATACAACAGCAAATAACTAGACGACACCAGGTTCACTCATCAAACGAAAGGAAACTAAACCACACAGCTTAGATATTGGTATCTAAGCTGTGCTAAACCAACATGGATACCGCAGTTCAGCTGTACCTAGATGGGGTAGTTGCGGCTATTGCCGCTTGACGAAGCACCTTTCTTGTCATCTAAAAATCACCTGCCCCGTTCTGCCCCTTTCCCCTTTCCACTCCGTGTTCCCCTATAGTTGTTGCTGAACTAGAAAAGCTCAACGAAAAGATTTAAAAACATACTTGGAAACAAGTCCTTCTACACTAGTTACATTGTCATAGTTGTACGACAATGAATAGGAGAATGAATTTTTCTCAGAGGAGAAACATCCTCTATAGACACGTGTGCAGGAATATTTTCGGTTGATTGGTGGGGGAGGGGTAGAGGGGCTGGAAATAAAAAATACTTACGCGGATAAAAAGTGTCGAGAAATTTGGGAAACTATAGGAATTTGCCAGGAGCTCGGAACCCGAGGCCGCCCACGCGTACGCGCCTACTTGCCATTGTGAAACTAAGTGTGCGTTTCAAAACACGATTATCCTTAGTTATTTGTTACTCGAGCCAGGGTCGTATCCAGGATGTTTTTAGGGGGAAAATACAAAATAATTTTTCGAGGGGGGATTTACAATTTTTCAACGCATTAAAATTTGTTTATATTCATTTTTACTGTGTTTTTATGAGTCGGACAAACATTGGGGGGGGGGGTCAAACCCCCTAATTTTCTTGGATATGACCTTGACTTGAGCAGAGACATAACTCTTCTTCTCTTATTGACAATCTTTTTGCATCTGACCGTCAGGCTACATCGTGGTTAAGAAAGATTCGTTAAGTCAGTGTTTTAAAATGTCTGAATTCACAATACAAAGAATATATATTAATGCCAATCTTATAAAAGGAAGAAATTACTTAAAATGAATATAACAAAGTTCAGGGTTGTACAGGGGGAAGGGGGCTGACCCCCCAAAAATCCCAAATTTTCTCGATTTTTCGTGCCATTATTTTTCACATCATCAAGTTTGGGCTCAATATAAAATACGGAATATTTTGTTATCGGGTGCATTTTATTAGATATTAAACGAGAAGCTGAAGTTTTAATATCCTTTAAAAAACTTGTACCGAAAAATTTCTTTACCAAAAAAAAAAAATCGTGGATAAGTCTCTCACTCTTAAAGTACCAAGGGCATTAAAATAAAAACGTTTTTTGCCCCATGGGCCGATATTAAGTCTATTTATATATGAAAGCCGTGATTTACAAAGATTTTTATTTAGTTCTTTTAAAAATATGTAGTTTTTAGGCCAGCATCACATTTTTTTTAGTTTTCCCACTTTGAACCGTTTAAATTAATGTGCAAAACTACAAATTAAATTCTTAACTCTTTTTTTGTTCGTAAAAATTAAAACATTGGTAGTCTATTGATTCCAAAAGACAACCACAACTTCAGTGGACAGCTACATCTTTTCAGGCTGTTTAGTGTGATATTTTTTTAGCTTTTTCTTGTTCCAAAAGACAACTACAACTTCAGTGGACAGCTACACCTTTTCAGGATGTTTGGTGTGATATTTTTTTAGCTTTTTCTTGTTCCAAAAGACAACTACAACTTCAGTGGACAGCTACACCTTTTCAGGCTGTTTGGTGTGGTGTTTTTTTTTTTTTTTTTTTTTTTTTAGCTTTTCCTTGTTCCAAAAGATAACTACAACTTCATTGGGCAGCTAAACCTTTTCAGGCTGTTTGGTATGATATTTTTTTTTTAGCTTTTTCTTGTTCCAAAAGACAACCACAAATTCAGTGGACAGCTACATCTTTTCAGGCTGTGTGGTGTGATATTTTTTTAGCTTTTTCTTGTTCCAAAAGACAACTACAACTTCAGTGGACAGCTACACCTTTTCAGGATGTTTGGTGTGATATTTTTTTTTTTAATTTTTTCTTGTTCATTTTTCTCCACATTATTTTTTTTGTTTCAATTTTTCGCTCGCTAGTACCAAAAACTGAGCCAATGTGCATTCCGGTTTGATTAATCAACCAAACAGGGTTTTACTAAGTTCTCCTGAGCATTAACAGTTCCACTAAGGATTCCTTAAATGTTTAAAGCAAGGTGTGCACTTTTTTTGGCCAAAAGCCAAAGGGGTCTTAGCATGAAAATTACGATGTTCCACTAAAAAAAATTATTAATAAAGAAATTAGAGGTAAAAAATTAGAATTACTGAGATCTCACTGGTATGACCAAAAAATTAATTTATGCTTAAATGGTGACCTATTAATTCCTAATTCTTTTGAATTTGGTTCCACAGAGTCAGTACTTGCGCCCTTGTTATTCCTGGTTTTTATTAACGACCTTCCCAGATGCTCAACTGATGACGCCTTATCAGTAGTGTTTGTAGACGATCAGTGTTGCCAATAGGAGGGGACAGAGGGGCTTTGGCCCTCGGATTTCGCCACCCCTCCCTACATTTTGAAAGAAATTTGTTCGGTCTTTTGATTGAAAAATGTTTTTTTTGTGTTATTATTGATACCTCCCCCCCTTCTTGACGCTGATAGATAATTTCCTCCCTTTCTCTAATCTATATGAATTAATACCACTGTACCTAATATTGCGCTCACTACAAAAGCTAAAACTCAGTCTTTGCTAGTTGGAATCTGATGACAACCGTGAATTTTTATATGGTGCATAAAGTTCTAGCTGTTGTTTAGATGTTGGAAAATCCATTTTATAATTTCAGTTGATTCATTTTATATAGTAGCTCAATTTAGGGTGATTTATCTTCCCAGTGTTTACTTTTAAGCGTTATATTCCTTCAGCAAGATTTTTGTAATTAGGCCAGATTCCGTTCATATTACTCAAAATTTGGTTGTACTACTCAAATTTTAGCCTAAAATCGCATAACATGCCCATTAAATATAGGTCTGCTTGAATTTCACCCCAACCTCCCACTCTAAAAAAAGTAAAGTAAATGGCACAGAAATATCGATTCTGATACTTCGATACATCGATAATTCGATGACTCAGACGCAGGGACGCACAGAGAGATAGGTAATGATTGGGGGGAGAGGTATTGATAAAAATGCCTAGATGGTAGTTTTACTAAGAAGTGAAAACGTGGGTTTTCAGGGGCTCGGGCCCAGAGCCCCTCCTCCTTCCCCTGAGTACTTAGAGCTCAAACAGATAGTAGGAGACTCATACAGTCCGAAAATATCTCAAACTTCTTTACCAAAGGAAAGATTACCTTCGAGAAGTGAATTACTAAGAAATATTAGGGTTCAAGAGTTCATTTTTTAACAATTAAAAATTAACAAAAATGGTTCAACTTCATATTACCCTCGCAAGGATCTATGGCCGGATATTGCAAAGCGAGACTATACTTTGTATCGGTTCGAAAGTATTGAAATATCTCAAACATGTTCACCAAAAGAAAGATACCATTAAAGAAGCAAGCTACTAAAAAAAATAAGGTCTAAAGAGTTCTTTTTTTTTCAACAATAAAAAAAAAATGAACAAAAAAGGTTCAACTTCATATTACCCTCGCAAGGATATATGGCCGGATATTGCAAAGCGAGACTCTACTTTGTATCGATTCGAAAGTATCGAAAAATCTCACACATGTTTACCAAAAGAAAGATACCTTTAAAGGAGCTAGCTACTAAGAAATATAAGGTTTAAAGAGTTCCTTTTTTTCAACAATAAAAAAAAAATGAACAAAAAAGGTTCAATTTCGTATTACCCTCGCAAGGATCTATTGCCAGGTATGCGAAGACAGACTGTGCTTTGTATAGATTCGAAAGTATCGATCTCGATACTTGATACATTTCCTTTGCTCATTTTATTTTGTTAATCATTTTATTTTGTTAGATCATTGTACCTGTTACTGTTACTGATGGCCTAGAGAACAATCATTTGACAGAGACAATTAGAAGAAGCTTTCCAAATGTACCTTTGAATGCCATTCCAAGGAAGTTTTTTAGTGACCAGTTGGGCTTACAATACGTAAAAAAGCTTGCAATGCCAAAGTGTGCCTCTGTTCATCACATCATTTCTCAAAAGTAAGTTCGTTTTCTAAGAAAAATATGAAGAGTTACCGAAAGAACCTTAAACAAACTATTAATAATTTGTTTATATACATTTTTCGTACGTTTTTATGAGTCAGACAAAAATTGTAGAGGGGGAGGATTAAGCCATTAGAGAGAGAGAGAGAGAGAGAGAGAGAGAGAGAGAGAGAGAGAGAGAGAAGAGAGAGAGAGAGAGAGAGAGAGAGAGAGAAAGAGAGAGAGAGAGAGAGAGAGAGAGAGAGAGAGAGAGAATTTATTTAAAGAAACACAAAAAGAAATACAAAAAAAAAAAATTCCAAAAAGCCTCATGGCTTGTGCGGCCATTCTCGAAACTACAAAACAAATTAATTATCAATGGATGCCCCTAAAAAGCTAAAAAAAAAAAAATTAGCAAAAAAAGTCACCACTTGCGACCCTGTATTACACTGACCTAATATAACAACACTTTCGTGGACTATTTCCCTGCTTTATCTATATACAAAAAAAAAAAGAAAAAAAAATCATAAATATCATAAATACCAAAACAATGGTCCTTAAGCACCCACAAAAAGTTGGCCTATCGGTCTCTTGAACTGTATCATAAGGAAGGGACTCCCATATAGAACGAAGAACATAGCAAATCGAAAATGCAGACCTTGTAGACCTTTTAATTGGTTTTCTAATCCCTGACGAATTCCTTGTCTCATACTCAGGCGCATCTCTCTCAAATGCACGGACCAAACATTTAGGTGCATTTTTATGCAATATATCAAACATAAATAAAGCCTAATAAAAGTTAAAATACATGAAACTGGTAAAATGTTATTTTTTTTATAACTATCTCTAACTGATATACTATTATCATAATTAACAAGAACCCGAATTTTTGAATTTTGGAGAGCACGTAATGACTTAAAATGTGTTTGAAAAGTAGATGAGTACACCGAAATACAATAAATCAAATAAGAGTGGATAATAGAAAAATATATCAATCTAAGTATATTAACAGGGAAAAATTATTTCAACATCCTCAGAATCCCTACATTCCGAGCAAATTTAAATGATATACATTGTATGTACTTTGAGAAAATAAGAGTCTCATCTTCGCATCTACTATTACCCCGATATTTCACAGACGGTACACACGCAATGCGGTAACATCCAACATTTAACTCCTTTAACCAAGGATAATAATAGGGCGATCTAGGAAAAGATACCCAATGAAATTTCTTATGATTTATCTTTAGGTGATTAACGCTTATCCACTTTTCTATCCTTGACATACTACCTCTTGCCATAGTTAATAATTCGCTTTCTGTTCTTGCTGCCACAGTAAGATATGTATCATCCGCAAACAAAGCTTCATTAGGGTTCCGTTGTCTTTGGGCCCTTTCAACATCAATATACAGGCCACCAAGTGCTAAATACAGGTCATTTACATATATTGCAAACAATAGTGGTCCCAAGGGGGACACCTGTGGGACTCCGTATCTTACCTTATAATCTATTCATGTACCTCCGACTTCACAAAAAAGGACTCGATCATTAATAAAAGAGGCAAACAGTCGCAGCGCATTTCCACGAATACCTCCATTTTCTAGTTTCTTCAATAAGATCAAATGGTCACAAGTATCAAATGCTTTTAATATGTTTAGAAACACTGAACCAACTTTAAATTTATTATCAAGACCATGATTTACTGCTGTAGTAAGGAAGTGGTTAGCATCCTCAGTAGAATAACTTCTACAAAAACCAAACTGATTTAGAAAAAAAAATCCATTCTTACTCAAAAAAAAAACTATCCACTCTCACAAATATTAATTTCTCCATCACTCTTGAAAAGGTTGACAGTAGAGAAATCGGTCTATAGTTATTAAAATGTTTTGGGTCACCCTGTCTAAATAATGGTACAATTTTTGCTCTTTTAAAGGCACTTGGGAATGAACCTTCTTTAAAACAACCATTAACCAGATCAACAAAATTTTGCACAAAAAAGGGCAAAATCGATTACACTATCCTCAAAGATATATAATCTGGTCCTACAGCACTGCTCTTCATTGAAGACACACCTGTCAATCACTTCTTGATCAGTTACTTTTCTAAGCCTAATGCTCATATTACATGAAGGGCTCAGAACCTGTTTAAAAGTTCCAACCTCAGGATAAACTTCAATCGAGTTCTTTATTTTGCAACCCATATTGGAAAAATGGGAAGTCATTCCTTCAGCAAGTTGACCTGGGTCATTCAGCTGATTTTAAATATGGTGTCTTACTAGCATTATTTCGAATGACTGACTGAATTGTCATCCCGGTCTTTGCTGGATTATCTTGACAATTTTTAAATTCCTTAAAATAATATTTCCTTTTAGCCTTCCTCTGGAGTTTGTTTAAAGTACATTTATAATTCTTATACGCTCTAATATCACTCTCACTATCACTTATCACAGACAACTTATAAAGGCAATATCTTCAATTAATTGAATTTACTAAAGTTAACGTTACCCATGGTTTCCTTGTTTTTTTTCTACTATCTAGGATATGTTTTTTCCTCAGACACTCTTCCTTCAAAAGGTCACTTATTTTCTGATACCAATGATCTAACTTTTCAGAAACCGCATAATAACTACCCAAAATGACCAATTTAAATTCTCTAGCCTTATATATAAAATCTCTCAGTATCAATTCTTGGAGACCTACACGTAAATCCATTAACTTCAAAAGCTGTCATTATTCCACAATGGTCAGAAACATCATTAGGGATAACACACGACTCATTATAAGTACAGTTTGCAAAAATGTTATCAATCAACGTTGTAGAAATCTCAGTAATCCGTGTACAAATATTAATTGAAGGATTCATATTAAAAGAAAACTAAGTATCACAAATATTAGGGCAAATATTAGGGCAAAGTTATATCAAAATTAAAATCTCCCATTATTACACATGGACTTGTAGACACTGGCAGCTTTTCCAATTGACTTTCTATTAACTCCAAAAAGTTTTGACTAGATGCCGAAGGAGGTCTATATACAACCACGAAAAAAAACTTCGATTCGCCAGAACTACCTCAATTACCAAACTTTAAACACCATATCAACATAAACACAAAGGTCGTCCCTTACCTTAACCTCAAGACACGACTTAAAGTAGAAGGCCACGCCACTGTGTCTCTGATTTCTTTAGTTCTTTCTCTAAAAATTATAATCATTAATTTCCAATAAAGAATCAAAATGATCCTTCAACCATGTTTCAGTTAAACCTATAACACCAATTTTCCCTACTATTGAACTTAAATCAACCAAATAATTATAAGAAGAATTCAAACCTTGACAATTCAAATGAAAAACGGAAAAAGCATTCTCCTGGGATACATGATCACTTGCAACAAAATCACACACAATAAAATCATACTTAGAGGATTTCTTTTCACGGATATTTTCGCCAATAACATCAAAACTATCTCTCAAAATAACATCAAAATCCGCAATAAATCTACTGGGGTTTTCTCAAGTAGTGATAGCCTATTATTAAGACAATTCAACATGAAATACGAAAGAAAAAGCAACAATGGAATCCATAGACACTGTAAGTACCAAAATGCAACAACCAAGCAAACACTCTCTCCAAACTACAACTAAATGAACAAAAAAAAAAAAAAACACACAAAAAACTTTGTTCACTGAGATTTTTATTACTACCCTTCCATTTATCCCTTCCGTCCAACCCAACCTTCAAACAAATCAAATACAGAAAATAACTGAAAAAGAAAAAATATCACTCTTCAACAGAAGTTCCAAATCCACCCCTATGAATATTAACTCTATGAGGGGTACGAGCCAAACTGAATCCATAAAATCCTTATTTACTTTGTCAACAGTCACTTTTACACGCTCAGTGTTTGGAGACTGGTGTATACACACAGAAGTGGCGAGATTGATTTCGTCACCCAAACATCATCACGATTACCTCCACTGTTGAGTAATTTTTATCTCGGAGCAAACAGTTTCTTTCGAATTTCTCGGACGGATTGCGGGTCATCATCCGTCACAAAGATATTAGAATACTCTAAGATTGACTTGTTTTTCAACCTCCTAGTGTTTTTAAATATAAGAATTCGGGCTTCTTTTTTTGCAAATTCAGCTTTGATAAATTTTTTTTTCACAGTTAATGTCTATCACTGAATGTTCAAAATCCATATTCAAACCGATTCCATCAGTAAATACTTTTTCAAAGACTTTTTTAGCTGACTCTTCATCATTAACTGGGACATTACAAAGCAATATTTTTTTTTTAAGTACCTCTGCTTTCTATTCTCATAGTACTCCCTTTCAATAAAGATAACTCAGATGTTAAACGAACATTTTCTCCCGGTATTGACCATAGATTTACACTATTGGCGTGTTATTGGCGTAAGTAGGATGAAGGGACAAGTCCTAAGTAACAACCTCAAGGCTATTTAGGAATATGACAGAAAATGCATAGCTGTAGCAGATAAACTGATTACCACACAGAGAGTAGTACTGGTCTTCCGTTGTGCCCTTTAATTAATTAATAATCCTGAAAAAAGTTTTTGGCCCCTAATACTAAGAAACAGAGTACGCTGTAAAATTTACATAAAGGTAATTCACACAAGTCAAGTAAACAGAGAAGAAACTATTTAGCAAACGACATTAATTTTAGCGACTTGCACCTTACTCAACGCCTTTTTTTTAACTCGCAATTTTTCTTTTTATGGGTGGTCTTTATTTTAGGAATTCGAGAGTAAATTTTAAATGATTATTAAAATTTTTTTGGAAATTTGGGAGTAAATTTTAAATGATTTTAAAAATTATTTTGGGATTCCGGAGTAAATTTTAAATGATTTTTAAAATTATTTTAGGAATTTAATTAACCTTCTTCAGAAATTATTTTTTTTTAGTTTTGAAAAATGAAGTTTTTCAAAGAAAAGTATTCAATCTAAGACCAGCAGAAATACATTCCTAGAATAATTTAAATCCAAAGCTACCTGAAATACTATTAAAGAATAAATACAAACCAAAACGAACAGAAATCCAATAAAAATCATAGCGAACAAACATGCAACAAGTAGTAATATAAATGAATAAATAAATCTTAAAACGAGTAAAAATTAAATTGAAAACGCAGATCAAGTCTAAAATGACAGAAATCAGTACAAACAAGAGTTTGGCTACTGCCACCTTCCCTAACTGTTAAAGTCTAAAACCTACTGCCTGAAAACTCTATGTGTCTTGAACAGTACTTGGAACGAACTAAGACAAAGAAACCGAATATTCAATATATAATGACATTAATTGCTGAAAGCTCAGCAGTTCAAGATTTTATTTGACTGTAATTTTTATTTTCAATGTTGCAAGTACAAAAGAAAATACTTGACCTATAATTCGTTTTTAGTAAAGCACAATGACGCAGTAGGTTTTAGGATATGGGGGATTTGGAATCCCCCATTTTTGATTTTTAAATCCTCAATTTCTTCAAAAATCTTGTCAAAACTAAGAAACCCTGCATAATTCAAGCATACAAACGGGTTAAACGGGTTACGGGTTAAAAGGAAACGGGTTAGTTTTCTATATTATATCTTTACCTTTATGGTACTATATGGCTTATTTTTCTATTTTGACTTGATTTGGGAAAATTGACTCCACCTTTGCCTCCCCCCCCCCAAGATGTTAAATAAATTACACCACTGGGCGGTAGAATGTCGCAAAAAGGTTTGAGGGAAATGGGTACTTCGTGGGAGTGTGTAAAGAGGGTGGCTTTGTATAAATTAAGATGGAAGAGGAGCATGCATTGCTGTCTTGGTTTAAGGCGGCTTGGTGGGTCCGTGTGTGTGTGTATGTATATTCCTTTATTTATATCTATATATATATATTTATTACCGTCTATTGGTCGATTCATTTGTATTTATACCGTACATATTTATTATTATCTTAATTTACGATTATTTTTACTTAGCCTTTTCAACTTCTTATTAAAAGTAAAAAAAAATTAAATTAAAATAGTAACTAAAAGTAACTATTTAGTTTTCACTAAATAGTGAAAAAAAATGCCAAAAGAGGAAAACATTAAAAAAAGCAGTTTTATCTCCAAATGCACCAAAGTTAAAAAATATTAGTTTTTTCCTGCTACCCAGAAAAACTGAAAACAGTTAACTAAGTTAACCTATTGCGTATGGTTAATGTCATACCTTTAAGCGAGTGTTTTAATTTACGAAAGTTCGATCTTTGGTCCTCTAAACTAGGTCTGCTACTCTTTTAGATGCCTTGTGCCAATATTTGCACATTCCTAGCTCCTAGGCCTACTGCCGCCCTCTGTGCTCAATTTGTCATGTTGCCTCTGTACTTCAATTGACATTATTTGGTTTTAATTTGCGTCCGTTGACACGATAACCAAATGGTATGGACTCGACTCTATGGATTTATTAAGTAAATTTAAATGAAAGTAATTAATGGCTTGTGCATTGTCAAATCATGTTAATTATCATTCGCTTTTAGAAGATATCCCACTTGTAATCCTCTAATGAATAAATGAATAATTTCAATACGCATTAGAAATAGACATAAAATGTCACATAATGAAGCATATAAAAAAAATGCACAACCAATTGAAAAAAGCAGCATAGACTGCAAATGAATAAAATACGTTTAGAGCTTTTGGCTACTTGCCTCATAATGGCTATGCTTGTGGTACGGTGAAGAAGAGATTCGGTGCATTCGTTCCAAAATGATCACAAATGGGTCAACTAAATTAAATTTAGTCGAGATTCTAGTATTACATGTCCAAGATAAAAAGTTGTTTCCTAGGGGGGCAACAGTGTCAGCTGCCCCGGGTGTCGCAGCCGGGGTTGCTGTGGCTGGTGGTTACCCACTTTTATCAAATTTTCACTGTTTTTGGCTTTTGTTGCTTATATTTTAGTCGGGAGGGGGGGGGGCTGTAATGGATTTCGCCCCGGGCACCATGTAAGGGCACCGGGCTCCAGACTGTTTAAACCGGTTACAACCACCAATTCTAGGAATGGTTCTGCCGAGAGGTTGTACTCAACGTATGTGTTTGTAGAACAGAGTTATAATACGCTTCTTGTCGTTATCTGCAAAATAAATCCAAAATGGTGAAAGCGCTAGCACATGGGAAATGAGATGGTTTTGTCATCTCTGCTCTAAACAGACCAAGTTAAACAAAAGCGTTTGAAAAGAAAGAAGAAGACCGATCACTAGACCAAAAGTTGCTAAATCCAGTCTCTTTTTCTTTCCGAATACGTTAATTAATTCGTAATCGTTTTGAACTAATTGTGACTCACCTATTTTTATTTCAGATATTATGCATTAGCTGCTGTATCAGCCTTATGGAGATATGTTGAATACAGTCAGAATTCTTATTACGCTCCAAAGTCTCTACATATTTCATTTCAAGGGGCGGAAATGTCGACTTTTATCGATTCTCAAGCAGCAATAAGAATGGAACTCGTGACATCTCAACTTGGCCCAAAAGGACCCTCTTTATTTAATATACTGAACTGCTGCAAAACCTTGCCAGGGGAAAGAATGCTGCGCGCCTCACTTCTACAGCCAACTAGACTAGTTGGGCTGATTCAGCAGAGGCATGAAGCAGTCCAAGAGCTGCTTGGCAAGGCTGAGCTATTTATTGAACTGAGAGGTGCTATAAGCAATTTTGGGGATGTGGGTAAGGTGCTTACTGGGTGTATTCAAATCCCGAAGTCGGATACATCCCGTGCTGTGGAGCAAAGAATCAATTTAGTTATAGGAATCAAACAGGCACTGACTCTTCTTCATCCTCTGAAAGAGTCGATTAAAGAAGCGATGAGTCCTCTATTTCGAGTTATATATAACGATCTTTTGGATACCCGTTTCGAAAAGTTACTCGAAGTCTTATCCGAAATCATAAGTGACGATGCGAAAATTACGAAAGGTTCTGCTGCTATGAAACTACAACGATGTTTTGCTATCAAAAGTGGTGTCAATCAAGTTTTAGATATTTCAAGAAAGGCGTATTGTGAAATAGTTGAAGACATGTCAGCTTATGTCGCTGAATTAGCGAATGAACATAACCTGAATTTGAAGTTGACCAGTAGTGCTGTTCGTGGGTTTCATATCCAACTTATTATCAACGGAAAAGGGAACAAAGATATTGAGCTGCCAGCAGAGTTTACTCAAGTGCAGCGTGGGAAGAACGTGATATCGTTCACGACGGATACGCTGATGCTTTTGGACCGCAGAAGCTGTGAAAATCTTGCTGAAATCAATAAGATGAGCAGCAAGATTCTGGAGACTCTTCTTAGTGAAATAAGAAATGATATATCTTGTTTGTACAACTTATCAGAAGCCGTTTCATTGATTGATTTAATCACTTCTTTTGCTCATATTGCCTCCTCCAGAGATCGCTATCTATGCCCAAGCTTTGAAGATAAAGTGGCGATTTTGCAAGGGCGACATCCTATTTTGGAAGCGATTGGTGTAGCTATGACTGCTAACGACACCTTTTTGTCTGCAAGTGCCTCTGGAATGATTATTACGGGACCAAATATGGGTGGCAAAACTACATACTTGTTGCAGGTTGGGACTCTGCAGGTGATGGCTCAAATTGGATGTTTTGTTCCGGCTGAATTTGCTGTTTTTAAACCTGTCGATCAGATTCTTATTAGGATGGGTAGTACTAACACTGTAGAAGAAAATGCTTCAACTTTTGAAAATGAGGTATTTATTTGCTTATTTGATTGCAGAGATTTTTTACTTTAATTTAATTATCCAAATAAGTTTTGGCTTTACTTTATTTAATTAATTATCATAAAGGAATTTCTGACGTAAAATCAATATCCATAAAGAGAAAAAAACAACCAATTCATCTGAAAAAGTCAACTTCGTTTAATGTTCATGTAGTGTAGTTTGATTGTTCAAATGAAATTAACTAATTATCCAAATGAAGTTGAATTCTGAAGTTGAATTGTCCTTTTCCCTTTTTTAAAAATTCTTTTTACTTTGGGACTTTCTTTAGGATAATTTAATTCTTTACAATAATTAATTACTTTATTGAATTTAACTTCTACATATGAGGAGATTTTTCTATATAAATATTTATTTAAACTTAGCAGTTTATTTATGGTAATTTAATTGTTCAGTATATTGATGTTTATTTACTCATGGAATTTTTTTTATTGTAATTTGATCATTCAAATGAAATTTGCTAATTATCTAAATGAAGTTGAGCCTTGCAGGTGATTTGGGTGAATTTCTCTTTGTGACAATTAATTTTCTTGGGGGAATACTGTTATGATAATTTAACTCTTTAAACAAGGCTAACTAATCATTTAAATGAATTCAATATTTGCAAATGAAGAGATCTTTTGTCTTTATAAATATTTATTTTATCAATGAGAATTGAGGGTTTCTCTAGGATAGTTTGATTTTCCAAATAAAGTTAATGAATTATTTAAATGAGGGCTACTTCTACGTATAAAGAAATCTATTTTATATGGATATTTGTTTAAACGTTCTTAATGGTAATTTAATTTTTTATTTGAAGTTTACTAATTATCCAAGTGAAGTCCAACTTTGGGGATGAATTGGATGTCTTTTTCTGCGTATGGCAATTTGTTTTCTATTGGAGAAAATTTTACGATACTTAAATTGTTTACTTGAAATTAAATACTTTTTTTTTAAATAAAATCAATTTTCGCGCATTAAAAGATCTATTTTTCTATGTGGATATATATTTATCAAGGACATTTTTTAAAATTATCTAAATTAAGTTTATTTTTGTACATGAATTAAGTGTTATTAGCTCTTTATGGAAATTCATTTCAGTTTGGAGGTTTTTTGATGATAATTAAAAGTTTAATTGAAGTTAAATTATTATTTAAATGAAGTTGGTGTTTGCGGATGATGTATTTTTCTCTTTATTGAGAGGTATTTTGCAGTAGAGTTTATTATGTAGTAATTTAATTCTTTTAAACTTCAACGAAGTCGATTATAAAATCTGCCATACATACAGCTTATCGATCGGTTGAGTCAAAATCGGAAAGTCGACGAATTCGGGAAGAAAGTAAAAGCTTTTTGTCTGAGCTCCGTGGCCTTTTCCATTGTTTGAACTATGAGGCCTGCGATAGCCTCTTTATTCTTGCGCAACTCATCTGAAAATGGGTTCTTGGAAGCAGATGTGTTCAGAGGATCTTTTTTGGTCCTGGAGGCTTAGTCTTTCAGTCTTTCTGACACCGCTAGTATTTCTGCTGACACTTTATGTTCGAGATTTGAGGCTAAATTTTCCCTTCTTGCAGCGCTTATTTTCAGGTTGAGAGTCACTAGCCAAACCGACGGTTCGGCTAGTTGGGCTATCCCAACTAGTTAGGAAGATTTGGCTAGTTGAACCTTCGTTGGATTAGAGACAATTAAACCTAAATACTAAACCATAAAATGATTTTTGGGTGTAGGGCAAGGGGACTTTGGATTTTGTATTTTGGGGAACGGGACAAAATAATTTTTCTTCGGTCCTCAGTAAAGAGTATATGCTCCAGTTTTTTTCTTTCTTTCTGCATTTTTTCCATTTTTTTTTCGTTCGACAGGCTCTATGGTTATTGTCAAATATGTCAAGATAAACGTAAGACATCAGACAGGTCAAAGCGTCTGTCTTTATTTCAGTTATTAAACCAGAAAAAGAGGGGGAGGGGGAGTGCAAAAGGGATATGTCAAGAAAAACTAGTTAAAAGCAGAAACGGAAAATACATCGGATTTTTTTTTCTTTTATACGGGTTATGTTCTATAGATTCTTGCTTCTTAGAAATAATATAGCTAATTTTTTAGTTTAGAAATGCATACAGAGTTGGGTAAAAATTTTATGCCATCCCATTCCATCTATATTTATCATGGGTTGTTTTCGCCCATTTTTGCTGGTTTTCAGACTACCATTCCTAAATAATTTCATATGTGTGCCTTTGGCTCAGTGTTTATGGTCTTGTTGTTATAAAAGGTTCTTTAATTACTGATACGCTACTGACATGTATTGATACGTTGACCCCATGCAAAACGCGGGTGTCCAAATGGCATCCTATGTACAATTTCATAGAATTTGCAAAACGCGGGTGTCCAAATGGCATCCTATGTACAATTTCATAGAATTTTGATCTACAGAGGAAAATACTCCATTATTGATGGAAGCTTCTTAAAGACAGTATTTCTACGAAAATTTGCATGTATTTCAGGGTCAAAATGAAAGTACTTAGAGTCTTCCATGAAAAAAATTGTCCTTCTTTGGAGTAGTTTGTCTTTGTATTTCTGGATAAGAATTGACTAGAATTGCTTTTAGATGGGCACCAATTCCGAGAGGAGTGGCCTGTTATATCTAGGAAATAAGCCAACTTTGTGACGAGACTTCTGAGAGGGGCTTGCATTCGAAGGCCCAAGTTAGGACCTAAAGACTTTACATATTGCTATGGCAACAAGCTATAAAAGGCACATTTTGATATTTTGTTTTTGTTATTATTTGTTCTTGCATAGTAGTTGTATTTTTGCTGTTAAATTTCATTTCACGTATGTAGAATCAACCTGGTCGATCTGTTACCTGGCTGTTAATACTGCTTCTTTCTTAGATGATGGAGAGCAGCTTTATCCTTCAAAACGCGACGTCTGATTCGTTGGTTCTTATTGATGAGCTATGCCGTTCAACTTCACGAGAGGAGGGAGCCCCAATTGCATTTGCCATTCTAGAAAAATTGCGAAAGACTGGCGCTTTTATGATAGTTGCCACGCATGAAAAACTCCTTACAAGATTGGCTGATATTTACCCGGATATAAACAAGTGAGAGTCTTCTAATTTTAGGGCGAATTTGAACTTACTTGGAAGCATTTGACCTTATTTTAGTTATTAGCCATGGTTGTCCTGGCTTATTTTAACCTTTCTCTTACAAAGTCTATTCAAGGAGTGGCGACTTTTGAAATAAAAATAATAATGAATTGGGCTAACTTTTACGCTGCTGTTGTGGCTCTTAGGTGCCACAACAGCATATATATATATATATATATATATATATATATATATATATATATATATATATATATATATATATTATATAATTATATATACTATTATATATTATATGTATTATATATTATATTATATATTATACATATATTATATTATATATATATATATATATATTATATATATATATATATATATATATATATATATATATATATTATATATATATATATATATATATATATATATATATATATATATATATATATATATATATATATATATATATATATATATATATATATATATATATATATATATATATATATATATATATATATATATATATATATATATATAGCACGCATTTAAATTAGACACAGACCTTGTTTAAAGGAATTCGACTGATTGTCAGGAATCATTCTTTGAACAATATTCTTCTTGTTATTTTCCCAGAGAATATTGGTAATTTTGACAAGTTCAATGATCGCCAAATATTTCAAGATAGAAAAGAAGAAATAGTACCCACAGAAACATTACGAGTTTCAGTGAGAAATGTGTTGTTCTTGACCATGAAAAACAAACAATGCCAAATCGAATATTTTATGATTTAATATTTTATGATTTGGATAATGGTTAATTATCTCATTACAAAAGTTGTGTTTACACACCAACTAACATATGTTAAGATTAATTAAAGCAATTAAATTAAATATTCGTTAATGGTTAATTAATAAATCGAATCTTAATCGAATATTAGTTAATTAAATAGAACCCAATATTAACCGGAATGGAAATTATTAGCTCACATTAAAACTAACGACTGTATATCTTTAAAGACATTCGTCGGATTGCCGAAAATCATTCATTAAACAAGGATCATCCTGTTACATTCATAGTAAAGAATAACAATTTGGATAGGATCAGTGATTGCCGAATATATCAAGAAAGAAAAGAATAATTAGTACTAATCAGAAATATTATGAATTTCCAAGACAAGTAATTGATAAATTACCTGCAGTCTGTACTGTCAAAAATGATACCCAATGGTCAAATCGATTTACCGATCGAAATCGCAATGGTTAATTTATAAAATAGTTATAGTTTTTCCAAAGTGTCCTTTGACTTTCGTCTATTTAATTTTTAATCGATTCTCTTGTATACAATTTAAGGTGTGTCTTCACCCCCATACGATAACAACAGTTATTCGGACAAATTAACCGTTTTCGTCAAGGAATTTTGCAGTGATCACTTTATTCACTGACATTTCTTTCTTTTTGTTTACAGTCTTTTCCACAGTTTTGTATGTTTTATATCTATTTTACGTTCTTTCAACCTTACATCACTTCCAATATGAATTCATTATCAGGTAATTCTGATAGCTGAATTGTGCCAGTGTGGTAGACTCACTTGCTTTATATAATTGTAATAATATTGTACAAAATATACATAAAATTATGTAATTATCTGTATTATTACGTATTATTAACACAATTTACATAACAGTTTTATGAAATCATTTTATTTTACCAAGGCTTTAGTTCTTTTTAATCTATTTAAGTAGTCCTATGATTTGCGAAGAAACTGCAAATTGGTTTAAAGTTCTTGCCCCCACACGGGAGTAGTAGCGGTTTGAAAAATTAACAGTTTTCACTTGGACAGATTTTGCCCCCAAATAACTATAACATATACGATGTTTTCAAGACTTTTTAGAGGACAAACAAAGCTACCCTGTAATGACAGTGAAAAAGCAAGAATGAAAGTGATATATGTATAAACAGACTGACGTAACAGTACTACTATGTACAGAGCGAAAGACTGATAGTCGCAGTGACACAGATATAAGCAGTGATTGATATTTCTGCTCTGTACAGGCAATGAAAAACGGATACTGATACACACATACAGTGGTACCCCGTACACACAGCGAGAAACTCACAGTGGCAGTAACTTAGACATAGAGAGTTAAAAACAGTACTATAAGCAGTGACAAACTGGGAGTAGCGGGGAGTCAGGCATTGGCAGTAATAGGGAGAACTACGCTACTGTGTGCAGACAATAAAAAACTGAGAGTGGTTGTAACTCAGGCAGGCAATGAGAAACAGTACTACTCTGTACAGACAAAAAAAAAACTGAGACGGCAACGACACAGACATGAACCTTGGCAAATAGTACTACTCTGTACAGAGTACTGCTCTGTACAGAGTAGTACTCTGTACTACATATACAGTCACTAACAGTGGTACTCTGTACAGACAGCGAGAAACTCAGAGTGGTAGTGACACAGACACAAGAAACAGTACTACTCTGTACAGACAGAAACAAACTGAGACAGCAACGACACAGACATGAACCTTGGCAAATAGTACTACTCTGTACAGAGTAGTACTCTGTACTACATATACAGTCACTAACAGTGGTACTCTGTACAAACAGCGAGAAACTCAGAGTGGTAGTGACACAGACACAAGAAACAGTACTACTCTGTACAGACAGAAACAAACTGAGACAGCAACGACACAGACATGAACCTTGGCAAATAGTACTACTCTGTACAGAGTAGTACTCTGTACTACATATACAGTCACTAACAGTGGTACTCTGTACAAACAGCGAGAAACTCAGAGTGGTAGTGACACAGACACAAGAAACAGTACTACTCTGTACAGACAGAAACAAACTGAGACAGCAACGACACAGACATGAACCTCGGCAAATAGTACTACTCTGTACAGAGTACTGCTCTGTACAGAGTAGTACTCTGTACTACATATACAGTCACTAACAGTGGTACTCTGTACAGACAGCGAGAAACTCAGAGTGGTAGTGACACAGACACAAGAAACAGAACTACTCTGTACAGACAGAAACAAACTGAGACAGCAACGACACAGACATGAACCTCGGCAAATAGTACTACTCTGTACAGAGTACTGCTCTGTACAGAGTAGTACTCTGTACTACATATACAGTCACTAACAGTGGTACTCTGTACAGACAGCGAGAAACTCAGAGTGGTAGTGACTCAGACACAGACACAAGAAACAGAACTACTCTGTACAGACAGAAACAAACTGAGACAGCAACGACACAGACATGAACCTCGGCAAATAGTACTACTCTGTACAGAGTAGTACTCTGTACTACATATACAGTCACTAACAGTGGTACTCTGTACAAACAGCGAGAAACTCAGAGTGGTAGTGACACAGACACAAGAAACAGTACTACTCTGTACAGACAGAAACAAACTGAGACAGCAACGACACAGACATGAACCTTGGCAAATAGTACTACTCTGTACAGAGTACTGCTCTGTACAGAGTAGTACTCTGTACTACATATACAGTCACTAACAGTGGTACTCTGTACAGACAGCGAGAAACTCAGAGTGGTAGTGACACAGACACAAGAAACAGTACTACTCTGTACAGACAGAAACAAACTGAGACAGCAACGACACAGACATGAACCTTGGCAAATAGTACTACTCTGTACAGAGTAGTACTCTGTACTACATATACAGTCACTAACAGTGGTACTCTGTACAGACAGCGAGAAACTCAGAGTGGTAGTGACACAGACACAAGAAACAGTACTACTCTGTACAGACAGAAACAAACTGAGACAGCAACGACACAGACATGAACCTTGGCAAATAGTACTACTCTGTACAGAGTAGTACTCTGTACTACATATACAGTCACTAACAGTGGTACTCTGTACAGACAGCGAGAAACTCAGAGTGGTAGTGACACAGACACAAGAAACAGTACTACTCTGTACAGACAGAAACAAACTGAGACAGCAACGACACAGACATGAACCTTGGCAAATAGTACTACTCTGTACAGAGTAGTACTCTGTACTACATATACAGTCACTAACAGTGGTACTCTGTACAAACAGCGAGAAACTCAGAGTGGTAGTGACACAGACACAAGAAACAGTACTACTCTGTACAGACAGAAACAAACTGAGACAGCAACGACACAGACATGAACCTTGGCAAATAGTACTACTCTGTACAGAGTACTGCTCTGTACAGAGTAGTACTCTGTACTACATATACAGTCACTAACAGTGGTACTCTGTACAGACAGCGAGAAACTCAGAGTGGTAGTGACACAGACACAAGAAACAGTACTACTCTGTACAGACAGAAACAAACTGAGACAGCAACGACACAGACATGAACCTTGGCAAATAGTACTACTCTGTACAGAGTAGTACTCTGTACTACATATACAGTCACTAACAGTGGTACTCTGTACAGACAGCGAGAAACTCAGAGTGGTAGTGACACAGACACAAGAAACAGTACTACTCTGTACAGACAGAAACAAACTGAGACAGCAACGACACAGACATGAACCTTGGCAAATAGTACTACTCTGTACAGAGTAGTACTCTGTACTACATATACAGTCACTAACAGTGGTACTCTGTACAGACAGCGAGAAACTCAGAGTGGTAGTGACACAGACACAAGAAACAGTACTACTCTGTACAGACAGAAACAAACTGAGACAGCAACGACACAGACATGAACCTTGGCAAATAGTACTACTCTGTACAGAGTACTGCTCTGTACAGAGTAGTACTCTGTACTACATATACAGTCACTAACAGTGGTACTCTGTACAGACAGCGAGAAACTCAGAGTGGTAGTGACACAGACACAAGAAACAGTACTACTCTGTACAGACAGAAACAAACTGAGACAGCAACGACACAGACATGAACCTTGGCAAATAGTACTACTCTGTACAGAGTAGTACTCTGTACTACATATACAGTCACTAACAGTGGTACTCTGTACAGACAGCGAGAAACTCAGAGTGGTAGTGACACAGACACAAGAAACAGTACTACTCTGTACAGACAGAAACAAACTGAGACAGCAACGACACAGACATGAACCTTGGCAAATAGTACTACTCTGTACAGAGTAGTACTCTGTACTACATATACAGTCACTAACAGTGGTACTCTGTACAGACAGCGAGAAACTCAGAGTGGTAGTGACACAGACACAAGAAACAGTACTACTCTGTACAGACAGAAACAAACTGAGACAGCAACGACACAGACATGAACCTTGGCAAATAGTACTACTCTGTACAGAGTAGTACTCTGTACTACATATACAGTCACTAACAGTGGTACTCTGTACAGACAGCGAGAAACTCAGAGTGGTAGTGACACAGACACAAGAAACAGTACTACTCTGTACAGACAGAAACAAACTGAGACAGCAACGACACAGACATGAACCTTGGCAAATAGTACTACTCTGTACAGAGTAGTACTCTGTACTACATATACAGTCACTAACAGTGGTACTCTGTACAGACAGCGAGAAACTCAGAGTGGTAGTGACACAGACACAAGAAACAGTACTACTCTGTACAGACAGAAACAAACTGAGACAGCAACGACACAGACATGAACCTTGGCAAATAGTACTACTCTGTACAGAGTACTGCTCTGTACAGAGTAGTACTCTGTACTACATATACAGTCACTAACAGTGGTACTCTGTACAGACAGCGAGAAACTCAGAGTGGTAGTGACACAGACACAAGAAACAGTACTACTCTGTACAGACAGAAACAAACTGAGACAGCAACGACACAGACATGAACCTTGGCAAATAGTACTACTCTGTACAGAGTAGTACTCTGTACTACATATACAGTCACTAACAGTGGTACTCTGTACAGACAGCGAGAAACTCAGAGTGGTAGTGACACAGACACAAGAAACAGTACTACTCTGTACAGACAGAAACAAACTGAGACAGCAACGACACAGACATGAACCTTGGCAAATAGTACTACTCTGTACAGAGTAGTACTCTGTACTACATATACAGTCACTAACAGTGGTACTCTGTACAGACAGCGAGAAACTCAGAGTGGTAGTGACACAGACACAAGAAACAGTACTACTCTGTACAGACAGAAACAAACTGAGACAGCAACGACACAGACATGAACCTTGGCAAATAGTACTACTCTGTACAGAGTAGTACTCTGTACTACATATACAGTCACTAACAGTGGTACTCTGTACAGACAGCGAGAAACTCAGAGTGGTAGTGACACAGACACAAGAAACAGTACTACTCTGTACAGACAGAAACAAACTGAGACAGCAACGACACAGACATGAACCTTGGCAAATAGTACTACTCTGTACAGAGTAGTACTCTGTACTACATATACAGTCACTAACAGTGGTACTCTGTACAGACAGCGAGAAACTCAGAGTGGTAGTGACACAGACACAAGAAACAGTACTACTCTGTACAGACAGAAACAAACTGAGACAGCAACGACACAGACATGAACCTTGGCAAATAGTACTACTCTGTACAGAGTAGTACTCTGTACTACATATACAGTCACTAACAGTGGTACTCTGTACAGACAGCGAGAAACTCAGAGTGGTAGTGACACAGACACAAGAAACAGTACTACTCTGTACAGACAGAAACAAACTGAGACAGCAACGACACAGACATGAACCTTGGCAAATAGTACTACTCTGTACAGAGTAGTACTCTGTACTACATATACAGTCACTAACAGTGGTACTCTGTACAGACAGCGAGAAACTCAGAGTGGTAGTGACACAGACACAAGAAACAGTACTACTCTGTACAGACAGAAACAAACTGAGACAGCAACGACACAGACATGAACCTTGGCAAATAGTACTACTCTGTACAGAGTAGTACTCTGTACTACATATACAGTCACTAACAGTGGTACTCTGTACAGACAGCGAGAAACTCAGAGTGGTAGTGACACAGACACAAGAAACAGTACTACTCTGTACAGACAGAAACAAACTGAGACAGCAACGACACAGACATGAACCTTGGCAAATAGTACTACTCTGTACAGAGTAGTACTCTGTACTACATATACAGTCACTAACAGTGGTACTCTGTACAGACAGCGAGAAACTCAGAGTGGTAGTGACACAGACACAAGAAACAGTACTACTCTGTACAGACAGAAACAAACTGAGACAGCAACGACACAGACATGAACCTTGGCAAATAGTACTACTCTGTACAGAGTACTGCTCTGTACAGAGTAGTACTCTGTACTACATATACAGTCACTAACAGTGGTACTCTGTACAGACAGCGAGAAACTCAGAGTGGTAGTGACACAGACACAAGAAACAGTACTACTCTGTACAGACAGAAACAAACTGAGACAGCAACGACACAGACATGAACCTTGGCAAATAGTACTACTCTGTACAGAGTAGTACTCTGTACTACATATACAGTCACTAACAGTGGTACTCTGTACAGACAGCGAGAAACTCAGAGTGGTAGTGACACAGACACAAGAAACAGTACTACTCTGTACAGACAGAAACAAACTGAGACAGCAACGACACAGACATGAACCTTGGCAAATAGTACTACTCTGTACAGAGTAGTACTCTGTACTACATATACAGTCACTAACAGTGGTACTCTGTACAGACAGCGAGAAACTCAGAGTGGTAGTGACACAGACACAAGAAACAGTACTACTCTGTACAGACAGAAACAAACTGAGACAGCAACGACACAGACATGAACCTTGGCAAATAGTACTACTCTGTACAGAGTAGTACTCTGTACTACATATACAGTCACTAACAGTGGTACTCTGTACAGACAGCGAGAAACTCAGAGTGGTAGTGACACAGACACAAGAAACAGTACTACTCTGTACAGACAGAAACAAACTGAGACAGCAACGACACAGACATGAACCTTGGCAAATAGTACTACTCTGTACAGAGTAGTACTCTGTACTACATATACAGTCACTAACAGTGGTACTCTGTACAGACAGCGAGAAACTCAGAGTGGTAGTGACACAGACACAAGAAACAGTACTACTCTGTACAGACAGAAACAAACTGAGACAGCAACGACACAGACATGAACCTTGGCAAATAGTACTACTCTGTACAGAGTAGTACTCTGTACTACATATACAGTCACTAACAGTGGTACTCTGTACAGACAGCGAGAAACTCAGAGTGGTAGTGACACAGACACAAGAAACAGTACTACTCTGTACAGACAGAAACAAACTGAGACAGCAACGACACAGACATGAACCTTGGCAAATAGTACTACTCTGTACAGAGTACTGCTCTGTACAGAGTAGTACTCTGTACTACATATACAGTCACTAACAGTGGTACTCTGTACAGACAGCGAGAAACTCAGAGTGGTAGTGACACAGACACAAGAAACAGTACTACTCTGTACAGACAGAAACAAACTGAGACAGCAACGACACAGACATGAACCTTGGCAAATAGTACTACTCTGTACAGAGTAGTACTCTGTACTACATATACAGTCACTAACAGTGGTACTCTGTACAGACAGCGAGAAACTCAGAGTGGTAGTGACACAGACACAAGAAACAGTACTACTCTGTACAGACAGAAACAAACTGAGACAGCAACGACACAGACATGAACCTTGGCAAATAGTACTACTCTGTACAGAGTAGTACTCTGTACTACATATACAGTCACTAACAGTGGTACTCTGTACAGACAGCGAGAAACTCAGAGTGGTAGTGACACAGACACAAGAAACAGTACTACTCTGTACAGACAGAAACAAACTGAGACAGCAACGACACAGACATGAACCTTGGCAAATAGTACTACTCTGTACAGAGTACTGCTCTGTACAGAGTAGTACTCTGTACTACATATACAGTCACTAACAGTGGTACTCTGTACAGACAGCGAGAAACTCAGAGTGGTAGTGACACAGACACAAGAAACAGTACTACTCTGTACAGACAGAAACAAACTGAGACAGCAACGACACAGACATGAACCTTGGCAAATAGTACTACTCTGTACAGAGTAGTACTCTGTACTACATATACAGTCACTAACAGTGGTATTCTGTACAGACAGCGAGAAACTCAGAGTGGTAGTGACACAGACACAAGAAACAGTACTACTCTGTACAGACAGAAACAAACTGAGACAGCAACGACACAGACATGAACCTTGGCTAATAGTACTACTCTGTACAGAGTAGTACTCTGTACTACATATACAGTCACTAACAGTGGTACTCTGTACAGACAGCGAGAAACTCAGAGTGGTAGTGACTCAGACACAGACACAAGAAACAGAACTACTCTGTACAGACAGAAACAAACTGAGACAGCAACGACACAGACATGAACCTTGACAAATAGTACTACTCTGTACAGACGGTGAAAACATAATATTGGCACAGACAGTGGGACGTCAGTCTCACTTACACCTAAAGCAGGTGAGACGTCCTACCTGCATCCCTGAGAAGTAATGGAGCATCTCTGAAAACTTATGCAGTGCCCTTGTACACATTAGTTTGATATTTTGCATGTGTTCTCTTTATATTGTATTCATTCCCTTTGTTAATATTTGTATTATTTAAACTATTTCATTATTTAATTTATGTTATTAGGTTATATTTAAATATGTGCAGACAGTAAACAACTGAGACAGACATCGACCTTAACAAATGTACCCCTCTATACAGGTGTGAAAAGCTGGGAATGGCAGGGAGTTTGACATTGACAGTGACAAAAAGAACTATGCTACTGCATACAGACAGTGGAAAACTGAGAGAGACTTTAAGCTGTATAAACAGTGAGAAGCAGTACTACTGCGTGCAGACAGTGATAAACTATTGAGACTGGCAACAGCACAGACATAGACCCTGATAAACACTAGTCTACTGCTTTGTACAGCCAGCGATAAGCGGGAATGGAATATATTCTGACCCAGAACGTAATATAGCACTAATCAGTATATAGGGAAATAGTAGTGGAAAATGGAAGAAGTCATCCATCAACTAAGACTAGCCATAATACCAATTACAAAGACCGTATTCGGGGAGTTAGGGAGTCTAACACCCCCCTCCCCACCGGAAATGTTTGTCAGAATCGTAAAAACGTAACAGAAATGAATATAAACGAATTTTTGATGTGTTCTTAAAAGTTTGTTTGTATTTTTTTTTTGGTAATTTTATTATCATTTACAAATAAATCGCATCTGTAAATGATATTAAAATCCTAAATTCTTAAGGGTGAAATTTATCGCAAGTTCGTGTCAGTTCTTATCAAGGAAGACAAAAGTAAACTACTCCAAAGCAGGGCCATTGTTTTCGTATAAGACTCTTGAATGCCTTCATTTTGACCCCGAAATACTTGTGACTTTTCGTAGAAATATTGTCTTTAAAAGGTTCCCGTAGATTTGTGTATTTGGTTTGCATTAAGTTATATATGAGATTCCATTTGGACACCCAAATTCTATAAGGAATTAATGTATCAGTTACAAATCAATAATTAAACATCTAATTATTATAGAAAACCATAAACACTGAGTCTGAGACAGATACATGACATTATTTAGGAGGGATAGTCTTGAAAAAACAAAAAATAGGCAAAAGAAAAATCAATGATATATTTAGGACGAATAATTGCAATAAAATATAGGATGGAGGGCACTAAACTTCACCACGCTCTGCATATGTTTCTGCATTAAAAAATTATCAATATAGTTTCCCTGAAAGATCATAACTAATTCCAAAGTAAGTCGCATTTATAAATGCAAATTTGATAAAAAAATTCAAAATTCTTGTTCGAAAATTTTTCGTAAATAAAATTAGCTATATGAAAAATAATAAGGATAATTTATTCCAGAAAAAGTCCGTGGGCTATAGGAATTTTACATAACAAAAACAAACAACAAATTAACTAAAGTAAAATAATGCTATTTAAAGAAAACGCTCACGATGTACCCACATCTACATCTACTGTACCCAATATGTACCCACAATCTGTATTGATTCTAAGAAGTAATTCGGGGCCGAGATAAGTTTTGGTAGTGGAAAAATCTTTAAATTTAAATATTTGAGTAGCAAGTGACCATATCTATGCTCAGCGTTGCCATAATTTTTTATCAGCTATTTTTTCGCACCCTCTAGTTGAGTCATGATTAGCTTAACACTTTATGATAACTGACATACCCTCTTGCGTGGCCTTATTAAAAATATTGATAACATCGGTGCTTGCTAAGTATTGCCTGGTCATTTATATTCATTGACTAGGTCCTTATCGGATTTCTTCCTTTTTAAGCTATCACATGGAATCTGAAGAGATACGGGCCAAAGATGGGACACTTCATTTGCGTCACTCACACCGGCTAGTACCTGGTGTTGTGGCACTGACTGAGTATGGTCTCCGTTTGGCATCATCACTAAATCTACCTCCTTCAGTTCGATCTGAAGCTTGGATGGTTGCAGGGAAGCTCGCCAACTGTGAAAAGGTAAACCCAAAGATAGGTAAATTCGTTCTAAACCTGAAGGTCGGCATTTATGAAGGGGGTTGGGGGTCAGCAAAAGAAATAAAAATTCCAATACTTGAAACAAAAAAGTAATAAAAATAAATAAAAATTTCAAATGGTCAAATTTACAAGCTTATCATTTTTGCAAAGATCCTGGGAGAGTCCCGATCAGGGCTTTATCCAGGATTTTGTTATTTGGAGGAGGGGGGGGGGTACACAAATTAACTTAATAAAACGCTTCAAAAATGTATTTTTATGCATTTTTATTGCATTTTTACGAATCAGCCAAACATTTCAGGGGGGCCAAAATCAAAACATACATTAATTCAAAAACGTTCAGAAATTAAATTAAAAAAAAGTTTTTTTTTTAAATGGGATTTTTTTTCATTAGATATGAAAATTTTTCATTAATTTTTTTTCATTAAAATAAATAAAAAAAATGGGATTCTGATACTAATAGATACATCAAAAGAATTGGATTTTTATGCTAATTAGAAATATACAAGTTTCATCAAATTTAGTCTTACTTATCAAAAGTTACGAGCCTGAGAAAATTTGCCTTATTTTGGAAAATTGGGGGAAACACTCCCCTAAAAGTCATAGAATATTAACGAAAATCACTCCATCGTATTCAGCTTATCAGAGAACCTTTAATTTCCATTAGAATGAGCCCTCTTGCAACATTCTAGGACCACTGGGTCGATACGATCACCCCTGGGAAAAAAAAATCAAACAAATAAACACGCACCCGTGATCAGTCTTCTGGCAAAAAACACGAAATTCCACATTTTTGTAGATAGTAGCTTGAAGGGTTTTGTCAGGTTAACAAAAACAAAAAGTAATATCTGCTTTCAAGTTAATCACTCCATCGTTCTGCATTGTCAAGTTAAACCCCAATTCCCCCTTTCGGTTTCACTGAAGTCATTCTGTACTCTCCAGCTTATGTATCCGCTGACAGGTATTAATTTAAAAATGTTTTCCTGAAAAATGAAGTTTCAAAAAGAAAAGTAGTGAGCCATGCTCTGTATTATTATGAATTTAGGTATTCATTTTTTTTAGCTAAATGCTTGGGTATTCTATGCCCATTTTTTGCTGAAAATTGGGTGTAATTGGTTTTAAATTATCAATTGCTAGAAACTTCGCGCAATTACATACAGTTTTGATCTTTATTCTTAGTTTTAGATTGCATTGAATCGCAATATTTACTCACCATTGGATGGTGGCCCCTTCAAGGGAAAGCCAAAAGATACCATAGCTTTTTAATTTTTCAAACTATCTAAGGTGACTTATAAAAGACAAGTTTTGAAATATAAAACACGAATCTATGACTTTTTTTATGATATATATATATATATATATATATATATATATATATATATATATATATATATATATACTCTTGTTTGAACTCTTTATGTCTAAGTTACTGCCACTGTGAGTTTCTCGCTGTGTGTACGGGGTACCACTGTATGTGTGTATCAGTATCCGTTTTTCATTGCCTGTACAGAGCAGAAATATCAATCACTGCTTATATCTGTGTCACTGCGACTATCAGTCTTTCGCTCTGTACATAGTAGTAATGTTACGTCAGTCTGTCTATACATATATATATATATATATATATATATATATATATATATATATATATATATATATATATATAAATAAACACATTATATATCTGAAAAGATATTTCGGATTGATGTCCTCGCCAATTTGACGGTGTGTTCTTGGAGCCAAAAAGAGGAAGGAAAAGAATATCTAAAAACCAATAAAAAATAAACTACTAACAAATCGATAAAAAACCAAGCAAATGCAAAAATCATTAATTTTGTATTTAGTACTTACAGACAGTTGGGACATCCAAAGGGCAACTGATACAGAAGTTTTTAGTACTATTTTATTTTCTAAGTGGGCATTTTCCCCTAGACATCGATGTAATAAAATAAGTCAAGTATTTGAGTATTTAGATCATATGAAAATTTAATATAATCAAATAGAGTTTATAATGGCTAGCACATTTTTTACGGATGAAGGGTGACAGACAGCAAATAACAAAAACAACAAACTTTTGAATACGGACCCGTGAGGTCCGCGTAGCGCAGATTTTGATCTCCTAACATTCAGCCCTTGGCCGGGAGTGCTATGCGTGGGGAAGGGAGCAAATCATTAGAAGCTTACTGTGTTTTCACCTAGATTCATCTAGGTACCCAATGGAAGCTACAGATTGCCAAAGATTGTGTTTATTGGCCAGCCATCTTAGGCCAAATGAAATGCATGTCGTCCCAAAATGGCCATGGAAGCAATAAAAGAAAGGATTTCAAGAAAACTGGAACTTGGTGGAAGGAGGTAAAAAGTGATGCTTTGAATAGATTGGGCAGAGGAAGAGGAGTTTGCGCAGTTGCGGTGGCCTCAGATGACTTGTGTTGCAAGAGTTGTTAGTAGTATGAGTTGAAACCAAGTGTGCACCCTCGGGGAATCCATATTTAATCGTATAATCCATTGATGTAGCTTGTCTTTATCAACCAGACTAACTAAGAGCTCGTCCTTTGAAATAAGAAGCTCCAATTCATAATCCATTTGGAGCTAATGAACACCATAATGCATAATGCAAACGAACACCATTACCTTCGTTTCTTCAATAGGATTGCGGTTGTGGAGGAGCGTGGGCAGCCTTGGTGCTTCAGGTGCAACTAGTGACTTGGTGCTGCAGTGCATGTGCTCGGTAGCAATAGGAGTACTATGTCAACAGCTTTTCCATTTGACAGTCTTTATCGTAGGCTGTCAGGCTATTTTATGGGTTATAAATGTCATTTGTTTTGTGCTCTTGAGAAATTATCACAAACCAAACTAAAAGCAAATCCTTAAATATCTCTGGATTTGCTACTGAGCACTTATATTAGCATCACTTACTCTTATTTTCTTCTAATATTTCAAGTTTTTTTTTTCTTTAAAACTGCTCTTTCATACTTAGTCATGAGAAAAATCAAAAAGCTAGGCTGTAAACTCTGCGGAACACTACCATATGAATAGTATAGAGTACTTCTTTCTAGAAGTGATTTTATTTCTATAAGGGTTTTTTAATAAATATCTGAGATACCTTTTTTTAACATTATTCAGTGGCGTAAAAACTCGCAAATTGTTGTTTTTAGTGAAATATAACAGTTTTGTTAAATAAACATTATATTATGGCTTAAAAAGAGTGTGTAAACAAGGATCTTTCCAAAGGCTAGCTTTTTTATATAAAAGTTTGTATTGAATAAAGCTTTTTTATAGCTTTTCCGAATGCTAGCCCCCCAGGAAAAAAGGGGGATATGTAAGGTTTGAAGAACAATTTTTTTTGGAAACAATACTGTCATACCCAAAGCGGAAAGGCATGTCAATTCATTTTTTTTTTAACTATTCACGTCCAATTTCATTTTTCACTATTTTTGTTTCTATAATGAAAGGTCTGTGGATTATCATAATCCAGTTGCGGTTGCGGTTGCAAATATTTAGTTTATGATTAAATACCATATAGTCAGTGGGATCCCATCTACCTCATGTCAGCCGCATAGCATTCAAGCTTCTCTCTTCTGGATTTTTTTTCCCTATAATGAAATGAAGTGTGACAAAAAAGGCAGTACAAACTTCATCAGATGATGAAGACGTCATCCGCATAGCATTCAAGCTTCTCTCTTCTGGATTTTTTTTCCCTATAATGAAATGAAGTGTGACAAAAAAGGCAGTACAAACTTCATCAGATGATGAAGACGTCATCCGCATAGCATTCAAGCTTCTCTCTTCTGGATTTTTTTTCCCTATAATGAAATGAAGTGTGACAAAAAAGGCAGTACAAACTTCATCAGATGATGAAGACGTCATCTGCATAGCATTCAAGCTTCTCTCTTCTGGATTTTTTTTCCCTATAATGAAATGAAGTGTGACAAAAAAGGCAGTACAAACTTCATCAGATGATGAAGACGTCATCCGCATAGCATTCAAGCTTCTCTCTTCTGGATTTTTTTCCCTATAATGAAATGAAGTGTGACAAAAAAGGCAGTACAAACTTCATCAGATGATGAAGACGTCATCCGCATAGCATTCAAGCTTCTCTCTTCTGGATTTTTTTTCCCTATAATGAAATGAAGTGTGACAAAAAAGGCAGTACAAACTTCATCAGATGATGAAGACGTCATCCGCATAGCATTCAAGCTTCTCTCTTCTGGATTTTTTTTTCCCTATAATGAAATGAAGTGTGACAAAAAAGGCAGTACAAACTTCATCAGATGATGAAGACGTCATCCGCATAGCATTCAAGCTTCTCTCTTCTGGATTTTTTTTCCCTATAATGAAATAAAGTGTGACAAAAAAGGCAGTACAAACTTCATCAGATGATGAAGACGTCATCCGCATAGCATTCAAGCTTCTCTCTTCTGGATTTTTTTTCCCTATAATGAAATGAAGTGTGACAAAAAAGACAGTACAAACTTCATCAGATGATGAAGACGTCATCCGCATAGCATTCAAGCTTCTCTCTTCTGGATTTTTGTTTCCCTATAATGAAATGAAGTGTGACAAAAAAGGCAGTACAAACTTCATCAGATGATGAAGACGTCATCCGCATAGCATTCAAGCTTCTCTCTTCTGGATTTTTTTTCCCTATAATGAAATGAAGTGTGACAAAAAAGGCAGTACAAACTTCATCAGATAATGAAGACGTCATCCGCATAGCATTCAAGCTTCTCTCTTCTGGATTTTTTTTCCCTATAATGAAATGAAGTGTGACAAAAAAGGCAGTACAAACTTCATCAGATGATGAAGACGTCATCCGCATAGCATTCAAGCTTCTCTCTTCTGGATTTTTTTCCCTATAATGAAATGAAGTGTGACAAAAAAGGCAGTACAAACTTCATCAGATGATGAAGACGTCATCCGCATAGCATTCAAGCTTCTCTCTTCTGGATTTTTTTTTCCCTATAATGAAATGAAGTGTGACAAAAAAGGCCGTACAAACTTCATCAGATGATGAAGACGTCATCCGCATAGCATTCAAGCTTCTCTCTTCTGGATTTTTTTTCCCTATAATGAAATGAAGTGTGACAAAAAAGGCAGTACAAACTTAATCAGATGATGAAGACGTCATCCGCATAGCATTCAAGCTTCTCTCTTCTGGATTTTTTTTCCCTATAAAGAAATGAAGTGTGACAAAAAAGGCAGTACAAACTTCATCAGATGATGAAGACGTCATCCGCATAGCATTCAAGCTTCTCTCTTCTGGATTTTTTTCCCCTATAATGAAATGAAGTGTGACAAAAAAGGCAGTACAAACTTCATCAGATGATGAAGACGTCATCCGCATAGCATTCAAGCTTCTCTCTTCTGGATTTTTTTCCCTATAATGAAATGAAGTGTGACAAAAAAGGCAGTACAAACTTCATCAGATGATGAAGACGTCATCCGCATAGCATTCAAGCTTCTCTCTTCTGGATTTTTTTTTCCCTATAATGAAATGAAGTGTGACAAAAAAGGCAGTACAAACTTCATCAGATGATGAAGACGTCATCCGCATAGCATTCAAGCTTCTCTCTTCTGGATTTTTGTTCCCTATAATGAAATGAAGTGTGACAAAAAAGGCAGTACAAACTTCATCAGATGATGAAGACGTCATCCGCATAGCATTCAAGCTTCTCTCTTCTGGATTTTTTTTCCCTATAATGAAATGAAGTGTGACAAAAAAGACAGTACAAACTTCATCAGATGATGAAGACGTCATCCGCATAGCATTCAAGCTTCTCTCTTCTGGATTTTTTTTCCCTATAATGAAATGAAGTGTGACAAAAAAGGCAGTACAAACTTCATCAGATGATGAAGACGTCATCCGCATAGCATTCAAGCTTCTCTCTTCTGGATTTTTTTTCCCTATAATGAAATGAAGTGTGACAAAAAAGGCAGTACAAACTTCATCAGATAATGAAGACGTCATCCGCATAGCATTCAAGCTTCTCTCTTCTGGATTTTTTTTCCCTATAATGAAATGAAGTGTGACAAAAAAGGCAGTACAAACTTCATCAGATGATGAAGACGTCATCCGCATAGCATTCAAGCTTCTCTCTTCTGGATTTTTTTCCCTATAATGAAATGAAGTGTGACAAAAAAGGCAGTACAAACTTCATCAGATGATGAAGACGTCATCCGCATAGCATTCAAGCTTCTCTCTTCTGGATTTTTTTTTCCCTATAATGAAATGAAGTGTGACAAAAAAGGCAGTACAAACTTCATCAGATGATGAAGACGTCATCCGCATAGCATTCAAGCTTCTCTCTTCTGGATTTTTTTTCCCTATAATGAAATGAAGTGTGACAAAAAAGGCAGTACAAACTTAATCAGATGATGAAGACGTCATCCGCATAGCATTCAAGCTTCTCTCTTCTGGATTTTTTTTCCCTATAAAGAAATGAAGTGTGACAAAAAAGGCAGTCCAAACTTCATCAGATGATGAAGACGTCATCCGCATAGCATTCAAGCTTCTCTCTTCTGGATTTTTTTCCCCTATAATGAAATGAAGTGTGACAAAAAAGGCAGTACAAACTTCATCAGATGATGAAGACGTTTATTGTCTGTATTAGACTTCAATCGGATTTTTTAGAAATAATACGCAGTTTTAAATGTTGAGCACAAGCACCAGTCAGTGTGTCGTATGTGTCCATAAGTCACAGATGACAGACACCCCGAAATGAAAGGAAAAAGTCGGTTCTGGGTCACTTTAACTGATTCGAGAAAGCTACCAAGAAGATCCTGGCAAAGGTTTGTAGAAAAAAACAACAGAACAATCTAAACTTTTGTGGATTATTTAACATCATTAACTGTCCGGACATGGCGAAAACGATGGCGAAAACGAGACGGATTCTTCCGCACACATTTTTGCATGTCCAAAACGGAAAGTAAACCTCTTAATCTTTTCCAATCTCCAACCTTAATTTAGACATATGAAAAAATTGTGAACGACGTGATGAAGGCTTCAAGAGTTTTACGGGCCTATTCTTAGCAAATGAAAGCCGAATTCCACAATACTGGGTATGGTCTCAGCAACCCTTCAGTCACTTTCTTTCAAATTTGAGGTTCTCTTGAGCGGGTATGCTGGCAACTGGTTACTGACTGCTTTACTGCCCAGAGCCTTGCTCTCTCTTTGCTCCCATTCTAGCAACCTATTGCTACTGCGATGTACTTCTCTTTCGAGTTTGCCGCATAAAAAAGAAACACTGCATAACGAAATTTGAATAGGATACACAACTGAAGCCCACCAGACTGAAAAGGAGGCTTGATATGATGACTTAGCCTGCGTGGTTTACGATATTAATTTGACGTCGATCAAAGTTAAATCAATCTAAATGATGTGTCATGCCTCGACGTCGGCGTCACTCGATATTTATTTTAAGCCTGGTTTGTGAGACTATCGGGGTCCTTTCTTCTGTCAATCCCAAGCCAGAACAACGGCTATCACATGATCCAGACATGATTTTCAGTCTTTAAAGCCATGCGTCACACTCATGAAGAGCATTCGACACAACATAGACGTGGAAAAGCTGAACTTTCCATTGATCCGACAGGTGGTGGCATTCCACATATTATCAAGTCTCTCATGGCTTGAGCTTGCAATATAGCTGACAAGAGCTAGGTGGGTTTCTTGTCGGCAGTCGACAATAGGGAAAACATTAGGAATCAAAACGGAATGACCGTGTCGAGTAAACTAAGATAATTAAGTAAATAAGATAATAAGATGGTAAATAAGTAAATAAAATAATTAGTATACTAAGTAAACTCAGTAAATAAGATAATTAAAAGATTGGCTGTGGTTGCTCTCAAGGATGAGGCCAATGGAGATAAAGGGAATATATTTTAAACAAACATTTTATGCTCTTTTTAGTGGTATAAATTAAATTCAAATATACTGATAGAATCCGAAACTATTCAAATTTCCTCCTATATGTCTCCTTTTTCCTTGACAAAAAAGCAGAAAAGTACCAGGTCCCAATGTCATAGCTTCATGAGTTCCTCTTCTATTATTCTGAGTTGCAACAAGACCTGATAAAAAAGAGATATATGCCACTTAGAGGCGTATGTCTACGGTACAAGATGAGTTAATTCTGGTTCCACCATTCGATTCCTCACTTTGCTCTTTTAATTATCACAGCCGAGCAGTCCTACAGACTTCACTAGTGGCATCAGATGAACAGAATTACTACTTTCAGTTGACATCGTTGAAAGTGTGACATGCAGGAATAGGCGGATTGTTAGTACACAGCATTATACCCCATCCCCCTCCAATAGAAAATGTGAAATGCGTCCCCTTTGTCATCCCGGATCTAATAGTATAAGGATATAGCTTACATTCCCACGCTCATTTTTTTTACTATTCCACAGACAAAAAAAAATATTCATACTTATTTATTACAGCCTACAAGTGACGTGTCAATGAACTGTAAACTGAATAGGCTGAAAATGGCCTTTGGGGATCGTCTTCTTTTATTGGCTCGCCAGAGGAAGTCCAACCAGATTACCGAAGACGCAGCCTTAGATCAATTTTGCAGAATGAAACAGGAGCTTGTTGCAGCAGTAAACTTACAAGCTACACAACAAAAATAACTTCCAGTTTGGTTTTTACATTTTTTTTGTTAATTTCTAGGAAGTTTCTTTCGTACAAAGTAGTGTAACTGTATTTTCAGTCGTTGAAGTTCTATTTTGTTTTCCGAGTTTGAATAACTGTACTCAGCTTTTTTTTTGTTTTTTTATGCCTTTTTGTTTATTTACGAAAGTTTTAGAAGACTACTGCACACTTTCTAACTTTATTTGACTTAATTCTTTTCTGAGAGCGCTGATTCTCTTCTATGTTTTTTTTTGCTAAAGAATTTTTTTCCATTTTCTTAACTCACTTTGAAGAGTTTCACGTTTTAAGTTTGGAGACGAAAAGTACGTTTTATTTATGTCAATTTGCGAATAAACTTGCAAAATATCAATTACATTATTTTTCTTGATGGATTAGATTGTCTCCTTTCGACTCAGAATCCGCAACCTAGAATAATTCCTGCGAGGTATTGGACAAGGCATTCCCCTGGACGGTTAAAGAAATGCCCGCTGTGTAAAATGATTTGTCATTTGGAAAGGACAAATTTAGAAAAAACTTATCCCCCCAACAGCTTTTTTTAGGCTTATCCCCCTATAAAAAGGGCTACGGGCACATTTGGGATAAGGCGAACCAGTCATTGTGCATAAAATGGACCAATAGGGTTTTTAATATTAAAAGGCATATTTCCTCCTACATTTTGGAACACTGAACCTTAAAGGTTCAGTTTTATCCTTCAAGATGCAATCTTTGTCCCCCTCCCCTTAAGAACCAAAAACCTGTTCCATTATATTTCTAAGTGATTCTGGTCACCTTTGTTACTGACACCGCAAGCTACTACGAAGATGAACTGACATTAGTTGTTTCTTTTCTATTTTCTCGGGCTGTAAATTCAAATTACTAAGCACATGGAATAAGCTTTACTTATCACAGGATAAAACGTAACATCAAAAATTCAATACAAAACAAAGTTCCAAGTTCTGAACATGCTTTTAACCCCTGATAATTCTACTGCATGCGAAACCATATATGCGATGCATGATGCACGGCACCATAGTACATAGTGACTTCACGCAAAATGTTGAAGTGGGAAACGCTGAAGAATTGAAGAACAACAACCTCAACTATGTATCGGGAAACAACTTTTCCTATCGATGATTGCCCCCTACATAGATCTGAAGTTCTTTCAGGGATCAGTCAAGAAGGAAAATTCCTCGTCTTTCATGAAATTACAAGTAAAACCTGATTTCCAGGTATAAACAATATGATGATACTGATTCATTGAACACAGCAACTTCAATGGAGAGAGAGAGAGAGAGAGAGAGAGAGAGAGAGAGAGAGAGAGAGAGAGAGAGAGAGAGAGAGAGAGAGAGAGAGAGAGAGAGAGAGAGAGAGAGAGAGAGAGAGAGAGAAAGGATTATTTAAACAACAGTCGTAGCTCAAATGGCTAATTTAATGTTGAAATACAAAACATGTTATTATGTACTATTATACATTGATATAAAAAAAGGGACGAAAGAGTTCTGGTAGCGGTTTGTCCTACCACGAACAGGCACAAGTTTTAGCTTCTGTCTCGTACGGCTGACTGTCAGGGCTTCTGGTGCTAAAATTTCACGGTGCACAGGGCCAGACAGCAGAATATTGCCAAACATCAGGATAAGGTCACCAAAACGGAGTTCCAAACTTTGGAGTTCAAGGGTTGCTAGGGCATTGTGGTAGGAAATGTCTCTATTACTCAGGATGATCCCGAGTAATGGAGTCATCGCTTTCATTTAATAGAAAGAGTGCGAATTGTTTTCGCTTTCTATACATTCTAGAGGCCTCGTTTTTAAAGGAACAAGTCCACCGTCTAGTAGAGAGTAAATCACTATTTAGTTATCGTGTCGCGAGTTTTATTTGAGAACTAAGTTGGTTGCATAAAACAATTTCCGACTGTCGATCCTAGAGGTTTGATTTTTTCTTTAAGGGATAAATCCACAGTCTAGCGGCCAGTAAGTTACTAGCTAGTTCTCATGGAACGTGGTTTATTTGAACCCAAGTTGTTTGCATAAATCATTTTCCAACTCTGTATATCCTAGAAGCCTGTTTTTTATCATTCCATTGCAGTTTAAACTAGTTCTCGTATCGCGTGTTTTCTTTGAAACCAAAATTGTTTTCGTATATTATTTTTCAACTCTGTGGATCCTAGAGGCCTTTTTTTGAAGGAATCGTTCTACTATAGTTTAATCTAGTTCTCATATCGCATATTTTCTTTAAAATCCAAGTTGTTTGTATAAATTGTTTTCTATTTCTAAAGATCTAGCGGAATATTTTTAGAAATCATTCCGCTGTAGTTTAATCTATTTCTGGTTTCCTGTGTTTTCTTTAAGACCTAAGCTACTTGCATAAATCATTTTCCAACAATTTAGAGTCTGGAGGCTTGTTCTTCTTTATTGCGTGAAATCTTGTTCTCGAGTCACGTGTTTTCTTTAAAACAAATTCTTTTATTAAGAACCATTCCTCACCTATCCAATCTGTTCAATATTGGTTTTGTTAAAAAAGGAGTTAATTTAGGAATTGTGAAGAAATAGGAGCAACATGTTGTTGAAATAAACTAAAATGATGTTTTTTATATATATAAAGCCTTAGTAACAGTACCGTAACAGTACCACAGCCAATAGAGCAGTTTGAACCTGTTAAAAATCACAAGAGGCCTCAAATTGAATTAAACCCTTACCACACAAGAAAATAAAAGCGGGTAAATCTGCTACAAAAACCACAGAGGCCGCAATTAAATTAATTCCATAGAGGCGAATAGAGGCCTCAAATTAAATTAGAACTATTCTGGCCAATAAAAGCGGTTAAACCTGCTACACAACCTTAAAGGTCTCACATTATATTAAAACCACAAAGACCAATATAAACTCGTAAATCTGCTACAAAACCATAGATGCCTCAAAAACCATACAGGCCACTAAACCGGGCAAACTATACAGGCTTAATGATATAAACCGGCCTTATCCAATAAACAAGTGAAAGTCCATCATATTAGTTTTTTATTTTTACCAAAGGCACACAATTGCGTAAATGCGAAAAATTTATACTAATAAATATGACGAGATTCTAAGAACATAAATGAGTTTCTCCACTACCCCTTAAGTATGCAACTGAGTATTTCAAATCTAAAGAACAACATAAGTAGGAAAAGTTTCAACACCGCAGTTATTGTTCCGCATTGACATCAAAACATAGCCATCATTTCCCCAATAAGTGGACCAGGAGTTTCGAACTAGCCAGTACGGCTCTCCTTTTAGGGTTCCGTAGCCAACAGCCAAGACGGCATGGTCTAGGTCATCTAACGTGTTTCCTGGAAAAATATCACTGAAATTATTTCTTTTATTTCAAAATACAAGCAGGTGATTCCAGCTCAAAAATATATATCTCATCTCCTCAATTTTTTTTTCTGTACTTGCTTTTTCTTAAAGAGCCTTTTACGAAGTTAAAAAGTCTTGGGAGTATTTTAAAATATTTTTCTGAGCTCGCTTTCTCTTGAGAATTTAGAATTATCAATCATATCTTAAAAGCATTAACGTTAAGCCAACTAGTTCTTATTCACACAAAAAATTCAGGAGGGTACATGGGCATCAATTTCGCCAGGTTTTATTCTCTCTCCAAATGAGCTAATTCTTTTTTTATCTTAACAGTGAAGAATATATAACTCGCATAAGAAAACTACACCTTTCACTTAATTATGAAACCCGGAGCCACATGTCCCGAGAAACTTTTTTCATGGTTATAATCCCCTTGAAACAAATTTAAGAACATAATCATTGAAATCTCTCCAAGGTATTAAAAGTAATTAAATGTTTAAGAATTACTTTTAAAAGCTATTAATTAAAAGCTATCGATCAAGATCTTCACAAAAACTGTCTGCAACAATCACGGCTTGGGAAAGAAAAAAACATTTGAAGAAAATGCACGAATTTGAGCATTAAATTACCAGCTCAGAAAGTTGCATTTCACGAGCACAAATAGATGCAGTCTGACAAATTTAAAAATATTGTCAAAAATATTTGAATAAAATTTACGAATTCGAAATATTTACGAATTTGAGCATAAAACAATAACCAACTTAGAGTTGCACTTCAAGAGCACAGATAGATATAGATACAGACAAAATTATTTGAATAAAATTTACGAATTCGAAATATTTACGAATTTGAGCATAAAACAATAACCAACTTAGAGTTGCACTTCAAGAGCACAGATAGATATAGATACATACAAAATTATTTGAATAAAATTTACGAATTCGAAATATTTACGAATTTGAGCATAAAACAATAACCAACTTAGAGTTGCACTTCAAGAGCACAGATAGATATAGATACAGACAAAAATATTTGAATAAAATTTACGAATTCGAAATATTTACGAATTTGAGCATAATTTTACGTTATTGAGCATAAAACAATAACCAACTTAGAGTTGCACTTCAAGAGCACAGATAGATATAGATACAGACAAAATTATTTGAATAAAATTTACGAATTCGAAATATTTACGAATTTGAGCATAAAACAATAACCAACTTAGAGTTGCACTTCAAGAGCACAAATAGATATAGATACAGACAAAATTATTTGAATAAAATTTACGAATTCGAAATATTTACGAATTTGAGCATAAAACAATAACCTACTTAGAGTTGCACTTCAAGAGCACAGATAGATATAGATACAGACAAAATTATTTGAATAAAATTTACGAATTCGAAATATTTACAAATTTGAGCATAAAACAATAACCAACTTAGAGTTGCACTTCAAGAGCACAGATAGATATAGATACAGACAAAATTATTTGAATAAAATTTACGAATTCGAAATATTTACGAATTTGAGCATAAAACAATAACCAACTTAGAGTTGCACTTCAAGAGCACAGATAGATATAGATACATACAAAATTATTTGAATAAAATTTACGAATTCGAAATATTTACGAATTTGAGCATAAAACAATAACCAACTTAGAGTTGCACTTCAAGAGCACAGATAGATATAGATACAGACAAAAATATTTGAATAAAATTTACGAATTCGAAATATTTACGAATTTGAGCATAATTTTACGTTATTGAGCATAAAACAATAACCAACTTAGAGTTGCACTTCAAGAGCACAGATAGATATAGATACAGACAAAATTATTTGAATAAAATTTACGAATTCGAAATATTTACGAATTTGAGCATAAAACAATAACCAACTTAGAGTTGCACTTCAAGAGCACAAATAGATATAGATACAGACAAAATTATTTGAATAAAATTTACGAATTCGAAATATTTACGAATTTGAGCATAAAACAATAACCTACTTAGAGTTGCACTTCAAGAGCACAGATAGATATAGATACAGACAAAATTATTTGAATAAAATTTACGAATTCGAAATATTTACAAATTTGAGCATAAAACAATAACCAACTTAGAGTTGCACTTCAAGAGCACAGATAGATATAGATACAGACAAAATTATTTGAATAAAATTTACGAATTCGAAATATTTACGAATTTGAGCATAAAACAATAACCAACTTAGAGTTGCACTTCAAGAGCACAGATAGATATAGATACAGACAAAATTATTTGAATAAAATTTACGAATTCAAAATATTTACGAATTTGAGCATAAAACAATAACCAACTTAGAGTTGCACTTCAAGAGCACAGATAGATATAGATACATACAAAATTATTTGAATAAAATTTACGAATTCGAAATATTTACGAATTTGAGCATAAAACAATAACCAACTTAGAGTTGCACTTCAAGAGCACAGATAGATATAGATACAGACAAAAATATTTGAATAAAATTTACGAATTCGAAATATTTACGAATTTGAGCATAATTTTACGTTATTGAGCATAAAACAATAACCAACTTAGAGTTGCACTTCAAGAGCACAGATAGATATAGATACAGACAAAATTATTTGAATAAAATTTACGAATTCGAAATATTTACGAATTTGAGCATAAAACAATAACCAACTTAGAGTTGCACTTCAAGAGCACAGATAGATATAGATACAGACAAAATTATTTGAATAAAATTTACGAATTCGAAATATTTACGAATTTGAGCATAAAACAATAACCAACTTAGAGTTGCACTTCAAGAGCACAGATAGATATAGATACAGACAAAATTATTTGAATAAAATTTACGAATTCGAAATATTTACAAATTTGAGCATAAAACAATAACCAACTTAGAGTTGCACTTCAAGAGCACAGATAGATATAGATGCAGACAAAATTATTTGAATAAAATTTACAAATTCGAAATATTTACAAATTTGAGCATAAAACAATAACCAACTTAGAGTTGCACTTCAAGAGCACAGATAGATATAGATACAGACAAAATTATTTGAATAAAATTTACGAATTCGAAATATTTACGAATTTGAGCATAAAACAATAACCAACTTAGAGTTGCACTTCAAGAGCACAGATAGATATAGATACATACAAAATTATTTGAATAAAATTTACGAATTCGAAATATTTACGAATTTGAGCATAAAACAATAACCAACTTAGAGTTGCACTTCAAGAGCACAGATAGATATAGATACAGACAAAAATATTTGAATAAAATTTACGAATTCGAAATATTTACGAATTTGAGCATAATTTTACGTTATTGAGCATAAAACAATAACCAACTTAGAGTTGCACTTCAAGAGCACAGATAGATATAGATACAGACAAAATTATTTGAATAAAATTTACGAATTCGAAATATTTACGAATTTGAGCATAAAACAATAACCAACTTAGAGTTGCACTTCAAGAGCACAGATAGATATAGATACAGACAAAATTATTTGAATAAAATTTACGAATTCGAAATATTTACGAATTTGAGCATAAAACAATAACCAACTTAGAGTTGCACTTCAAGAGCACAGATAGATATAGATACATACAAAATTATTTGAATAAAATTTACGAATTCGAAATATTTACGAATTTGAGCATAAAACAATAACCAACTTAGAGTTGCACTTCAAGAGCACAGATAGATATAGATACAGACAAAAATATTTGAATAAAATTTACGAATTCGAAATATTTACGAATTTGAGCATAATTTTACGTTATTGAGCATAAAACAATAACCAACTTAGAGTTGCACTTCAAGAGCACAGATAGATATAGATACAGACAAAATTATTTGAATAAAATTTACGAATTCAAAATATTTACGAATTTGAGCATAAAACAATAACCAACTTAGAGTTGCACTTCAAGAGCACAGATAGATATAGATACAGACAAAAATATTTGAATAAAATTTACGAATTCGAAATATTTACGAATTTGAGCATAAAACAATAACCAACTTAGAGTTGCACTTCAAGAGCACAGATAGATATAGATACAGACAAAATTATTTGAATAAAATTTACGAATTCGAAATATTTACGAATTTGAGCATAAAACAATAACCAACTTAGAGTTGCACTTCAAGAGCACAGATAGATATAGATACAGACAAAATTATTTGAATAAAATTTACCAACTTGAAGAATTTTACGAATTGAGCATTAAACAGTAACCAACTTAGAGTTGCACTTCAAGAGCACAGATAGATATAGATACAGACAAAATTATTTGAATAAAATTTACGAATTCGAAATATTTACGAATTTGAGCATAAAACAATAACCAACTTAGAGTTGCACTTCAAGAGCACAGATAGATATAGATACAGACAAAAATATTTGAATAAAATTTACGAATTCGAAATATTTACGAATTTGAGCATAATTTTACGTTATTGAGCATAAAACAATAACCAACTTAGAGTTGCACTTCAAGAGCACAGATAGATATAGATACAGACAAAATTATTTGAATAAAATTTACGAATTCGAAATATTTACGAATTTGAGCATAAAACAATAACCAACTTAGAGTTGCACTTCAAGAGCACAGATAGATATAGATACAGACAAAATTATTTGAATAAAATTTACGAATTCGAAATATTTACGAATTTGAGCATAAAACAATAACCAACTTAGAGTTGCACTTCAAGAGCACAGATAGATATAGATACATACAAAATTATTTGAATAAAATTTACGAATTCGAAATATTTACGAATTTGAGCATAAAACAATAACCAACTTAGAGTTGCACTTCAAGAGCACAGATAGATATAGATACAGACAAAAATATTTGAATAAAATTTACGAATTCGAAATATTTACGAATTTGAGCATAATTTTACGTTATTGAGCATAAAACAATAACCAACTTAGAGTTGCACTTCAAGAGCACAGATAGATATAGATACAGACAAAATTATTTGAATAAAATTTACGAATTCAAAATATTTACGAATTTGAGCATAAAACAATAACCAACTTAGAGTTGCACTTCAAGAGCACAGATAGATATAGATACAGACAAAATTATTTGAATTAAATTTACCAACTTGAAGAATTTTACGAATTGAGCATTAAACAGTAACCAACTTAGAGTTGCACTTCAAGAGCACAGATAGATATAGATACAGACAAAATTATTTGAATAAAATTTACGAATTCGAAATATTTACGAATTTGAGCATAAAACAATAACCAACTTAGAGTTGCACTTCAAGAGCACAGATAGATATAGATACATACAAAATTATTTGAATAAAATTTACGAATTCGAAATATTTACGAATTTGAGCATAAAACAATAACCAACTTAGAGTTGCACTTCAAGAGCACAGATAGATATAGATACATACAAAATTATTTGAATAAAATTTACAAATTCAAAATATTTACGAATTTGAGCATAATTTTACGTTATTGAGCATAAAACAATAACCAACTTAGAGTTGCACTTCAAGAGCACAGATAGATATAGATACAGACAAAATTATTTGAATAAAATTTACGAATTCGAAATATTTACGAATTTGAGCATAAAACAATAACCAACTTAGAGTTGCACTTCAAGAGCACAGATAGATATAGATACAGACAAAATTATTTGAATAAAATTTACGAATTCGAAATATTTACGAATTTGAGCATAATTTTACGTTATTGAGCATAAAACAATAACCAACTTAGAGTTGCACTTCAAGAGCACAGATAGATATAGATACATACAAAATTATTTGAATAAAATTTACGAATTCGAAATATTTACGAATTTGAGCATAAAACAATAACCAACTTAGAGTTGCACTTCAAGAGCACAGATAGATATAGATACAGACAAAATTATTTGAATAAAATTTACGAATTCGAAATATTTACGAATTTGAGCATAATTTTACGTTATTGAGCATAAAACAATAACCAACTTAGAGTTGCACTTCAAGAGCACAGATAGATATAGATACAGACAAAATTATTTGAATAAAATTTACGAATTCGAAATATTTACGAATTTGAGCATAAAACAATAACCAACTTAGAGTTGCACTTCAAGAGCACAGATAGATATAGATACAGACAAAAATATTTGAATAAAATTTACGAATTCGAAATATTTACGAATTTGAGCATAATTTTACGTTATTGAGCATAAAACAATAACCAACTTAGAGTTGCACTTCAAGAGCACAGATAGATATAGATACAGACAAAAATATTTGAATAAAATTTACGAATTCGAAATATTTACGAATTTGAGCATAATTTTACGTTATTGAGCATAAAACAATAACCAACTTAGAGTTGCACTTCAAGAGCACAGATAGATATAGATACAGACAAAAATATTTGAATAAAATTTACGAATTCGAAATATTTACGAATTTGAGCATAATTTTACGTTATTGAGCATAAAACAATAACCAACTTAGAGTTGCACTTCAAGAGCACAGATAGATATAGATACAGACAAAATTATTTGAATTAAATTTACGAATTCGAAATATTTACGAATTTGAGCATAATTTTACGTTATTGAGCATAAAACAATAACCAACTTAGAGTTGCACTTCAAGAGCACAGATAGATATAGATACAGACAAAATTATTTGAATAAAATTTACGAATTCGAAATATTTACGAATTTGAGCATAAAACAATAACCAACTTAGAGTTGCACTTCAAGAGCACAGATAGATATAGATACAGACAAAATTATTTGAATAAAATTTACGAATTCGAAATATTTACGAATTTGAGCATAATTTTACGTTATTGAGCATAAAACAATAACCAACTTAGAGTTGCACTTCAAGAGCACAGATAGATATAGATACATACAAAATTATTTGAATAAAATTTACGAATTCGAAATATTTACGAATTTGAGCATAAAACAATAACCAACTTAGAGTTGCACTTCAAGAGCACAGATAGATATAGATACAGACAAAATTATTTGAATAAAATTTACGAATTCGAAATATTTACGAATTTGAGCATAATTTTACGTTATTGAGCATAAAACAATAACCAACTTAGAGTTGCACTTCAAGAGCACAGATAGATATAGATACAGACAAAATTATTTGAATAAAATTTACGAATTCGAAATATTTACGAATTTGAGCATAAAACAATAACCAACTTAGAGTTGCACTTCAAGAGCACAGATAGATATAGATACAGACAAAAATATTTGAATAAAATTTACGAATTCGAAATATTTACGAATTTGAGCATAATTTTACGTTATTGAGCATAAAACAATAACCAACTTAGAGTTGCACTTCAAGAGCACAGATAGATATAGATACAGACAAAAATATTTGAATAAAATTTACGAATTCGAAATATTTACGAATTTGAGCATAATTTTACGTTATTGAGCATAAAACAATAACCAACTTAGAGTTGCACTTCAAGAGCACAGATAGATATAGATACAGACAAAATTATTTGAATAAAATTTACGAATTCGAAATATTTACGAATTTGAGCATAAAACAATAACCAACTTAGAGTTGCACTTCAAGAGCACAGATAGATATAGATACAGACAAAATTATTTGAATAAAATTTACGAATTCGAAATATTTACGAATTTGAGCATAAAACAATAACCAACTTAGAGTTGCACTTCAAGAGCACAGATAGATATAGATACAGACAAAATTATTTGAATAAAATTTACGAATTCGAAATATTTACAAATTTGAGCATAAAACAATAACCAACTTAGAGTTGCACTTCAAGAGCACAGATAGATATAGATGCAGACAAAATTATTTGAATAAAATTTACAAATTCGAAATATTTACAAATTTGAGCATAAAACAATAACCAACTTAGAGTTGCACTTCAAGAGCACAGATAGATATAGATACAGACAAAATTATTTGAATAAAATTTACGAATTCGAAATATTTACGAATTTGAGCATAAAACAATAACCAACTTAGAGTTGCACTTCAAGAGCACAGATAGATATAGATACATACAAAATTATTTGAATAAAATTTACGAATTCGAAATATTTACGAATTTGAGCATAAAACAATAACCAACTTAGAGTTGCACTTCAAGAGCACAGATAGATATAGATACAGACAAAAATATTTGAATAAAATTTACGAATTCGAAATATTTACGAATTTGAGCATAATTTTACGTTATTGAGCATAAAACAATAACCAACTTAGAGTTGCACTTCAAGAGCACAGATAGATATAGATACAGACAAAATTATTTGAATAAAATTTACGAATTCGAAATATTTACGAATTTGAGCATAAAACAATAACCAACTTAGAGTTGCACTTCAAGAGCACAGATAGATATAGATACAGACAAAATTATTTGAATAAAATTTACGAATTCGAAATATTTACGAATTTGAGCATAAAACAATAACCAACTTAGAGTTGCACTTCAAGAGCACAGATAGATATAGATACATACAAAATTATTTGAATAAAATTTACGAATTCGAAATATTTACGAATTTGAGCATAAAACAATAACCAACTTAGAGTTGCACTTCAAGAGCACAGATAGATATAGATACAGACAAAAATATTTGAATAAAATTTACGAATTCGAAATATTTACGAATTTGAGCATAATTTTACGTTATTGAGCATAAAACAATAACCAACTTAGAGTTGCACTTCAAGAGCACAGATAGATATAGATACAGACAAAATTATTTGAATAAAATTTACGAATTCAAAATATTTACGAATTTGAGCATAAAACAATAACCAACTTAGAGTTGCACTTCAAGAGCACAGATAGATATAGATACAGACAAAAATATTTGAATAAAATTTACGAATTCGAAATATTTACGAATTTGAGCATAAAACAATAACCAACTTAGAGTTGCACTTCAAGAGCACAGATAGATATAGATACAGACAAAATTATTTGAATAAAATTTACGAATTCGAAATATTTACGAATTTGAGCATAAAACAATAACCAACTTAGAGTTGCACTTCAAGAGCACAGATAGATATAGATACAGACAAAATTATTTGAATAAAATTTACCAACTTGAAGAATTTTACGAATTGAGCATTAAACAGTAACCAACTTAGAGTTGCACTTCAAGAGCACAGATAGATATAGATACAGACAAAATTATTTGAATAAAATTTACGAATTCGAAATATTTACGAATTTGAGCATAAAACAATAACCAACTTAGAGTTGCACTTCAAGAGCACAGATAGATATAGATACAGACAAAAATATTTGAATAAAATTTACGAATTCGAAATATTTACGAATTTGAGCATAATTTTACGTTATTGAGCATAAAACAATAACCAACTTAGAGTTGCACTTCAAGAGCACAGATAGATATAGATACAGACAAAATTATTTGAATAAAATTTACGAATTCGAAATATTTACGAATTTGAGCATAAAACAATAACCAACTTAGAGTTGCACTTCAAGAGCACAGATAGATATAGATACAGACAAAATTATTTGAATAAAATTTACGAATTCGAAATATTTACGAATTTGAGCATAAAACAATAACCAACTTAGAGTTGCACTTCAAGAGCACAGATAGATATAGATACATACAAAATTATTTGAATAAAATTTACGAATTCGAAATATTTACGAATTTGAGCATAAAACAATAACCAACTTAGAGTTGCACTTCAAGAGCACAGATAGATATAGATACAGACAAAAATATTTGAATAAAATTTACGAATTCGAAATATTTACGAATTTGAGCATAATTTTACGTTATTGAGCATAAAACAATAACCAACTTAGAGTTGCACTTCAAGAGCACAGATAGATATAGATACAGACAAAATTATTTGAATAAAATTTACGAATTCAAAATATTTACGAATTTGAGCATAAAACAATAACCAACTTAGAGTTGCACTTCAAGAGCACAGATAGATATAGATACAGACAAAATTATTTGAATTAAATTTACCAACTTGAAGAATTTTACGAATTGAGCATTAAACAGTAACCAACTTAGAGTTGCACTTCAAGAGCACAGATAGATATAGATACAGACAAAATTATTTGAATAAAATTTACGAATTCGAAATATTTACGAATTTGAGCATAAAACAATAACCAACTTAGAGTTGCACTTCAAGAGCACAGATAGATATAGATACATACAAAATTATTTGAATAAAATTTACGAATTCGAAATATTTACGAATTTGAGCATAAAACAATAACCAACTTAGAGTTGCACTTCAAGAGCACAGATAGATATAGATACATACAAAATTATTTGAATAAAATTTACGAATTCGAAATATTTACGAATTTGAGCATAATTTTACGTTATTGAGCATAAAACAATAACCAACTTAGAGTTGCACTTCAAGAGCACAGATAGATATAGATACAGACAAAATTATTTGAATAAAATTTACGAATTCGAAATATTTACGAATTTGAGCATAAAACAATAACCAACTTAGAGTTGCACTTCAAGAGCACAGATAGATATAGATACAGACAAAATTATTTGAATAAAATTTACGAATTCGAAATATTTACGAATTTGAGCATAATTTTACGTTATTGAGCATAAAACAATAACCAACTTAGAGTTGCACTTCAAGAGCACAGATAGATATAGATACATACAAAATTATTTGAATAAAATTTACGAATTCGAAATATTTACGAATTTGAGCATAAAACAATAACCAACTTAGAGTTGCACTTCAAGAGCACAGATAGATATAGATACAGACAAAATTATTTGAATAAAATTTACGAATTCGAAATATTTACGAATTTGAGCATAATTTTACGTTATTGAGCATAAAACAATAACCAACTTAGAGTTGCACTTCAAGAGCACAGATAGATATAGATACAGACAAAATTATTTGAATAAAATTTACGAATTCGAAATATTTACGAATTTGAGCATAAAACAATAACCAACTTAGAGTTGCACTTCAAGAGCACAGATAGATATAGATACAGACAAAAATATTTGAATAAAATTTACGAATTCGAAATATTTACGAATTTGAGCATAATTTTACGTTATTGAGCATAAAACAATAACCAACTTAGAGTTGCACTTCAAGAGCACAGATAGATATAGATACAGACAAAAATATTTGAATAAAATTTACGAATTCGAAATATTTACGAATTTGAGCATAATTTTACGTTATTGAGCATAAAACAATAACCAACTTAGAGTTGCACTTCAAGAGCACAGATAGATATAGATACAGACAAAAATATTTGAATAAAATTTACGAATTCGAAATATTTACGAATTTGAGCATAATTTTACGTTATTGAGCATAAAACAATAACCAACTTAGAGTTGCACTTCAAGAGCACAGATAGATATAGATACAGACAAAATTATTTGAATTAAATTTACGAATTCGAAATATTTACGAATTTGAGCATAATTTTACGTTATTGAGCATAAAACAATAACCAACTTAGAGTTGCACTTCAAGAGCACAGATAGATATAGATACAGACAAAATTATTTGAATAAAATTTACGAATTCGAAATATTTACGAATTTGAGCATAAAACAATAACCAACTTAGAGTTGCACTTCAAGAGCACAGATAGATATAGATACAGACAAAATTATTTGAATAAAATTTACGAATTCGAAATATTTACGAATTTGAGCATAATTTTACGTTATTGAGCATAAAACAATAACCAACTTAGAGTTGCACTTCAAGAGCACAGATAGATATAGATACAGACAAAATTATTTGAATAAAATTTACGAATTCGAAATATTTACGAATTTGAGCATAAAACAATAACCAACTTAGAGTTGCACTTCAAGAGCACAGATAGATATAGATACAGACAAAAATATTTGAATAAAATTTACGAATTCGAAATATTTACGAATTTGAGCATAATTTTACGTTATTGAGCATAAAACAATAACCAACTTAGAGTTGCACTTCAAGAGCACAGATAGATATAGATACAGACAAAATTATTTGAATAAAATTTACCAACTTGAAGAATTTTACGAATTGAGCATTAAACAGTAACCAACTAAGAAAGCTATCTATAGAGAGTTGCACTTTACGAGCACAAATATATATATATAATCACCTAGGTGCAATTTTTATGAGCTCAACTTGTTTCAAGAGTCTTTTATGAATTCCAACGTCTTTTAGTAACTAAAAGCCTTTTAAGTTTTTATAAAAACATTTTTCTAAACTTGCTTTCCTTTAATAGTTTAAATTTATCAATCACATCTTAAAAGCAATAACGAAAAACTTACTAGTTCTTAGTCACATGTCACTGAAAGTGAAGTCAGCACTTTAGTGTAATAATCCCCCCCCCCGAGCTCAGGGGGATCTTTGAACATAATTATCCCACTAGACTGAACGATTTACGAATCATGAATTTACTAATGTATACATTTAACTCTTAACTACTTAGTGAGCTGCTCCCTTAGGAGGCATACGTTAAAATTAAATATAGAAATACTATCCTCGGTAGAATTTGTCTGAATTTGTTCTCTCTTATGGATATTTTTCACGAGAAACCAAGAATCTATGGACTTTTTAAAAGATATTTTCAACATTTTTCTACACTCGCTTTCTTTTAAGAGTTTAATTTTATCAATCACATCTTAAAAGCAATGAAGAAAAACTTAAAGATTTTACTAAAGTCACTCTCACTTATAAGTCTTTCTTAAGAGAACTTAAGTCTGAACATTTTAAAAAAATATTTTCAACATTTTTCAGAGCCAATTTTCTCTTAAGAGTTTAACCTTAAAATTATATTTTAAAAGCATTGATAAGCTTATTAGTTCTTAATCACACTTCACAAACAGTGGTATCGGCACTTACGGTTCATAGCCCACTCCCCTCTTCCCCCATAAATGCTCAGATAGGCCTTTTGAGCTTAATTAGAATGAATCCTTGTATTATCTGAAAATTAAAATGCACTTATTTTGTGACTAATTAAAATCTATCAATGCTTAACTAATTACACTGATTACTTAAAAATAAAAAATACTTGATGAAGTAAATGTAAGATGCCAATTAGTTCTATATATTAAAAAACAGTTTGAAGTACCAAGGACAGTGAAAACGAAACCTGATTATTTGAATTGTTTATGCAGAAACTTATCAATCATATATATATTATTTTGTCATTTTATTTTTATACTTTTACTATTTATTTATGATTATTATTATACCATTAATTTTTTATTTTATCTGTGTTCGATTTATTATTTTAATTACTTTATAATATTAAAAAAAAACAGTTCGAAGTACGAAGGACAGATAAAACTTACACAGTTATACACGTACTTTGTATGAAAAACACCTCCATATGTAGTTATTTAGTTTTTGATAGTAGCGAGCGCCATATTAAAAAAAGAAAATGAAACGTGGATGAAAAATCAGAGAAAAATAGGCTAAAAACAGATGGCACCAAACGGGGTATGAAAGTAGTTTTCCTTAAAAGCTGTAATTGCCTTTGGAAATCAACAGATTGGCAACGATCGAATTTTTATAGACAAAAAGCGTTGTCAAACTTGACTATTTAGTTTTGCTTATCTATTTTCACGGTTGAGCGCGGCAACACCGAGGAGAACGCAATACTGCCCAAAAAAATTGTGAATTTTTAAAATAACCGAAAGAAAAATCTTTCAAAATCCTAGTTTTGAGGCAGGAATAGAAAGATGGGTTCACGAAGAAAAAACTATTTATATTCCGACGCCTTGGTACTTAGTAAATCGGTAAACAAATCTTTGAAAAAACGTAAGTTGGTTTAAAGGTGTGTTTTTCTTCTTCTTTCCCCACACTGACCAAAACATAAAAAAAAAGTTATAAGGGCCGGCTGCCCATTAAAAAACAATATAAATTCATATAGATAGTACTTTGAGTGATTATATCATCTGGTACATAGGAAATCTCTACGTAACTACACTGATTCATAGATCAGTGACTGAAGAAGAAGCGCTTAGGGTATAGGTCCACAAACTGGCAACTACAATCCCCCTACCCCTAGGGGCGTTTGAGAGCCAGTCCTGCGATGTAAGTCCCTCACAAAATTTCTTTTTGGATCTACTTCTAAAACTTTTCTTACAAATTAAAAAGAACTAACCACACTTAGGTTCATAGTAGACGCCATTGGCATAAAAGGCAAACGATAAGTGGGCAGCGTCAATCGCAACGGAAATTGGTCCATGCTTCCAAATAGCAACTTTCAACGCATCGGAGTCACCACTTGTGACATTAACATAACCCTTGATTGGTGCGACCATATTTACATTATCCAAATGACAATAGCCATCCTACAAAAGGTAAGAATTAATTATAACTACACAACGGATTAAAATGAGCAGAGTGGTTACTATCCCCTAAGAACCATTCAAGGACCACTCCCCCTCTTCAACATTTAGATTGACATTTTGGTTGTGCTCACCAATTTTACAAGACAAATTGACCTTAATCCTATTGAATGGTCTTATTAGGCCTTTTCTGGCGAAACATTGTTAATCAGCAATTGTGCTTTAGCGACCAAAAAAGATTTTGTTGATAAACACTAACGCGCCAAACCGTCATTATACCCGTATGTTAAAAACCCTAGCTACGCCTTTAGACAAGTCAGCTCAAACACTAAAGTAAAAACATCTAATACTTAGAAGGGACAATAGTCATCCAATAAAACAGTAAAACTTCTATGCTAATTATAAGGCAACCATTGGTAAATTAAATACATATAGGACGGTTAGTACCCCTCCTGTGAAATATTTTGCCTATAATAATGATTGGCGGTCTTTACATGAGGACTCCCTCTAGATATTTTTCTTGAAGTTTGAATATACCAGTGGGTTTTACTTGGCTAGCATTGGGTATCAGTTTTAGTGCGCAAAATTCAACTGATAGAATGGTTCAAAAGTTTGAACTCATTTTGTAGTTTCTAACTATTACTCAGGTGACTAATTTCTATTTATCCATACTTCTGCAATCTCGCCACAGTGTATCTTCTGGCAAGATTATGGGAATACATATATCCTAGGAACATACTCAGAATGGAACTTCAATCCCGGGAATATCTAGCTCCGTTTGAACAACAACTACTACAATCCACAACTCAGTGCAGCATCAGGCCACCTGAGGCCATCACAGCTACAGACACTCCTCCTCCACTCTCTTTAAGATACAACCCACATAATAATCCAATTAATTGGATTTGTAATACTAAGCTATGATTCTTATTTATCTTTTATTTTATTTTTTTAGTTTCCTTGATGCTTTAACATAGCAGAGTCAATAGATTGCATGAAGGCCTTCACCACAGGACAGGCTAAAATACAAAATAATGTTGTATACTACAAAAAATAGCACACTTTTCTTACAAAAGGCTTTATTCTTAATCCTCGAAGTAAACATGCTTTAATAGTCAGGTTTTGATATTTCCCTTTCAATCTGCACTTAGCCATGAACTGGCCTGCTCTCAAATATTTTTCTAACTACTGTGTTGGATAGTGCTGAGGTATTTAGTTGTTGGGCCGTCACTAAAGCGGCACTCAGATTCTGGATTCAGTCTCGGATCAAGGCATTAAGTTCAACACTGTTGAGCATACGACTAACCATATTCAAAAGTTCGGTCGATCAGATTCAAGATATAAAGGACTTGAGACTTGATTGACGCTGGGGTTAAGCTCAGCGTCTGAACGCCGCTCAAAAAGATCTTATTAATTGCTTTTGTTTTTCAAAATTCAAACTTATTTCCCTAAACCCATGATTGGGGTAACTGAGCCCTTTACCAGCAACGAGTGTGCTATACGCAGCCAAGGCAATTTAAGGCACCCTTTCAAAAGACAAAAAAATATGGAAGAAAAGAGGAAATAGAAGAAAATATGAAATAAATTCTTACAGCTCCTAAATAGGGTCCATACGATTCATCAGTCGGGATTCCCTTGTGCTTGATCATCCACTGGTAAGCTCGGAAGTCTTCCCCACCATCGCAGCCATTATTTCCAAAGCCCCAACTGCAGTCAACTAAGGCCTGTGTAACAAAGAAATTAATTATAATAATTACTAAAAAAGATATTAATTGTTACGAATCTTTTGAAAGACAAGCTTAAGACTGTGGGATTGTTGCCAGGAAATTAAATATAATATGGTCAAAAACTTACATGTCAGTTACTATCCAATTCTTTTGTATTCACATTTGTAGGAGTAGGCATGGTCACAGCACGAGGAGCTAGGATGAACACTGCTCTCTTGTGAAACTCAGTGTCCTCTCCTCTTAGAAAACTCTGCAAAAGTGGTTGTAAAGCTTAGTTCTGACAAAAGAATGCAAATCTGAATAAGGAAATTCTTAGAGAAAACCGCAAAAATCAAACTAAATTCAAGCAGGAGAGGGGCCTCAGGCGGCCGAAAAATTTGCATAACTTTAAGTAAAACTACATTTAAGCCCCAGGGGTGGTCTTGATTCCAGATTTGACTCCTTTGGACGCTTTGGCGAAAGGTTTCCTGCAGTGTTCAAGTTTCAACATAAGGTCGTCCAAATACTTTTACAACATCCATAATGCGCACTCCACAATGTTTATAACTCCTTCTATGAACTCTTAGCTTAATTACAAGAAGAAGCTGATGAACTAAACAATGTCTCATTCGATCAGCTCAAATAACTTGAGAGAAGAATTTTATCTTTCTCCGGATGATCGTGCACATTCAGTTGACTTACCTTCGAAAGAAAAATAAGGCAATTATTTAAGTTTAAAATGCTACGGCTCTAAAATTTGAAAATTTACCCTCAGTTTTCCTTTGTTACTGGCCAACTCTTATTACATTTAAGGAATCCGTTAAACTACGTTTAATTCTTTTCCGAACGCTACTAAATACTTCATGGAAGTTAGCGGGAAAACTTTGAGACCAGCTTTATTTACACTTTTCAGCTGCCTTTCAGCAAGATAAGTTACATCACCATCTACACAGGGCTGTGAAGATCAACATTCCAAGGAGGAGGTTAGAGTATTCAACTTTTTACACTTCGAACCAGCACTAACAACCTTCCATGAGTCCAGTTGGGAAAACATACCGTTACAGAATAGTGACTAATTTGTTATCCCCCCTCCCTCTAAGGGAACAAGAAAAAGAGAAGAAAAATAAATCCTAAAATAATGTTTTCAAGCCATTTTTTCCCCAGTTTTCATCCATACATATAATTGGTTTCCGGTTTTCTTCTGCACCGGATTTAGCCGGTAATTATTCGACTGATAAGTCGAATTTACGCTTTTTTCCGAGGAGCTAATTATTCTGTAGAGGTGATGGGGCTCAACACTTTATCCATACGATTATTTGGTTTAACCCCCCCCCCAAAAAAAAAAAAATTCTCAACTCATAAGAAAGTAGGAAAAATGCATGTAAACAAGTTTTCGATACGTTTTATAGATTTTTTTTTGTAAAACCCCCTCGAAAAAAACCCACCCCCGAACCAAGATCCTAGATACACCCTTGGTATGGTTCACTCAAATTCTTAGGCTCAGAAACAACGATCCTAACCTACCACAAATTCAGTTGAAAAATTCAGTTGAAAAATCAGTTGAATCAACAAAAGAAAAATCAACAAAAATTGAAGTTGAAAAAGTTGAAAAAAAATCAATAAAAAAAAATCAACAAAAAGTTGAAGAAAAATCAACAAAATCGGTTGAAAAATATACCTGTTGGGAAACAGCGACCAATTTTCCTGTTTTGACAAAGAGTGCTCCTTCAATTGCACCCGCAGTACCAAAACTCCAGCATGAGCCACAAACACTTTGATCTAGAATTACCGTTACATTTATATTGCTTATTATAATTCTACAACACTGATATTAATTACACTAATATTGACATTTTTATGAATTTGAGAATATTCTAAAAGAGGAGGAGAAAGACAGAGGGGTAGTAAATTAATAAAGAAAATTAAAAAAGAAATTTAAAAGAAATTAAATTAAAAAGAAAATTAATCAAGCTATAAAGACAAATCTGTTGAGATAATTCGCAGATAGATAATAACGACCTGTCTTGCCTATAAGAAAACTTAAATCGTGGTTTACGCCTGCTGAAGTCTTTTAGCTGGTAGTCTAGGTGGAAGTTTTAATAGGGTGGGATTATAAGGGAGCGGGGAGACACCCAATCCTTAAAAAATAAATTTTATTGTATTTTCAGCACTTCTCATTCAAATTACAATTTTTTTATTATTATTATCTCTCCTCCTGGGGGAAAAGTGCCTCGGATAGCTATTCAGAATAAAAAGAAACCAACTGCATGGTGCGAGTACGCTGGCCAGTGTGTGAATAAATGAATGTAAAATAAATAAATAAATGAATGAATAACTGTGTGAATAAACGAATGTTTCAAATAAATGCAATATAAATGTAAAAGTTTTTTCAGGTGGAAGTAAGGAGCAGCATTAGAACCTAAAACGAACAGAAATTATTACGTATATAACGGGGTTCGTCTCCTCCACAATACTTCACTCTTTACGCTAAAGTATTTTTAGTAATTTAAACTATTTATTCTACGGCCTTTGTGATTCAGGGGTCATTCTTAAAGAATTGGGACCAAATTGGAGCTTTGATGTGAAGAGCGAGGTATTGACGAGGGATAGAACCCCCTCATATACGTAATAAAAATATACAAATATAGAATTTCATTACGTAAATTAATTCGTAAATTACGTATATTTATTACTAATAAAAACGTTCGTAAAAAAATAAAAAGTTCAAAGTTGCCTTTTTAAGTAGCCAAAAATTGGAGTGCAACTAGGCCTCCTCCCCCATCGTTTTTTTTTTCAAAAACGTCCGATCAAAACTATGAGAAAGCCATTAGGCAAAAAAAAAAATAATATTCAAATTTCGTTTTATTTATTTATGTGTGGTGAGCAAAAATCAAAACATGCACTAATCAAAAAACGTTCAGAAATTAAATAAAAAAACAAGTTTTTTAACGGTAAGTAAGGAACAGCATTAAAACTTAAACGAACAGAAATTATTCCGTAGATGAAAGGGGTTCTCCCTTTCTCATGCCTTGCTCTTTACACTAAAGTTTTTTTATTGTTTTAGAAAGAGTCAAATTTTAGCGTAAAGAGCATGGCGTTGAGGAGGGAACAACCCTTTTCATACACGGAATAATTTCTGTGTTTTAAGTTTTGATGTCGCTCCTTACTTGCAGTTGAAAAACTCGTTTTTGTATTTAATAGTATATATAAGTAGTATGTACTATATCTTTATAGTATATATTATAACAATTTTAATATTATATACATATAACTGATGGCTTGGGGAACCGACGGTCAACAAAATTCATGCAAAACCTCATGGAGTAATGTTGGATCAGAGAAAAACTTACGTTACAGCGTCCCCGACAGACAACATGTCAAGGCAACCTTGAAAAGCGGGCGAGTCGAGACAACAACAACATTGATGAAAGTGATGAAGAGAACTTTAACAGTTGCGACTTGTAATGTATGCTCCTTAAAGGGTGATGTGACGCAGGCTCTTACAGCCAAAGATTTCTGCCGACATAACTTAGACATCATGTGCCTTACTGAAGTAAGACTCAATGACCATGGTAAAACCACGATTAATGACCTAGAAATGGCTGACATATGCCTTTTTATAATTTTAGCTCAAGCAACAGTTATGGACGTCATGGTGTTGAATTCATCCTCAGTGAGAAGACCAAATCGTCAGTGCTAGAGTGGTATCCAGTCTCCGCTTGAATAGCGAAGACCCTGCTGCATAGAGTCCCTTTAAAGTCACTGTAACAGAAGCGTATGCACCAACACGAGACTCTCCTCACCACTTGAAATACCAATTTTATTGACGATTTACTGGCAGTCCTTAGCAATTTCCTCGTCGCAATCAGCTTGTGATTGGGTATTTTTCAATGCACCTGAGTATGGAAGTATTGAACCATACGGACGCGAAAAACGATGCATGAAAAGTATGAGACTGATATTCCATGAGGTTTCAGAGGAATTTAGTTGACCATCGGTTCCCAAGTCGTCAGATACCCTGGTGCATCAGCACTCTGAAATTCAGTTAGGCCGTTTAAGAGAATTTCACTTTGAGGTGCACCAAGGATTTCCCTCACAGACGTTAGAGACAGAAGCAAATTTCTTGAGCCCATTCGTCATAGCCCACTGCTTCAAAATATGGGAATAAACCTTGCCATATAAACCCTTCTAAGTACGTGAGAGCCTTTGATTAACCTTCTATAATCGAGTTCTCAAACATAATAGGGCAGTCATATTGTTATTTGTAATGAAAATATTTAAAATAGTTTTGACGTTAAAGAGGCGTTTACAGTATACAATTTCATAATTATACCAGTAATATGATAACTTTCATACCGTTTTGTATAATACAAAATGTAATTCAATTTCATTTTCTTATCGAGAATAATCATTGAACAAAAAAAACTAAATTAATTAATAAACAAACAATATTAACAATATCACTACCTCTCACTGGAGTTACTGCTCCTCTAAGTCTCCAATCAAATGCTTTTGGTACGTCTCTTAGCTCCTTTTTAGTGTATTTGAAAGGGAGTCCTCCATTATAGCCACCGCTTGATTTTTGCTTTCCTCGCAAAACTTTCAACTCAGCTTGAGTTCTATCAGCCAGGTGATTAACACCAAGTCTGAATGACAAATTGGCTCTGTTTTTTGAATGAATGTACCTAAAACAAGACAAAACTCAACAAGAGTAAAAAACAGTTTTACATCAGCGGAATACCTGTACATGAGGTGGGGTTAAGGGGGGGGGGGGTAAGAGTGCTCTATACAACCTTTAATAAAAATTAGACTTAAAAAAGAACACTTTTCATTCGATAAAAACTCGCATCTCTCCAATCTTTTCGACTTATGTTTTCCTCTTTTTCCTCTTTTCGTATAAACAACTGCGAAGGTTCCCAACAAAAGGAGACTCCCAGAGAAGTAGCTAAAGAATCTGTCAGTCCAAAATTAAGTTAAAGTGAAAACTTTAACCAATATACAAAAGATAGTAAATGTCATTTTTGCAACGCTAGAACAAAGTATGAATAAGATATATGTCTTGCTACTTCTTAGGACGAACATGAAGCAAAGCGAACACGTTCCTAAGCTCTACTTAGCAATATGTTTATCTTAGAAAGGCATCTTTATTTTACTAAGTGTCTTTAGTAGCTTACTTATTTTTGTACAAAATAAGCTACGATTTGAAGCAATTTGATCATAATAAACAAAAAATAAATCCCGGACCATAGAAAAAAAAAAATAAAGACACAGAAACGCTTAAAATTACATAGACCTAGTTTTGCAATAATTATATATTAAATTTTTTTAAACCTTTTCCGAATATACTTATTTTCGATAAATGTTTACAAAATCGGCTAGCTGAGAAAAAGACTCCCAAACACAGCCCTATCCAACTAAACTTAATTTAGTTGAAAATAAATTTCAAAGAAAGGAAAGAGATTAGCTGAAAAGACGAATTGAAATTGAAATAAACCAAATACATTCAAAATTGCTATTTCCCTAGTAGGAATAGCTCTGTGCACGGTTTGTTGATTAAATCACAAGGGGCTCTGACTTTGGGAGTCCCTGATGCTTTTACACTAGTTTTGTTGTGCATTTTGGCTTGCTTTGACTGTTATTGTGCTTGATGCAAATTTTTCCAGATTTTGCAACTATCAAATTGCCTGAGAGTGCTTATCAACCCCATTTTTATTTTACCCTGCTTTGAAACTTAGTACTGTGCCCTCTTTTGATTTATTTTGCTTTCTTAATTTATTATTGACTGGGGGTTTTCCATGCTTTTAGCCTATTTGTTTGATTCATTTGATAATTTACTTCTTTTTGTGATTTGATTTTGTAGTTTTACCTGTTTATTTTTAACCTATTGGGTTTTTCTATGTGATGACTGACAGAACTAGTAGTCCTCTCACCAATGACCCAAACGACTCTAGTGTTAGGATTTTGGCTTTAGGTGTTAGAAGTCCAAATGAGACCAGTAGGTTGTTGACATTAGGTTGTAGAGCAGTTATTGCAAAAAAAAAAAAAAAAAAAAAAAAAAAAAAAAAAAAAAAAAAAAAAAAAAAAAAAAAAAAAAAAAAAAACTGTTTGAACACCTCCAAAATCATGAGTGCAGGGACCCTTATGGTTCAATGTTAGAAAGGCTTGGACCAGATGGCTCCATCATCATAATTGCTGCAAACGAATCAGTAGCTACTGACATGCTTTCTATTTCAGGTATAGCAGTAAATGGCTGTAAGGAAAAGCTTGTGCTTGGTCCTAGCTCCAACCCCGCTTTAATCAGAAACAGAAAAGGCATTGTATTTATCCCATCTGAGGATGTTACCCATTTGGGTGATCTTGGTAAGGAGGTCCAAGTTGACAATAGAACACAATAAGTGATTTTTGCCTTTAAAAACCCAAGCCCATCAGTTATCTCTTTGGTTTGTACCTTCAATCAGGATGTTCAGTTCCCTCTGAAAATCTCTGTTTGGGGTGCAAAGTATGCAGTTAAGTAGTTTAGCCCCCGGGCAATACAGTACTTCAATTGCCAAGGTTTTTGCCACATGGCTTCAAATTGCCACAGAGGCAGAAGACGCCTACTATGTATGTAGTGGACAACACACCCCTGATGAATGTCCACAGTCCAAAACATAAAAGAAGATCAGGTACTCAAGTCCCCTAACTGCACTAGCAACCATGCTGCTAACGCCAGAGAGTGCCCAATATTCATGGAGAAGAAAGTGCTTGTAACGTATTATTTCGCTAATAATGTCCCCATGAGGACTACTGCTGAGGTCTTGAAGAAAGGACCTCCAACACAAACAAAACATGTCCCCATGGTCCATAACGACTCCTACCCTCCTCTGACACCTAAACACCTTCCAGTTTAGGACCTGAACAAGAAGTATATGCCCATGTTTGAAGGTGTTGCAAGGCAGATCTCTGATCTGACCCAGATAATAACATCACTTTTCCAACTTGTATCAAAGATACTGCCAGTTGGTTTTGAAAATGCAGTCCTTAGCATGACCAACATTGCCGAAAACCTAAACAAAGTTGAAGCCCTACAACCAGTAATGTCCATCCACACACCAGAAGCCCTAGTAAAGTTGAAAGAAAACGTAAAGGAAATAAGGCTATACCTTGCCCGGAAGGTAGTGGTAATAAACTACAGATACCCAGGTTAGCCCCCTCACACACTAATGACTAGCTCCCTTTCAGTGCTCCAATTGAATATCCAGCGATTCGACCAAACCAAAAGAAAAGAAATTCTAAATATTTTAGTCAGACATATACCTGATATTTTTCTACTTCAAGAGACTTTTTCAAAACAGGAGAATTCTGTCCACGATTTCAAAGGGTACAATATTGCCCGTTGAGACAAAGTCCACAAAATATGTGGTGGCTTACTGTCGCTTATGAAAAATGACCTAGCTTTTAAAATACATGAACCCGGTCCACAGGGGGAAATGGAGGTTGGCATAATTGAAATAAAACTACTTGGAAGTGCCAAGTGTATTAGTATTGATAACTGTTATGCTCCAAAGACAAAAAAAATTCTCCCTGAAACACTTCAAACTGATTTTGAAGGCATGTGGCCCTGTGAAAATAATTAGTGGTGACTTTAAACTACACCACAGAACATGGGACATTGTATCACCAGAAGATTCAATTGCAATCCCTCTGACCAATTACATCCTGGAACCCAAAAAAATGTCATCCCTCGTCACCCCCAAAGACCTAAATACACGTCTGAACCCACAGACAGGCAAGTACTCAACCGTTAACCTTTATTTCATATCAACATATATTGTAAATAGTGCCAAAATCTAGTAAACCTGTGACTTCGACTCTGACAATGAGATTCTACCATTGACACTAGTGATTAACTCAGTAAGGTCAAGGTACCAGCCAGTGAAATTATGGAAATTCCAAGACAAATTCTGGAACTCTTAGAAACACAACTTACACCAAAAGGCTTTAGAAATTAAGACAAGTGATGAGTCAGTGGATTCATTACCTAATAAGATTACTTCAGCTATCATAACTTCTTCAGAAAGAATATTTGGTTACAAACAACCTCATCCCAAGATACAAAATTCTACTCCTGGATGGAACAGAAAATGCCAGAAAGCCTACCCAGAGAAGAAAAAGGCAAAAAATAATTTCTCTAGATACCCCTCAATTGAGAATCCAATAGTTTTTAAGCAAAAGACAACAGAATTCAAAAAGACACTAAAGGCCGAGATTCAAGATGGATGGAGAAGGCTCACTGCAGGCAAATTTGGCCACAGCACTCCTGTTCGACAGCTATGGAGAAACTTCCTGGATTTTTGAGGTGGTAAAAGAAGGAAACCTATCCCTGCAGAAATAGAGATAGGAAGGACTGCAGAATCTTTAACCAATGGGACACTTAGTCTCTTCTGAGATAAGCTGCTGAATGTAGATAGACCACTGCAGTACACACCCCATCAACTCAGTCTCAAAAATAGTACTGTTTCTTTTCCCATTTCAGCTTCAGGGAGTTAAGGACACCATTTCGAAGCTCCAGCCTCACGCAACCGGCCCTGATGGAATTCACAATTTGATGTTGAAAAATTTTCCAGATGCATTTGTTGAGCTACTGACATAGTTATTCAACAAATCTGTTATAGAGTCATCAATACCATCTGAGTGGAACAAGGCAACAGTGATCCCACTTCTCAAGGCAGGAAAAGACCTTAAGCTGGTTGATTAATATCGCCCCATATCACTCACCTCTTGTGTTGTAAAAATAATTGAGAGGATAATGATAAAACAAAGAATTTTAACCCCTTTATCAGACCACATCCAAATTGAACAGCTTGGTTTTCTCCCTGGAAGGAACTTTTATATATGGATTTCAGCATTTGATAGAATTGGTATAAGGCACCTAATTAGAAAGCTATCTGTATTGGGTTTACCAGACCGACTGCTAAATTGGATCCACCAATTCTTGATCGATAGGAAGTTCAAGCCTCCCTGGGGGGCTCCTTCTCGGAGTTTAAGAGAAAATCTTATGGCATTGGACTCCCTCAAGGGGCTGTTCTAAGTCCACTTCTCTTCTCAATTATTGTCATGATGTACGCCTGGAAAATATCCTTGGAGCAGAGCTGTTTCTGTATGCTGATGATATTGCTGTTTCAGCTGTGGGGAGAGACCCTTTATGCTTACAGTCGGTCTCCCAAAAGGCTCTAGATATGCTATCAATTTGGACAAAAAGTAATAGTATGGTTTTCTCAAGCCATAAATCAGTTGGTGTGTTTTTCCACAAAATGCATAACCTCGCTGCTTTCAAACCGCTAATGAAACTAAATGGACAAGCGATTGTAGTTGCAGAACATGCACACTCTCTGGGAGTTGTATTTGATTAAAAAAATTACATGGCAATCCCATCTGGATGAGCTGATTGACATTCTAAAACAAAGACTAAACTTCCTTAAAACTCTCGTCCTTGGAAGAAGAGGAGGAAATGCTAAGAAATGTCTCCCGAAGAAACTTGACACTACCCTTCATGTAATCCTATGAAGAGCCATTGGTTGCCTAAAATCAACTCCTATTGTAGCTATGTACTGTGAAGTTGGGATCCAGTCTCGTCACTCCAGAAGAAAATATCTCCTTGCAAAATATTTTGCAAAAAAGATAAGACTCAAGAACCACATTATCTACAAAGGACTTGTTAGCCACCACAACACTGATGTCCGATTTAAAACTAACAGAGATGCCCTCTTTCCAGAGATTCCTTTGCCTACCTGACCTGGAAAAATTCATGAAGAATGGCAGACTGACTGTTATTTTGGATGATGATTCTCTTAGCACCTACAAAGGAATTGAGGAATAGATTATTTCTAAGGTCAGTATTGCAAAATGGAGGGCCTTCCCCAAGCGCTGATGAAAATTATATTCCTGGGAAAGTTGGCAGAACATCAGGACAACATCCAAGTTTACAAAAATAGCTCATAGACAGAAAAAATGCAGCTGTGCAGTAGTTATACCCTCCCACAGCCTGTCTCTTTCCAACCGTTCCCCCCCCCAACCTGACAGTTTTCCCTGCAGAGCTTACGGCATTTAACTTTTCTTTTCAAGCCATTTCAAGTCAAACAGGTGTGAAACATTAGAAGCATATTGTCTGCACTGATTCACTGTCAGCTCTGGATTACCTTTCACACCAGCAACATCAAGCAAGAAATGTTGCCATTGACATTGAAAATTTGGTTACACAACTAACAAGAAAGGGCATATCAGTTTTATTTATATGGGTTCCAGCACACTGCGGTATAACAGGAAATGATATATTTGGTTTATTTACCTTAATTGTGTTTTAATTGCAGTATGATAAATCACAGCTGAATTACTCAGCTGAAATACAGCTGGATTCCCGTTTTTTAACGCAGGCATTTGCTGCAGCTGAATAGCCTGATATGTGACACATAATCTGGTTCAGTAAATACTGATGTGATACCCAAGCAATCTAGTGATTACAGAAGGCACAGAATAATCAAGTGATACGAACGCATATGACCTATTGGTCTAACGCGTCAAACCCCAAACAACAACAACAACAGTTCGTGGTCATGTTTACAATGTGATGCCTTGTCAATTTCAGCCCTCATACTTATCATAGCTTCTACGAAAACTTTACGTTCTAATCCTTCTGAAAAATATAATCTCCACAGTATTAGCCTATTTTTGCTGATAGAAATGCTGCCCTCTTTGGAATGAAATAGTGACTAGCTCATAGAAACTGACACGCGGTATTTCCCTATATTTTTGTAGAATTTTGAAAAACTAGCGCTTCACTAAAACGCAAAACTCATCGCCAAAACAGGCTGCTCTGTTAGGAGCAGAAAATTCTTTAAGTGATAGATTTTAGCATACAATTTAAATCCTTAACACGTTTTAAAAACTCAAACACGTTCAGTTTTTAGTAAGGTGTTAATTTTCCAGAATTCTAAAATTGTAGTGAGATATTATGTGTCAGTTTTCTTAAGGTAGTTTCTTAAGTTCCGTTACGAAGCAATAATTTTTCTTCGTTTTAAGTTTCAACCTTGCTTTTTATTTCCATCAGAAAAACTTCGTTGTTTTTAAGTTAATAAGTATGATAATTGGCAGAAAAGATTAGTTTGAATTTATTTTAATAAAAGAAAAATTAAGAGAGAGCTCTTAAGCTATGATTGAGCAAAGTAAACATTTTGATATATCTCCATGGGCTGCTAAATTGACAAAATAATTCAATAGAGCGGCCTTCTGAAGTAGATGGGGAGAAGGGCAATGGGTAAGAGTCCACCAGAAGACTCTCGTGCTCCGAAAAAAAAAACTAGAACAAGAGCTAAGAGCTCATATGGCACTTGTGCCGAGGACGGAAGAGACAACCGCCAAGAGCTTATATGGCATGAGCTCAAGCAAAATTCTAAGAGTCAATAGATTGATTTAAAAGGAAATTCAGAGGCTTAATGCCGGTCGGGATTTAAAATAAGAGCTCTGAGACACGAGGTACTTCTAAATATCAAATTTCATTAAGATCCGATCACCCACTCGTAAATTAAAAATACCTCATTTTTTTCTAATTTTTCCTCTACCTTCAGCCCCCCAGATGGTCGAATCGGGGAAAACGACTTTATCAAGTCACTTTGTGCAGGTCCATACCTACCAATTTTCATCCGTCTTAGCAAGTCTAGAAGCACCAAACTCACCAAAGCACTGGACCCCCTAGCTCCCCCAAAGAGAGCGGATCCAGTCCGGTTACGTCCATCAAGTATCGACGACATTTACTTATTCTACCCACCAAGTTTCATCCCGATCGCTCCACTCTAAGCGTTTTCCAAGATTTCCAGTTTCCCCCTCTAACTCTCCCCAATGTCACCTGAGACAATGTCTCTGAGACATGATTTCCGTCTCTACATTATATCTCATTAAGATCCAGTCACCCGTTTCAAAGTTAAAAATACCTCAATTTTCCTATTTTTTGCGAATTAACACTCCCCCCAGCCCCCCAAAGACAGCAGATTCATCTGGTTATGTCAATCCCGTATCTAGGACTTGTGCTTATTCTTCCCACCAGGTTTCATCCCGATCTCTCCACTCTGAGCGTTTTCCAAGATTTCCTGTTTCCCCTCCAACTCGCCCAATATCACCGGATACGGTGGGGATTTAAAATGAGAGCTCTAAGACACGAGGTCCTTCGAAACATCAAATTTCATTAAGATCCAATCACCCATCCGTAAATTGAAAATCCCTCATTTTTTCAATTTTTCTTCTCCCTCCAGCCCCCCAGATGGTCGAATCGGTGAAACGACTGTTATAAAGTTAATTTGTGCAGGTCCCTGACACGCCTACCAATTTTCATCGTCCTAGCACGACCAGAAGCACCGAACTCACCAAAGCACTGGAAATCCCCCCCTACTCCCCCAAATAGTGGATCCGTTCCAATTATGTCAATCACGTATCTAGAGCTTGTGCTTATTATTCCCATCAAGTTTTCCACTATAAGCGTTTTTCAAGATTTCCGGTTTCCAAGATTTCTGCTTCCCCCCTCCAACCCCCTACGTCCCCGGATCCGATTCAAAATGAAAATAGAGCATCTGAGACATAAGATCTTTCTATATATCATGTTTCATTAAGATCTGATTACCCATTCGTAAGATGAAGATACCTCAATTTTTACGTTTTCCGAGATTTCCGGCTTACCCTCCAACTCCCTTCAATGTCAAAGTATCTGGTCGGTATTTAAAGTAAGAGCTTTGATGCACAAGATCCTTCTAAATATTATTCTTCATTAAGAACTGATCCCCTGTTCGTTAATTACAAATACCTCATTTTTTCTAAGTTTTCCGAACTACCCCCCCCCCCCCAATTCCCCCAAAGAGAGTGGATCCTGTCCGGTTATGTCAGTCACGTATCTTGGACTTGTGCTTATTCTTCCCATCAAGTTTCATCCTGATCTCTCCACTCTAAGCCTTTTCCAAGATTCCGGTCTCCTCTCCCAACTCCCCCCAATGACGCTGGATCTGGTCGGTATTTAAAATAAGAGATCTGAGTTACGAGTTCCTTCTAAATATGAAATTTCATTAAGATCCAATCCCCCGTTCATAAGTTAAAAATACTTCATTTTTTCTAATTTTTCCGAACTAACCGTCCCTCCACTCTCCCTCAGATGGTCGAATCGGGGAAACGACTATTTCTAATTTAATCTGGTATGGTCCCTGATGCGCCTGCCAAATTTCATCGTCCTAGCTTATCTGGAAGTGCCCAAACTAGCAAAACCGGGACAGACAGACCGACAGAATTTACGATCGCTAGATCTCACTTGGTAAGTACCAAGTGCCATAAAAACAGAATAAAACTTAGTGGTCTACTAGCTGCATCCTATTCTGCTTTCTCCAAAAACAAATACACATAAACTCAAAACGCGCTATTTTGAAATACTTATGATGAAAATTGTTGCCACCTCTATCTTGTTTTTTTTTTTTTTTTTTTTTTTTTTTTTTTTTTTTTTTTTTTTTTTTTTTTTTTTTTTTTGCTCGACAATCTATCAGGTATCCATTGTTGGTCATTAATTTTATGGTTTTCGGTTTTTTCTTCTTTTCTTTGAGGGGGGGTGGAGGGAGGGGGACCATAAAGTGTATAAGATAACTAATTACTTGAATCTATGCAAATACCATAATTAGGCTATTACAACATGAGGCTTTCATTAATTTTTTTGTACTCTTTCCGCATTCTTTTGTATAGCATTGTTAAGAGAGGAAGTCACAAAAACACAAGAACTAAGCAAACTCTCGTTTTGAAGCATACAAATTTTCGGTTTTTTCGGAAAATTTCGATTTTCAGCATTTCCTTAGTCCAGAAAAAAAAATTCCAATTTACAACTACCAGCTTACAATTATAATAGCAAATTACACATTATAATCTAATTAAAAATTACAATTAGCAAAATAAGATATTTTTCATTATCACCTAAGCCTCCTTGCAACATGACAGACCTTCTCAGGTTTCAGGAGAAGTTTGACTCTTTCGCTTAACTCTACATTTTAAGACAATAAAAAACTTTAGCGTAAAGAGCGGGGCGTTGAGAAGGAAAAGCCCCTTTCATGTACGGAGTAATTTCTGTTCGTTTTAAGTTTTAATGTCGCTCCTTACTTTCATTTAAAAAACTTGTTTTTATTTATTTAATTTCTGAACGTTTTTGAATCAATGCATGTTTTGATTTTGGTTCTCCGCAGAGGAATAATTAAAACGAAATTTGTATATTTATTTTTTTTTAGCTAAATGGCTTTCTCATAATTTTGATCGAATGATTTTGAGAAAAAAAGAGCGGGGAGGAAGCCTAGTTGCCCTCCGATTTTCGGTTAATTAAAAAGGCAACTAGAACTTTTGATTTTTTACGAATCTTTTTATAAGTAAAAGATATACGTAACTTATAATTTAGCTTACGTAAATAACTTTTGTATCCTCATGTTTTTATTACATATATGAGGGGGTTCGCCCCCTCGTCAGTACCTCGCTCTTTACACTAAAGCTTAAATTTTGTCCCAATTCATTAAGAATGACCCCTGAATCACAAAAGCTGCAGAATAAATAGTTGAAATTACTAAAAATACTTTAGCGTAAAGAGCGAGGTATTAGGAGGAGGTGAGCCCCTCATATGGGTAATAATTTCTGTTCGTTATAAGTTTTAATGCTGCTGCTTACTTCCAGCTGAAAAAAAACTTTTTCATATTTATTTTTTCATTGTTTTTTTTTAAGTAGTGCTAGTAAATCCTGCGCTCCCTTCAGAGATATTTTCTTCCCCGATGACAAATTCCTCGATGGAAAGTTCCCCCAGCATATCCCCCTCTTCTCAACCCCTGCCTCCAACCAAAAAATCCTCCTGAAAACGCCTGTACACTTCCCAATAACCATTACTATATGTAAGCACTGGTCAAAGTTTTGAACTTGTAACCCCTCCCACGGGAACTGTGGGGAGTAAGTCGTCACCAAAGACATAGTTATAAGGTTTTTCGACTACGCTGAATAAAATAGCTATCTCAGAATTTTGATTCCTTGACTTTAGGAAAATAAATAGCGTGGGAGGGGGCCTAGGTGCCCTCCAATTTTTTTGGTCACTTAAAAAGGGCACAAGAACTTTTCATTTACGTTAGAATGAGCCCTCTCGCAACATTCTAGGACAACTGGGTGGATGCGATCACCCCTGGAAAAAAAAAACAAAAAACAACAACAAATAAACACGCATCTGTGATCTGTCTTCTGGCAAAAAATATAAAATTCCACCTTTTTGTAGATAGGAGCTTGAAACTTCTACAGTAGGGTTCTCTGATACTCTGATTCTGATGGTGTGATTTTCGTTAAGATTCTATGACTTTTAGGGGGTGTTTCTCCCTATTTTCTAAAATAACGCAAATTTTCTCAGGCTCGTAACTTTTGATGGGTAAGACTAAACTTGATGAAACTTATATATTTAAAATCAGCATTAAAATGCGATTCTTTTGATGTAGCTATTAGTGCCAAAATTCCGTTTTTTAGAGTTTTGGTTACTATTGAGCCGGGTCGCTCCTTACTACAATTCGTTACCACGAACTGTTTGATTACAGGCTTATAACGGGCCTGGGAACCTCCCTCTCGCGTAAGTTTCCCCTTCCCATACTCCCCCTGGATAATTTTGGATGTTCATTAGAAGGGAATTTGAAAGTTCATTAGGGTATTGGACGTCACGATATTTTTGACACCATTTAGATGGAAAGTCTTAAAAAAATTAAGGTCGTAAACGAACTTTCCCAAATTTTATTGCCACGAAAGTGAGGCAAATAATTTTTGAAATTGGGCAGCGCATTGATACACCAATATAGATAATTGACACAAAATTAATAAAATAATTTTCATATTTTAAGGAGATTTGAATCAATTTTGAAAACCAGAAAAAGAATCAAACACAACAGTCCTACATGCGAAGCCATATCAGAACTCACCTCAGGTTGTGTCTGAAGACATTTTTTCGGCTTTCTTGCTCAGTTTCATTATGGTAGTTTCGCTTATGATGGCGTTTGAACTGATCAAAATTATCTTCAACATGTTTATCGTGGTAATAAATAAACTCTTTCATTGGGTTGAAGGTATACACATGGTCTAGTCCAGGACCAGGAAATTCGTGACATGAAGTTGCAACTGAAAGGGAAAAAACAACAATAAAAAATATTTATTTCAAATCTTGGACAAAAAATGAATTGGTATACACCCTATAAAACAAGCAAAAGAAAAACCAATAAAATAGAGCAACACATTGGAAGCTAAGCGGGTTGTATGAAGTTTATAATGCTCAGGTTTAGTCATATTGGCACGGAAACAAGGGGGAGGGGCTTTACATCCCACAGAGCCCCTCCCAGAATTTAAAAAAATTACCCATTATTTTCTATGTTTCCGTTCCATTCATTTATTTTTGACACATTTCTAAGTTGTGTGCCTACCAACGAAATGCCACACCCCCACTCCCCCCAATAATTAATATAGGTATGTGTCGGTAGCCATCTGTACGTTATTTTCTTCGGGCGTTCCTCATAGTATGTTGAAAAGTCCAGACCAGAACATAATTTGCACTCTACTGAAAAAACAAAAAACAAAACAACAACAACAACAAGCAAATGAATGTGAATTTTCAGTTTAATACACATTTACCGATATTTCTTCCTTAAAGTCTTAATAATTTTTTATTTATTTAAGTTAAAAAAGTGAAAAAATTTCAAGTGTATTTTGTTGTCAGTACGGTGCAAATTAATGTTCTGGTCTTGAGAAGGTAAGGGGGTTGTCAGCCCTACTCCTTTTAACTTCTGCTCATTTTGAAGGGACTCGGCTATTTATTGTAACTTCTTTTTGTTTTGGGTTTCGTTCATTTACTGATGGTAATGTGTGGTAGTTTTACGCATGGAAAATTATTAGACTTTATTTCTGCTTATTTTTGGTTTAAAAGAGCTCTTTACTTTTCTCAGTTTTCTTTACTTTTTCAGTTTTTCTATAAGAATCCATAGCTTCGCTTACTATTTGTAGGTTGGAGAAACTTTTTCAACAATTTTTAACAGCACACGCCAGTTTAAGGTTTTTATGTCCTATGCCCTGGGGGCATATAGGGTTTTTACGGACTTGGTGGTCATATTAACTTCAGATGGGGTTCATCTGATTTAAAATTTAAAGTAATAGTGTCCTTTTTAAGAATCAAAGTGATTTGAGAGCAAACATCCCCCCTCCTCTTCCACACACCCATCATTTCCCAAAAACAAACAGCCAAAATAAAGTTTTGAGACTTCAATTTTCAGCATTGTTGAAAGGTTTAGTAACAATGCGTTTGGGGATGTCACCCCCCCCCCCCCTGAGGCCTCAGGTAAGGTAGGCACTTCGTTCATTGTTTACATATAGTATATGTTATTGAGAAAAGGCATGCATGTTTGATTTCTACTTTCGAAAAATACAAAGGGAATTAAGGCGAGTCTTTAAGGGAATGTTGAGGGGAGTGCTGAACTAAATCAAAACAAGCTATGTATATATAGTTTTTCAAAAGTGCGTAATTCAGGAATGACTGAGCATATTAATTTGGAACTTTCAGGAAATGATAAGGGAGATAATCAATTGATCAAAAAGGCAATATTTGCATGCTACTACTACTACTACTACCACTGCTTCTACTGCTACCACAACTACTACTACTACTTCTACCACTACTATCATTAAAACTACTATTTCTGTAGCGAGTACTAGTAAGGCTGAGGATGTCGAAATAAACATCTGAGGAGACGTTTGAGGGGAAAGCGGACTAAATCAAAACACACCATGTGCATACAGATTGCTGATACCGGCATATCAGCAATATTTTTGGAACGGCTTACGGTATCCAGGGGAGACTTCAGCAGTATCATGAGTAGAATGTTCAGTTGACCAAAAGGTAAAAAGTACCTGCTACTACTGTTACTACTACTACTACTGATAATACACTATTACTGTTACTACTATGATACTATTACAATTAAGGCTACACGTATGAATGTGAAAATTTGACAGAATATTGAGGGGGAATTCGAACTAAAACTTTGACAATCTTTGACAATCTGCGCCTGCAGATTGTCAAAACGGCGTTTGACAATCTCAATAAAGGATTTGTGTATTAAGTTGGAACTTTTAGAGAATACTTAAAGGGGAGGATCAATTGATAAAGTTAATGTATGCACGTCACTACTAACACAACTACCACTATTATTTATACTAATAAACTACTGCTACTAATTTACTTCAAATACTGCTTCAATTCCAACAACTTTTAATGCTTAGAGCACTAAGGTGAAAAGGGAGTCAAAAGCGAATCAAAAGCGCAAATTAGCAACATTTTTTGAACAGTTTACCGTGTCAAGGTGAAACTTCTGGGGCATCATGAAAGGAATGTTCAACTAACCAAAAGGAAAGATGTACAAGCTACTGCCACTATTATTACTGTTGCTAATACTGTTACTACTAATGCAATACTAACACTGCAACTACTTCTACAACTACCGCAACTTGTTATACTGGTATTATTAAGACTAAGTCTATGAAGTTTAAATTTGAGAGGAGAGTAATGGCAGATTCGAACTAACAAAAGACACTATGTGTATTTAGATTGTCAAAATAGCAAATCTTGAGATCTGATTTGTATAATAAGTTGGAACTCTCAGAGAATACTTAAAGGAAAAGATCAACTAACCAAAAAGCGATATGCACACTGCTACTAATATTACTACCAATGCTACATTTACTAGTTTTACTACTACTATTACTATTGCTCCAACTAATACTACTATTGCAACTATTTGTAAGGCTAACAGCACTAAGACGGAAATTTCAAGAAGTTTATGAATATAAAGGTTATCAAAAGGGGATATCGATAGGTATGTCATAGCAATGGCCAACTGTATTAAGTCGAGCACTAATACTACTGCTGTGACTACTATTACAACTATATCTAAGTTTATGAAGGTGAAATTTTCAGAGCATTTTTAGGGGAGAATGTGAACTCAATCATCACCGCCATCCATATGCACGTCGACAAAAGGGCATACCAGCAATATCTTAGGAAGAGTTTTGTGTGAAAATTAAAACTTACAAAGCTTTTTGCGGGGGATGTCCAAACTAACCAAAAGACAATATTTGTACCATAATACAATCGCTTCTACTCCTACAACTATTACCACTACTGTCGCTATTATTATTACTGCTACTACTACTGTTGTTACTACTATAATTACTGGTGCTACTAAAGCTAAGGGTATTCAGAAGAAAATTTTGGGCAATATCGAAACTGTATTGAACTAAATCGAAACACATTATGCCCACAAAGGCTACCAAGAGGACTTATCAGCAATGCTTCTGGAATGGTTGATGGTACTAAGTTGAAACTTTCATCGTGTGTTGAACGGGATCTTGAAAAAAAACCAAAGGTGCTATATGCACAATCCTACTAATGCTACAACTGTTACTACAACTATTGGTGAAGCTGGGCAATAAGGTGAAGCTTTCTAGCACTATTTAGCAGGATGTTGAACTAAATTGAAACGAAACGAGCTAGGATCATGCAGACTGTCAAAAGGGTGACAAAGCAATATCACCATAATGGCTTACATTACACTTAACCTCAACTTAACCATCTACAAATATTTTTTTCAGTCTTGCTTAGCACAGTCGTTTGTTCCTGTAGTTTACTTTGTGGCCGTGTAACGTCTATTCAAAAGCGAGGCAAGGACCCCATGTCATGTGTAAATTATCGTCACATTACAGTACCGTATTTTAAAGTAAGTTGCTTGAACATTTATTACTACCAGATATTGAGTCGAATTGTGATTTTATGCCTTTTCAGTTTGGTTTTCGGAAAAGTTTCAGTTGCTCCCATGCACACCATGTTTTAAGCCGACTCATGAAAGATGTCGTTAAAACTAAAATGTCTTTATACTGTCTTACTGTTGAGATTTCTGGGGCTTTTGACATTGTGCATTCTTAGGCTCTATTTTCCCTTTCGTCTTCAGGTGTTAATCCTTCTGTACTATGTTTATTGTCTTTTTGGTATTCAAAATCTAAAATTCAAGTTACGTGGAATGGTCAAATATCTGACCCGGCAAAAATTAATAAGGGAGTTCGTCAAGGTGCCGTCTTGTCTACTAGTATATTTAAATGTGTGCTTGCATCGTGCCTGCGTCCCCTTAAAAGTTTTGTTTTTTACGGTAATATTGGTTTGTCTTCTGTTGCATGTGCAGATGACGTTCTTCTTGTTGCCCGGACTCGCCGTGGATTGCTTTCCAATTTTACCATATTAATCAATGTATTCTCTAAGATTGGACTGTCAGTTAATGCGTCTAAATGCAAGCTTATTTGTTTTAATAGTCCTTATGCGGTCGCTACATTCATTGCTGAATGTGCAGAACTGCTGGGACTGCAGTTCTACTATGTTCTTCTTTAGTTAGTTGGCTTGGTCTGTGTTTCGGCCCAACACTTTCCACTACCTGTTCATCCCTAGTGAACCAAGCCGTGAAAAACAAACGCGTCACTTACGGAAAAATATCCCCAAACAAAAGCCATTACAACCGCAACGCTTTGTGCACGAATTATAACGCTTAGAGCGCCCCTGTGCTTTTGTTTTTATCACGCATGGCTCATCTCTTTCGCAAGAAAGATCGCCATACTCTACGTGCGGCTTATTTCAAATATTGCAAATTCCTCCTCCGGCTTCCTAGATGGCACCGAAACAGAAAAATAATTGCTCGATTTGGTTTAATAGATGTGCCTTCTCGGAATCGGTCTTCCAGTGATGATTTATGTAAAAAGACTATCAACTTCATTCAAGTTTACGACCATCTGTAGCCTTTTTTCCATATTGATACTGGTTAATTAGTCCATATTGTCTTTTGTTTGTTTGAAATATGAAGGACTAGTGATATTGGTATAGAAAATTTCAAAAAATATATGAAAATATATGAGGAAGAATGGAAGCCTCCGTTAGGAAAAATAGTGTTTCCACCTAGCTTTTATGAGCCCTCCAAAGGACAACTATGTACAAAAAGAGCTAAAACAAACACATGCAATAAAGCTCTTGGAGATGCGATTCAAAAATCAGTTCCTTTCATAAAAGATAAGGAAAAAGATAAGGAAAATTAATAAACAAGAAAAGGAAATGAAAAGGAAGGAAAAGAGAAATGTAAAAGCAAGAAAAATGGAAATGGAATCGATTGAAGAAAAAAGGGAAAGTAAGCACAAAAAGAAAAAGAAAAGTAAGGTAAAAACAGAAAAAAAGTGAGCAACAAAAAAGGGTAAGAAACGAAATACAAACTTTAGAACCGGATAACAAACTTAAGAAACGGACCGCAAGCTTCGGAAACGGACTACATACCTTGAAAACGAACCTAAAAGTTGGGAAAATGACTAACAAGAGCTAAGAGCTCATATGGCACTTGTGACGAGGCAAGAAGAGCTTAGAGCCAAGAGATCATATGGTATGAGCTCTAGCAAAATTCTATGGATCAATAGATTGATTTAAAAGGAAAATAAGAGGCTTAAGGCCAGTCAGATTTAAAATAAGAGCTCTGAGTCACGATGTCCTTCTAAATATCAAAATTCATTAAGATCCGATCACCCACTCGTATGTTATATATATCTAATTTTTTTCTGATTTTTCCTCTCCCTTTAGCCCCCCCCCCCCCTGATGGTCTAATCTGGGAAAAAGACTTTATCAAGTCAATTTGTGCAACTTCCTGACACGCCGACCAATTTTCATCGTCCTAACACGTCCAGAAGCACCAAACTCGCCAAATCATTGAACCCCTTCCCCCAACTCCCCCAAAGAGAGCGAATCCAGTACGGCTCCGTCAATCACGTATCAAGGACATTTGCTTATTCTATCCACCGAGCTTTATTCCAATTCCTCCACTCCAAATGTTTCCAAGATTTCCCCCTCCAACTCCCCCCAATGTCAAAAAATCTGGTCGGGATTTGAAATAAGAGCTTTGAGACATGAGTTCCCTCTAAATATCAAATTTCATTAAGATCCGATCACCTATTCGTAAGAAAAAAAATACCCCAATTTTCACGTTTTCCAAGAATTCCGGTTTCGCCCTCCAACTCCCCCCCAATGTCACAGGATCTGGTCGGAATTTGAAATTAGAACTTTAAAGCACAAGATCCTTCTAAATATCAAATTTCATTAAGATCTGGTCACCCTTTCGTAAGTTACAAATACCTCAATTTTCTAAATTACCTCCCCCCCCCCAATTCCACTAAAGAGAGCAGATCCGGTCCAGTTATGTCAGTCAAGTATCTTAGACAGGTTTCTATTCTTCCCATCCAGTTTCATCCTGATCTCACCGCTTTAAGTATTTTCTAAGATTTCCGGTCCCCCCCCCCCAATTACGCTTGATCCGGTTGAGATTTAAAATAAGATATCTGAGTTACAAGGTCCTTCTAAATATGAAGTTTCATGAAGATCCGATCACTCCTTCGTAAGTTAAAAATACGTCATTTTTCTTATTTTCCAGAATTACCCCCCCCCCCCCCCAATTGAGCGGATCCGTTCCAATTATGTAAATCACGTATGCAAGACTTCTGCTTATTTTTCCAACCAAGTTTCATCCCAATCCCTCCAATCTAAGCGTTTTCCATCATTTTAGGTTTCCCCACCCCAAACTTCCCCCAATGTCACCAGATCCGGTCAGGATTTAAAATAAGAGCTTTGAGACACGATATCCTTCTAAATATCAAATTTTGTGGAGATACAATCACCCGTTCGTAAGTTAAAAATACCTCATTTTTTCTAATTTTTCAGAATTAACCCCCCCCCCCCCCCCGCCAACTACCCCAAAGAGAGCGGATCCATTCCGTTTATGTCAATCATCTATCTAGGACCCGTTCGTAAGTTATAAATACTTCATTTTACCGAATTCCCCCCCCCCCCCCAACTCCACCAAAGAGAGTGGATCTGGCCCGATTATGTCAGTCACGCATCTTAGACTTGTTTTTTATTCCTTCCATCCAGTTTCATCCTGATCTCTCCGCTTTAAGTATTTTCTAAGATTGCCGCCCCCACCCACTCCCCCCCAATGACGCTAGATCTGGTTGAGATTTAAAATAAGAGATCTAAGTTACGATATCCTTCTAAATATCAAATTTCATTGAGATCCGATAACCCGTTCGTAAGTTAAAAATACCTAATTTTTTCTAATTTTTCTGAGTTAATCCCCCCAACTACCCCAAAGAGAGCGAATCCGTTCCGGTTATGTCAATCATGTATCTAGGACTTGTGCTTATTTTTCCCACCAAGTTTCCTCCCGACCCCTCCACTCTAAGTGTTTTCCAAGATTTTAGGTTTCCCCTCCCAACTCCCACCCCCTAATGTCACCAGCGATTTCAAATAACAGCTCTGAGACACGATATCCTTCCAAACATCAAATTTCATTTAGATCTGATCAACCGTTCGTAAGTTAAAAATACTTCAATTTTTCAATTTTTTTCGAATTAACAGGCCCCCCACCCCCCAGATGGTCAAATCGAGAAAATGCCTATTTCTAATTTAATCTGGTCCGGTCCCTGATACGCCTGCCAAATTTCATCGTCCTAGATTACCTGGAAGTGCCTAAAGTAGCAAAACCGGGACCGACAGACTGACAGACCGACAGAATTTGCGATTGCTATACGTCACTTGGTTAATACCAAGTGCCAGAAAAACTTTCAGAACAGACTACAAAGCAAAAGCAAGCCCAAAAAAGCAAAAGTAAGAAAAAGGGAAAGGAAAAGCAAGCAAAAAGTGAGAAAAAAAGAAATGAAAAAGTCAGGAAAAAAGAAAAGAATAGGTAGAAAAAAGGCGAAAAATAGAGAAAAGTATGGGAAAATGAAAAAAAAGATTATGTCATCTTATTTATGAAGATGCGGTTTTTAAAAAAAAAGGTCATTTTATCTTAAATATTGTGTGTTGTTAATAACAAAAGCGAATAGATGGAATAATTTCCTTTAACATGAGCCCTTAAACAGCTTTCTATGACGTCTTAGTGCCCCACCAGCAGTTGAGAAAAAAAGAGAACACTAAGTTTAATGTATAGGCATTTCAACTACGGTAATTCCAATGATGTCCTTTTTGTTTGAATCTCACTTCATTTCAAAATAATAAAATTTTGGCTATTATAGACCGAGCTTCTAACAAGAGTGTATCCATGATTTTCTTTCGGAGACGAAAGGGAGGGGGGAGGGTAAAAATAGTTACAAAACACAACCAAATTAGTTTAAATATATTTCTGCTACTTTTTATGGTTCAGACAGAAATTTTGGCATGGAAGGGGGGGGGGGAATCCGATAACCCTCTCCCCTGGATACGGCCATGGTATCAAATTAAACATACAGAATATTTTGAAACAATCAAGAGGACACTAGTGTGATTGATTCACTTATAGTAGAAACACAATTTTGTTAATGTACTCTCTCCCACAAACTGATATCTTAATATACGAATAAACCGAGGGCAACGCCAGGCGGCACAAAGATTTTCAGGCAAAGAACAGATTAAATAACAACAAAAAAAGCAGGAATAAAAAACTACAGGTGGCCAAACCAGCAAAATTATAATGCAATCCACAATCAAAGCTACAAATATCGTTCAGGAGCCCTGACGTCCCTACAAAACCCCATCATCCAGAAATACCGTTTTTGGCTGGTGACCCCCCCCCCCCCACCCCTAAGAAATATCTTGGTTGCATTACTAAAAATTGAAAATAAATTGTTACTTTCTACTAAAAATAACCGACTGAACTAATATATGGCAATGAATTAAATCTAACGCACCTACCCCCCACCGTTAAAAGTCAAACCTATGTGCATTCATTATCGCTCGGAGAGGACTCACCTCCTTCAACTTTAAATACACCGCTATCCGGCTTTTCTGGTGAGAACTCTTCATAGTCAATATAGTAATGATCATAGTGAGATCCTAAGATGTTATTGAATCCTTTCATTTCATAGCGTACTGGAACTGCATGTCCATCCTGAAAATAGATGAAATACAAGAATAAAAACAGAGAAAATGAATGAAAAGAGTCAAAGAACAAGAAAATTCGAATAAGATGAAAAGAAAATAGCGAAAAAATGGCCACAAAAATGCTTTTAGATATCCAACAAAACAACTTGTGTACATTAACTATTTTAGTTAGGTATGTAACCCTTACCAAGGTTTTATGTCCAAAAAGATTAGAATCTTATAATCGATTATAATGACACTGATATCATATGGCCAATGATTTCAGCTCTTGGGAGAGATGCCAAGGACAACAGCGAAATAACTGGTTGAATTTGGTCAAATCAAATCTTGAAACTATTGGGCTTTTAGAAAGCTTGGACATAGATGGACAACCCAGTGGCTCCCACTTGCAGAGCAGCTCGCAGCAGACCGAACTACACCGACCAAACAATGGACAACCCAGTGGCTCCCACTTGCAGAGCAGCTGGCAGCAGACCGAACTACACCGACCAAACGATGGACAACCCAGTGGCTCCCACTTGCAGAGTAGCTGGCAGCAGACCGAACTACACCGACCAAACGAAGATCCTCGATGCCGCAAAAGGTGGAAACGCCTGATTTCCACCACAAGTACAGGTAAGTAATTATAATGTAATATCATGGTACGTAATACGAAAACGGTACAATAAATAATAAAATACAAATTAAATAATGAATAATATTAAGTACTATTATAATATAACAACAATAAAAAGTTGGGTTGAACATATATATATATATATATATATATATATATATATATATATATATATATATATATATATATATATATATATATATATATATATATATATATATATATATATATATATATATATATATATATATGTGTGTGTGTGTGTGTGTGTGTATATGGATATATAATATTATAAAAAAGATATGTTTATCATTACATTAACATCAAGTGTTGAAAATCAGAATAAGAGAGAAAAAAAAATTGAAATTAAAAAAAAAAATCAGCTAGTGTAAGAAATCGGAATTAAACGAAAAAACTAAAACAACTGCTTTGATTTTAAATATACACAATTTAACCCAGTATGCTTAAATTTATGAGTTCACAGACTACAGATTTTGAATACGTTAAATTTTAATGTAAAATAACATGCCAAATAGTTCTAAACCGATGAATCTGAATTTAATAGACCTCAAATTTATCAGCATGTCCTAAATATAGTTTAACAACAGTATTGAAGGGTGTCTTTCCGAGACTCTCAAACACTGACCGGTATATTTAGTCAACCTAAATATAAATGCTTTCTAACAAAATATAAAGGCCTTCAAATATAAAGACTTTCTAATAAAACATAAAGGCTATCTAATAACATTTAAAGGATTTCAGAGCTCAATCTCACCAATAAGCAGATAATTATAATGAAAAGAGATGCGAAGCTTATCTGAAGTATTTTATATATTGAAAAGTTCTGCATATGCGGAGGTTTACGTAAGGGTGTAGAAAAGCAAAGTTTATCTTCTTTTCTTTATAAAATTCATTTGTATAAAAAAAATGCCTTTTTTAAAAAAAAATGGTCAAAAAAAAAATGGTCAAAACAGATTTCATAGAAGGAAAAGGACCTATTTAGCATGCGACAGAAGAGCTGTTTTTTTTAATATTTATTTACTCGATTTTTTTTTTATTTATTGATTTTTTTTTTTTTTTTAATATTTTTTTTTTTGAAATAATTTTTTTATTTAAATAAAATATTTTTTTTGAAAATATTTGAAATAATAATTTTTTTGAAATATTTTTCCTTATTTCCAGAAAGAGAAAAAAGAGAAGCAAGCTATGTAAAGAAAAATGTAAAAAATTATAGAGTACATCGTAAGAATCAAAACGTTTATTTTGTGTATGTGTGTATAGTTGGGGGGGAGGGGGTCAATCCATTTTGGAGGAGTTAATACAATTTCTTTGTTTTTACTTTATAATAGAGCCAAGACGGTTGGAAGTGTTTAATTTACTTATAGTTTCTGTTTATTTTTTGCACTAGGGTGTCCTAGATCAGACAGCATTAAAGCATTTTTTTTTACAGTTTTCTGCATAGAATTTGACAGTTTTCCAAGAATAGAATGCGCATAGGAAAGTTAGACAAAGTGGTGAAAAAATATATATTTTGCATCGAGCAGTTGTTATTTTGTGTCATTAAAGGGGATATCTAGAGAGATACCCTAGTGATACCCTAGTGACTATACTAGGAACACCCTAGTGAAAAAATGAAACAGACACTATTACACTTTCATCCTTTCAAAGCGAAGTACATAAATTGGCTTGATATTAAAATCTTACAAAATCTAACAAGTGAAGTTCATTGAATCCAGTGGCAGATTCAGGGAGGAGGGGGATCCCCTTGTCCTAGACGCATTTTAATTTGGGTAGTTCCACATTCATACGAATCTGTCAAGAAAGAAAACATACAAAAAAAAACTCTCAAGTGTAGGAATCTGTCAAGCAAAAACATAAATTATAGCAGGTCCCCAGTTTCTTTTCGTTTCCTCCAAAATCCCTTGGCAAAGCTTTCAGAGACCTTTTACTTAAGGCAAGTAGCTCCCAATCGGTGGCGTCAATCTGAGAGAACATAAAAGGGAGAGGGAAAATTAATTTCTAAAATCTGAGGTAGAAGGGGTAATTTTGATCATTTTTTTATTTTTTAACATTAATGCCAAAAAAAGGTATTTTCTAAAATAAAGGTTAACAATTGTACATTCCAAATTCTAGGAGGGGACGGGCAAAATTAATTTCTGAAATTTGAGGGAGAAGGGGTAATTTTAATCATTTTAAAAATTTTTAACATAAATACCAAAAAAAGTATTTTAAAAATAAAGGCTGACAAAAGTACATTCCAAATTCTAGGAGGGGACGGGCAAAATTAATTTCTGAAATTTGAGGGAGAAGGAGTAATTTTTTTCATTTTTCAATTTTTTAACATAAATACCAAAAAAAGCTATTTTCTAAAATAAAGGCTAACAAAAGTACATTCCAAATTCTAGGAGGGGACGGTCAAAAAAAACATAAGAGGTCAAGGCTCCCTCCCCCAATTGGCACCTCTCAAACCCATACAAAGATGGGAGTCTGCATAAGTGTCTTTTCCCGTGTTGAGCATCATAATATTTAACGATAAAAACAAATCAAAATTCCTACCTGCTTCTTCAGCCATAGAGTATAGGTATTTGTTTTATCCCCAGATGTTGTAATGTTCCTCCATACTTGGCAATCCTCACCTTCAATTACTTCATCACTAACATGCTAGAAAGAAAAAAAAGTCACTAGATAAGTATTTCTTGCTGAAAACTCACTAAAATCAGCGCCGGAATAGGCAAGTCCAATTTTTTTAATTTTTTTATTCCCCCCCATTCCCCCCATTCTATTTCAATAGTACTAGCATCTTTACAGTCCAAAACCAACAACTGCATTTATGTGCCCCCTACACATACGAAGAAGCAAATTTAACATATTTACCATATCAGTTATTTCTTAAATTAATTAGAATTTAATAAATTCATTATAATTTATGGTACTCTATAAACAATTGCCATTATCAAGGATCAACCCAGCCGTTTTGTAGGGTGCCCTTGCGTCTCTTCCACGGTGAGACCAAGGTTTAAAAAATCATTAAGTGAGCTATTTTTTGCTTCTAAATCTCTCTAATTACTCTGTAATTAGAGGATGAAATGATCCTCTAATTACTCTCTAATTGGAGGATGAACTCTAAATTCGACCAAATAAAAAACTTTGTCTATGTTATCTTAAAAAACAATGCACTCAACAAGTAGGCAAAGTTTTTCCTTTCTAGCTGTTTTTTTTTTAACATTTGTTGTTTTTTTCCATTTCTGTTATTTTGTAACATTTAATCCAATCACTTTTCAGACAACCCTTACATACTACTCATAGCCCATTCAGATACATGGGAAAACGCTCAAAACCGATCGCTACTATACAAAAACCAATCGCTTTCCCTATAGTAGCGATCGGTTTTGGGGCTCGGAATTTTTTTCTAGTTCCATGTGACACCAATCGTTTTTCGTGTGTCGCCGAACAACAATGAGTAAGCATTTTAAAAACTGGACAGCATGTCAACTATCAAGCGCGCGAAAATTCAAGATTTGGTGTTTTTGTCCAGAACCATCAGTTTTTATCCAACACATCAACCAAAACCATCATATCCAAATCCATCACAATCATATCCAAATCAACCAAATCATATCCAAAACCATCAGTTTTTATCCAACACAAGTAATGCTTTGTATAAAACTAACACGAAAGAGGAAGATACTTTGCAAGAAATAAATTTGGCTTAGAGACTTGGCGTGTGCATGTGTAGGTTATCTGTGTTTTTTAGAAACAATTTTGCACCGATCGTTTGAACACTTTTCCCCTCGCACTAATCGGTTTTTCTCATCAGTTTTACCATGCGTCTGAACCCCAAGAATTAAACAAACAAAATCAAAACATAGAGAGAGAATCTCAAGATGAAGAAAAAACCGGGACTGTGGCCAGTAGAAGGAAAAGAGAAGCTATAGAGGGAAATAATATAGAGAACATATAGAGAAAACATAGAGGAAAACTCAGAGGAAATCAGACTGTCTTGATCAGAGGAAAACTGACTGTCTTGATCCCTCCCCTAATACCCGATTTTTTTAATATTGTAACGTATTTCTGAATATTTCATCGTCTACCGATAGAACAAGAGCCAAGAGCTCATAATTGCACTTGTGACGAGGTCGGAACCTAAAATTAGACTCGGTACTAAAGTTATCGATTTCATCGATAACTAGAGAGAATTATAGAGAGAACATAGAAAGAAATTTCATGCTGAAGAAACAAACGGGACTGTGGCCAGTAGAAGGAAAAGAGAGGCTAAAACGATGTATCGTTCTTTCTAGCTCTGAGATTGTACACAAACCTGTCAAGAATTTCTAACACACGCGAAAAACAAACAAATAAGTAAAACACAGATTAGAAACCCTTTTAGAATTATCACTTTTTTAGGAACGAAATCAAAATGAAAAACATACTGAATAAATAGATTGCAAAATTATTTGAAAACTAATTAGGTGAAATAGAAGTGATAAAAAATCCCCACAAAAATAACAAACAAAAGAAAGAGGTAATTTTTTTTTTACAAGTAAACAGTAACTGCATGAGTTAGGTATATAATTAGCATTCAAACTCCTCCTTAAACAAATCAATGTCAATTCCGAATATTAAAATTAATCAAACTGTAAAATACTCCAAAATCTATTCGTGAAAACTAAATACAAAATTTGCGGATAAACAATCCTCAAATAACATATTTCAAAAGAAAAGTTTGTTGCTAAGCGTTGACTACTTCAAAATACATGTTAAAGTCTCATGCACCTGAAAAAAAAATAGTTTTAAAAAAATACTGAATTATATGAATTGAACTTCAGCAATTTTCAAGAACAATTTCAATCAAAAATCCATACATAAGTAATGCAGTGTTGACAATTCAAATCACTAAAATCAGTGTTGTAACAAGTTACAAATTGTACTTTAAGCATTAAGGTGTCTAAACTTTGTACTTAAATTTCTTCGCATTTAATTCTTGGGCAAAAATAAGACGAAACCGTACAAGAAGTATTTGAGTTTTTTGAAATAGTACTTTAGAAACCATTTTCCAAATACAATGTATTACTTGTAAAATACTTATTTATTAACTGAATTCAGAGGCAGATCCAGAGAGGAGGGCACCCCCTCGGCCTGGATGCCTTTTAGTTTGGGCAGTTCTACATTCATACAAATCTGTCAAGGAAAAAATATACAATAAAAACATTCTAGTGCAGAAATCTGTCAAGTAAAAGCATAAATTATGGCTCACCCCCATTCACTTCCGTTTCCCCGTTTCCATTGGCCTTTGGAAAGTAACTTCCCATCAATGGCGTCAATCCGGGAGAACGTAAAGGGGGAGGGCAAATATAAATTTCAAATTCGTTGGAGAAGGGGTAACTTTGTTGTTTTTTTTTAATTTCCTAATCAAATACCAAAAAAGGTATTTTCTAATAAAATGCCAACAAAAGTAAATTCCAAATTCTAGGAAGGGGAAGGGCAAAAATTTACAAGACAAAGCCCCTTCCCCTGCAACTGATTGACTCCCTGCTTCTCATAAAAAGAAGGGAGACAACATAAGTGCCTATAGCATTTAATCCTATTTATTAACGTATTTACTAATGATTTTGGTCCTACAACAAAGGAATTTTACGAAATAATTGGCTACTGTTTTCCAACTAAAAATTCAAAAGGGAGGGAGGAGGCTAGTGTGTGGTCCAACTGAGTATGAAGCTCCGGCTAGAGAATGCTCACAACAGCTTGACTCTTATTTGCCGGAACATTGATCAACATGAATCCTATATTCCAATAACAGTCTGAAGTGGAGTTTGGTGTCTCGCAAGATCCACTTCTAGGGCCAGTACTGTTGATGTATGTTGATGACCTTATTGTTGCGGTTATAAACTAAAAACCTAAAGCTTGTAGAAAAGCGTATTAAAAGTATATATTATCATTATTTAATCTCTGGAGATTTTGCTTTCCAACCTAAGAATTTTAAAAAGTAAATTTGGGAATATTGTCAAGATATGAAAGGCCGTTCTAACTGACATGGGCAATTTTGTGCCGAAGCGAATATTAACCCTAATATTTACGAATTTACATTGGTAATATATTGTAAATTTTTTTCAAAAATTTTCTCTAAAATTTGGTTTCTCTAAAATTTTTAAAATTTTAAAATTTTGTAAAAATTTTGGTAAAATTTTGGCTTCTCTAAAGTTTGGAAGACAGTGATGCATCTAACATTATTTCATTCCTGGCAACTACGACGTTTAGAAGACAGAAAAATAAGGCGGCCAGTATTTTATTACAGTTAAGGCGTGAATAAAGATAGTAAATAAAGATTTAAGGGAAATGTAAACTTTTTGGGAGCGTGTATAGAATAGATTGGGACAAAGGAGGAGCTTGCGCAGCTGTGTTGGCCTCAGGTGGCTTGGTGCTGCGGTGAGTCTGTTAGTAGCAGTAGTAGCAATGCGTCATTACTTTGGATCAATCAATTAGACTTATTATAAACTTCCTTCAAAGTCATGAAAATGGTCATATGGCAAGATTAGAAGGATTCTTTGGGTTTTTGTATTCACATCTGACAACTATTGCCAATTGTCAACAATTGCCTATTATACACTCTTACCAAAACCTTATATTTATTCAAGTTTTGAAGTTGTTGTATTTAATATCAAAGTTTTCTTGGGCGCTTTTTGTTTTCATGCCTGACAGCTAAGGCCAGAGCCTAAAAAGAAGATGGGTAAGGAGTTTGGTGAATCATCTTGACAATCATCAACTTGACAATGATCATGACTTACTTCAAAATCATCAAGATCAGGGATGACACCTTGTGGTGCCACTGGAGAATCGCCAGCACCAGTAATTTGAAAGCAGTTCATCTCATTCTGCACTGTTTCAGTAGTCATTGGTGCAACTCGGTACATAACCCCATAGTCACCTTCATTAGCTAGCTGATATGTTTTCATCATCCCTGTAAAGATTTCAGAAAGCTATAGAAGGTAAATAAATACGTAATACATACAAAAAAGTTTCTCATCTCCTTTTTTGTTTTTGCGGGAAATACGAAAACCTCCGCCTCAACCTAGCACCTCACCACTAGTCTGAAATTGGCCCCTGGTTATGTGAACTTTCCAGAATTAACATTTACTTACATAAATGTGAGGTGAGTTGGGTTACAATCTAAAAAAATCAAGAGACTAGTTAGACCGACTGCCCTCTAGAAACACAACCAAACTGAAAGTTTCGGAAACTTGAAAAATTTAGATACTAGGTATTGGCAGAGGACAGCCAACTGATTATTCTCATTAAGGTTCTTTTACATTATGACGCAGAGCCTCTCACAAAAGCATTACTTGAGATTTTACATTACTTTAAGCAATCTTACGGAGCATATTTGATCCGTAGCGTATACATCGTCAAGCAGAACTGTTCCTAGGGGTTGGTGGCATCCGGGGAAAAATTTATCACAACATCCTCCTCCTGCCTCAAATATAAGCAAAAGAGTCGAATCAAAGTGAATAATTGAATCAAAGTGGCCGATTCCCCAGCCCCACCCCAAGCCTAGGAACGGCTCTAGTGACAAGTAAGCTCGAGCCCTAAATAGCGTTTTACGTTAAGCAGGTTTTAAAGCATATATAGTAGCAACAACATGGAATTTCAAGGTTAACAACTAATAAATTTTGGAATAACTCGTAAATTAATAAACATTTCCTATAGAGCCTTTCACGCCACCTTTTCATCACATAAGGTCATAAGCTCCATCTCCATTCTATTTTTAATTTGTTAATAGTTTATTTATGATCATACTGGTGATTTGACCTGATAATCCTGACAGTTTTTGGATATTTAAGTAGCCCTAGTATAGAAGGACCTGTTTAAGTGCGAAAGGTAACGGACATAACTCAACTATTTACCATAGAAAATACACATGTAGAGGGAAAGCTGTTTCTGCTGCAAAAAGGAGCAGACATTTTCACTTTAGCACTGCAACAGAGGAGGTTTCCTGTCAATAAAGGCATTTCATTTTAGCAATACAATATAGGAAGTTCCCCGTCAATAAAGAGTTTCCATTTTAGCACTGCAACAGAGGAAGTTTCCTGTCAATAAAGGCATTTCATTTTAGCAATACAATATAGGAAGTTCCCCGTCAATAAAGAGTTTCCATTTTAGCACTGCAACAGAGGAAGTTTCCTGTCAATAAAGGCATTTCATTTTAGCAATACAATATAGGAAGTTCCCCGTCAATAAAGAGTTTCCATTTTAGCACTGCAACAGAGGAAGTTGCCTGTCAATAAAGGCATTTCATTTTAGCAATACAATATAGGAAGTTCCCCGTCAATAAAGAGTTTCCATTTTAGCACTGCAACAGAGGAGGTTTCCTGTCAATAAAAGCTTTGTTTAATGCAGCGCCTGTTATATTGCAGAATAGTGTTTCTAAAACGGAATTTTTCAAATTTATACAAAATATATTTTCAATATCTAGGGAAGAGGCGATTTGACTGTTTTTCAAACTTATTTAATGCAAATACAAAAATTACATTTTTAGTGAAAATATCAAATCAAGGTACTTTTCAAAATCAAAGGAAGGGCAAAATCTAGAGGATGGGGCTAATCCACCGCCTCTCCAATTAAAGGTACAGCCTATAGTTAGATAGCAAATTTTATTTGAGTCTGATAATAGTCCCTGTATTGGTGCTTACCACCATAAAAATCGATCCGACTGTCTCCAGCTTCAAAATCAATCCATGCTGAAAAGGGTTCAACAATTTCCGCATATGGTATATTCAGACTTCCACGGAGAATGTAGTAATCTCCAAAACTTGGCTTTTTATGAGCCTTTAAACTTTTTAGATGTTCCTGTAAATAAAAATCGAACATCAAATAATCTATATGTTACAACTGTACCTACACAACAAAGAAGAGTTTTCACCCCCTCCAAACCCCAGAAAAGTGACTTAAGAGGAACTTTTGGGCATTTTATACAACCTTCAACCTCAGAAAAAATCCACAGATAACCTCTTACAATTGCTCGTTACTGGTTTACACAAAAAGATTTTGGAAACATCGTATTGGCGATTGTTGCCTCATCATGGCTTAATTCGTTTTTTTCATTAAAATTATTTATTTAACGTTACTGCCGCTTAATTATTTTTGGTGATTTATGGTTGCTTGATTTTTTTTTTGTGTAATGTTATTGTTGATTTTCGCTTGTGTTTACTCCACTATTTATATTTTTATGTAAGTGGGTTAGAAATAAATATGTTGCGTTGCGCCATCGCCGGCGCAACACCATCGCCATCGCAATGGCCATCGCCATGCGCCGGCGGATGGTTGCGCCATCCACCAGAACCTAATAAAGAACGAACTCAGTAGTTTCAAATAATTTGAAAAGCATTTTGAAAAAAAAACTGTCAAGTGAGGAAGAATAGTCATTTGATGTTGATTTAGGAACGGCAGCAACTATTTCGATTAATCTTAATGGTCAAATTTTGCAAAAATTTTTGAAAGAGATGGTTGATGACAGTGAAAAGAGATAAGAAAATGGATTTCAAATCAAGGCCGTAGCCAGGGGGGTTAGGGAGTTCGAACCTTCCACCCCTGAAATTTTTCTTCAAGTCGTAAAAAAGTGACAAAAATACATATGAAGAAGCTTTTGATCTGTTTTATAAAGTTTTTCTGTACCCTCCACCTTCCTGCCAAAAATAACCCTCCCTGAAAAAAAAAGCCTGGATTCGATCCTGATTCAGATATAATACTTACACAATTTAATGTAATATAGTGCTTAAAACTACATGTATCCTTATAAAAAAAAATCACAAACGCATTATTCAATTTATTTTCACATTTCCAACTTTACCAATGCGGTAGGGTGGACACATAAACTCTGGGTCAAGTCTCAGGCCCCAATGGCCCATTACCTCCCATATTTTGCCATGGTATTACTTTTGTTTTGCTTTCAGAATTCACATTCTCTTTGCTATAACCACTCCAAATGAGATACAAATCAATTCAAAAATGCAGCTGTTTCTATTTGCAAGGGTCGCTCATTACTTACAGTTTGTTGCTAAGGCTCTCTTAAATTTGAAAGAGGGCTAGCAGTCCCTCCATCAACCCCCACTTTTGCATTCAAGTTTAATTTGTTTAAAACGCTGCTTCGACAATTGTTATTATACAATTATCGGTCCCATACAAAACCATACAAATTATTATTAGGAGCCTCCTCACAGGAGATCCCCCCCCTTAATAAGAGGAGGGCCTCAAATATATTAAAATGATTATAGGTTCATCATTCCACAGTTTTCAAGGCAAATTCTTTCAACAAACTGTTTTATAAGTGTGTTCTTATGGATGTCATTGGAGGACAATGCCACCGGGAAACAAGAAACCATTAAACATTGTATACAAATAAAAAAAATATTTAAATTATTAGCTTTTAAATATCGCCAAAAAAGCTCCTGCTGGCCCTGATTCCCGTCCCTATCTCCATCCATTTTCCGATAGTACTGCGACCCCCACCTCCCATCCTTTGTGCCAGTAGGCATGCGAACGTGTGAATATAATCTTTCATATTATACATAGATATATCTGTAATAAGAGGGGTACTATCACCCAGTGCTGCCAAATTACAACCGCAGGTCCAAAAAACAATCCGAGAATGGAGAGGGATTTGGCATTAAATTTTTCTCCTTTTCATCCACTCTCCAACCTCCTTCTATATTTGTCTGAAGGTTTACGCAGAGTTAGGAAGTTTGGACATAAAACCACACATTTTTCGGCTTCAAGTACACTCCTCCTGCCTAAATAAAAATCCATCAGCCCTTCTTCACTGTGGCTCATGTGCAATCATATACCACTATAAACATATATCAAGCTTCGAATTATCTACAGTAAGGTTCTCCGATATGCTGAATCTGATGGTGTGATTTTCATTAGGATCACTTGACTGTTTGTTGGTGTTTCCCCCTTTAATTCAATTCTTTTGATGTATCTGATCTTATCAAAGATATGTTTTTTAGAGTTTTAGTAACTATTGAGCCGAATCGCTATATTTTAAAAGAGGCATTACATTTTTCTACTTTTCATCCACTCCCCCAACCTCCTTCTATATTTGTCTGAAGGTTTACGCAGAGTTAGGACGTTTGTCCATAAAACCACACATTTTGAGGCTTTGGACTCCTCATGTGTAAATAAAAATCCACCGGCCCTTCTTCATTATGTCTAATGTGCAATTATATAGTACTATAAACAAATACATCAAGCTTCGAATGAATAAACGTAGTTACACAAAGGTTTAAAATACATTTTGTATATTATCTGTTTAATTTGTAGGGACAACATCCATCTTAAGGAATGAATCCACCACATAAAGAATTACTACCTCTAAGGCTGGGAAGCTCATTATAAAGTCTTGCGATAATTTTCAATCAATTGGTCTTCTCAAAATTTTTGCTTGGTGGCTTTTTGGCACTTATTAAATAAAAAAAACAAGTTTTTTAAACTGCAAGTAAGGAGCGACATTGAAACTTATAAAACTTAAACTTAAACTAAGCTGCTTCCTCATCAACGCCCCGCTCTTTACGCTAAAGGTTGACTCTTTCTCTCAACTCTTCTTTTAAAAAAAGTAAAAAACTTTAGCGTAAAGAGCGGGGCGTTGATGAGGAAGCAGCCCCTTTCATATACGAAGTAATTTCTGTTCGTTTTAATTTTTAATGTCGCTCCTTACTTTCAGTTAAAAAAACTTGTTTTTTTTTATTTAATTTCTGAACGTTTTTGAATCAATGCATGTTTTGATTTTGGCTCTCCGCAGAGGAATAATTAAAACGAAATTTGCATATTTATTTATTTTTGGTTACACGGCTTTCTAATAATTTTGATCGAAAGATTTTGAGAAAAAAAGAGCGGGGGAGGAAGCCTAGTTGCCCTCCGATTTTCGGTTAATTAAAAAGGCAACTAGAACTTTTAATTTTTAACGAATCTTTTTATTAGTAAAAGATATACGTAACTTATAAATTAGCTTACGTAGAGAACTTTTGTATTCTCATGTTTTTATTACATATATGAGGGGGTTCGCCCCCTCGTCAGTACCTCGCTCTTTACACTAAAGCTTAAATTTTGTCCCAATTCATTAAGAATGACCCTTGAATCACAAAAGCCGTAGAATAAATAGTTGAAATTACTAAAAATACTTTAGCGTAAAGAGCGAGGTATTAGGAGGAGGTGAGCCCCTCATATGGGTAATAATTTCTGTTCGTTTTAAGTTTTAATGCTGCTCCTTACTTCCAGCTGAAAAAAAACGTTTTCATATTTATTTTTTCATTGTTTTTATAAGTAATGCTAGTAAATCCTGCACTCCCTTCATGGAAATTTTCTTCCCCCATGACATATTCCTCGATGGAAAGTTTCCCCAGCATATCCCCCCCTTCTCAACCCCTGCCCCCAACCAAAAAATCCTCCTGACAACGTCTGTACACTTTCAAATAACCATTACTATATGTAAGCACTGGTGAAAGTTTGTAACTTGTAGCCCCTCCCACGGGGACTCTAGGGGAGTAAGTCGTCCCCAAAGACATAGTTATAAGGTTTTTCGACTACGCTGAATAAAATGGCTATCTCAGAATTTTGATCCGTTGACTTAGGGAAAATAATTAGCGTGGGAGGGGGCCTAGGTACCCTCCAATTTTTTTAGTCACTTAAAAAGGGCACTAGAACTTTTCATTTCCTTTACAATGAGCCCTCTCGCAACATTCTAGGACAACTAGGTCGATATTATCACCCCTGGGAAAAAAAAACAAACAAACAAATAAACACACATCCGTGATCTGCCTTCTGGCAAATAATACAAAATTCCATACTTTTGTAGATAGAACCTTGAAACTTTTACAGTAGGGTTCTCTGGTACGCTGAATCTGATGGTGTGATTCTATGATTCTATGACTTTTAGGGGGTGTTTCCCTCTATTTTCTAAATTAACGCAAATTTTCTCAGGCTCGTAACTTTTGATGGGTGAGACTAAACTTGATGAAACTTATATATTTAAAATCAGCATTAAAATGCGATTCTTTTGGTGTAGCTATTGGTACCAAAATTCCATTTTTTAGAGTTTTGGTTACTATTGAGCCGGGTCGCTCCTTACTACAGTTCGTTACCACGAACTGTTTGATTAGGCCAAAATTGTCACTTTGCACCGAATTGTCACCAAGTGATAAATAAAGTACTTGGGAAAGCTGATATCAAAGATAAGTCCTTATTTTTGCCCTTCGAATCGAGATGCGGAGGAGGATTTAAATAGTTTTTTTCATTATGAATTAAACAGATTAAGTAAGAAATTTTTTGGGGCGCTATATGAGGGAGAAATGGGTGGATTTTATTTTAAGTGAGGTGCGGAAATTTCAGAAAGAGGTTCAGAAAATTGGTGTGTAAACTTTGTTGTTCTATCTTTGTTTTAACCATGGCTCATGAATTATTTAGGGTCAAATATCGTATCGTATCGCATCGCATAATTTTTCGACAATTTTAAATATAGAACTATAAGTAAGGGGCGACCTGTGCCAAAAGTGGCTAAACTACTAAAAGTAGTTTTATCATAGATTAGTAAAAAACGAAAATAAACAACTATACTTTTCATTATAAGACAGCTAACAGGGGATGAAGCATATAACTTACATACAAGTAAATTACAAATATATATATATATATATATATATATATACTAGCTGTTGGGGTGGCGCTTCGCGCCACCCCAACACCTAGTTGGTGGGGCGCTTCGCGCCCCCCCAAGCCCCCCCGCGCGCGTAAGTCGTTACGCGCCATATTAGTTACGCGCCATTGTAGTTGTGTCCCTGTGTCCCACCTGTGAATATAGATAGATTTATATATGTGTTTCAAACTACATAAAAATTGCGAATATACAACATTCTTGGCTTTCCCATTGTCTGTCCATATACAAAGCCGTATGTACTAATAATGACGTCATATGCAAACGCTCTTTATACAAACAAACAAACATGCATACACACAACTCGTTTTTATATAGATAGATAGATAGATAGATACAATACAAATTAACTACGTAAAACTTGTGAATATACAACAGTCTTCGCTGTCCCATTGTCTGTGCGTATAAATAGATTGTCAGGTTTACCGACCCTCAAAGATGCAACATACAATTGTACATTGGTAAAGCAATCTGTATTAAGATCTATACCGCATTTTTCTAGTGATTGCCCTTGAGCTTTGTTGATGGTGGTTGCAAATGCTAATCGAATTGGGAATTGCAATCTTTTAAATTGAAAAAGCAGATCCGTTGGAATCATGGGAATGCGAGGAATAAGAACAGCCTCACCCTCATAAGGCCCTGTCAAGATTGTGGCCTCTATTAGGTTTTCCATTGTTTTTTTTTACGGCAAGTCGCGTGCCATTGCAAAGCTTTGGTGGGTTGATATTTCTTAAAAGTATTATTGGTACGCCTATTTTTAGTTGTAGCACGTGTGGTGGAAACCCTGAAGGATCTATGGAATTTAAAAATTCAGATGGATAATTAACCGCTTCATTTGGTTCCAAAATACAAATTAACTGCGTAAAACTTGCGAATATACAACATTCTTCGCTGTCCAATTGTCGCTGCATATAAATAGATTGTCAGGTTTACCGACCCTCGAACATGCAACGTACAATTGTCCATGGGAAAAACAATCAGTATTAAGATCAATACCACATTTTTCTAATGATTGACCTTGAGCTTTGTTAATGGTGATTGCAAATGCTAATCGAATTGGGAATTGCAATCTTTTAAATTGAAAAGGCAGATCCGTTGGAATCATGGGAATGCGAGGAATTAGAACAGCCTCACCCTCAAAAGGCCCTGTCAAGATTGTGGCCTCTATTAGGTTTTCCATTGTTTTTTTTACGGCAAGTCGAGTGCCATTGCAAAGCTTTGGTGGGTTTATATTTCTTAAAAGTATTATTGGTACGCCAATTTTTAGTTGTAGCACGTGTGGTGGAAACCCTGAAAGATCTATGGAATTTAAAAATTCAGATGGATAATTAACCGCTTCATTTGGTTCCAAAACTGTGTCGACTGACTTGTAAAGGACTGCCTGGTCTTGAATCTTGGTCAAAACAATATTGTTGATTTCGTGGACGTCTATATTTTTGGGTGCGAGAATCGCTCTTTCACTTAGCCATTTATTATTTTTATAATTTTTTAGAATATTCGGAAATACTTTTTCAATCAATTCATTTTTGGACGTCACTAAATTACAGAAATCAGCAGGTAGTTGTATACGTCCTGAAATTGAGTCTACTGGGAGCTTTCCGTTTCCCATTGCCAGCAATTGATCTGAAAATGTTTGACCAGAGTCATCGTTTTGCAATCGGACACGCATATTTGTAGTTAATTTTAATGTTTTTACGTGTGCCCATAAATTAGAATTTTTCAGGCAAGCATTCATTTCGTCTGCAGGAGTTGATCTAGGTATTATAGGTAATGTTTGCCTGAAATCTCCCGCAAGCAATATTAAGGTGCTGCCAAAGGGTTTCGACTTCCCTCGCAAATCTTTCAAGCATTGATCCAGAGCCTCGAGCGATTTTTTGTGTGCCATTGTGCACTCATCCCAAATAATAAGTTTGCATTGCTGCAATACTTTACCCATCCCAGATGATTTGGAAATATTGCACGTGGGAGTTTCTGTAGAATGCAAGTTCAGAGGCAATTTCAAAGCGGAATGAGCAGTTCTACCACCAGGCAGCAATGTTGCGGCTATTCCGGACGACGCAATTGCCAACGCTATATCATTTTTTGATCGAGTTGATGCCAGAATCAGTTTTATCACAAACGTTTTACCAGTACCTCCTGGCGCATCCAAAAAGAAAATTTCTCCAACGTTGTTATCGACACAATGCATTATCGTATCATAAATGTCTTTTTGTTCCGACGTTAACTTGGAAATGTTATTTTGTACATACGACAATAGATCACTCGTACTGTAACTTTGTTCACGATCCAATTCTACACATGTCGAAACAGCAGCGATACGGTTAGGTGAAGGCATTCCCAAATCCTGAAGAGGTTTGTTTGCCATACTTACGCACAAATCTTCTATAACAACTAAAGTGTAGTTATAAATTTCTGATGTAAAATCAAAAGTCATATCTGACGTCTCTAACTGTTTTCGATGAAGTATATCTTCGGACATTTTTGACTTATATTTTTCCCACAACTCTGTAGGAGCTGATGGAGAGCAAGTTGTTAAAATGATGCCAAACAATGCACGAATTTGATTTGGGGTTGACGTTTCGCACGCGTCATTGATGCAGTTATCCCAGTGTTGGTCATTATCCAATAAATTCAGAGCTTGGCATGCACTACGGTAAGTGTCATGTATAGTACCATTTACAGTCCTCAAATACTCAAAGGATGTCGGACCGGGTACATTCACCAAAAGCAGGCGTAGAAAGAAGCATTCATGTTGATTGGGGTGAACGGTGTAGAGTCTTCCTATCGTGGTATCTTTGAAGATGGTAGGTTGGCCGTCGACTGACTTACCCTGTTTTCGACGTTCAAATACTTTATTTTTAGTATTCCACGTGTAATACGAAGGCACTTCAGTATACAGCAGTTTTTTTGCAAAAGAATCATTTTTGCAAAGCGAAAAAAAAGCTGTTAATGTTGTATCCGGTGGATTCAGGACTCTTTGTTGCACGTTGGTTTCCGTGAAATAAACACGTTGACCATTCTGTAAATGTACCGCTAAGTGAACAACAGCTGGACTACGTTCATGTATCGGAAATGAAAGAATTCGCCAAACAGCTTCATTACTGCTTATGTATCTTCCAGCCTGATATTCTACGATTTCATCGAAATCTTTGATTTCGGACTGCAAGCCAAAAACTGCCATGTCACTGCCTTTGTTGACGTATTTACATATGTATTTGATTGCCTTTACGGAGTTACAGTATTCAACGTTTATGTGTGCATTAAATGTTTTTGATAATAATGGGGAATATGGAACAGCCCACTGGTTATCTACTTCGATGGTGGTACCGTTACGCTTCTTTATTATTGCTGTTTTACCGCCATCTTCAGTAGATCTTCTTCTATATTGTGGGTAACCATCATTGCCAGTAATTGTTTTGGGTACTAAAAGTCGAGGATATTGCTTTGAGCACCTTCCTTTGGCCATGCATGGTGAATTTTCGTTCAGTGCACCGCAAGGTCCATGTATCATATTTTTTACAATAATATCATGTAACCCCTTATCGACATTTTTATCAGGTATTTCAGCGGAAATCACATCATCAATTTCGTTCGAAGTAATTTTTTTATGTAGCCAGATTAGTATATGTGCGTGTGGCAAACCTCGTTTTTGCCATTCCACTGAGTACATCCAGCATCGCACTGACCCAAATACTTCAAGTTTTACTATGTAGTTTATCAGTGATTTCAACTTTTGCCGGAAGACACGGGCCGTAATGTCATGCCTATGAACCGCCGATTGTCCTTGAAGTAAAAGCTGCAGTATCTCGTCCCAAGATTGATTACATGTAAATGTAATAAATAAATCTGGACGACCATAGAGACGAACATACGCAATAGCATCTTGAGCATATTCATGCATATGACGGGGACTGCCAGCATATGACGAAGGTAAAATTGTTAATCTTCCAACGTTTGTGGTATTACCGTCATTTATAACTGCATCTCGCAAATGAATGTATTGTTCAGAGCGGAGCTTGGTCTGATTCAGGCGGATATATAGCAAACGTTCTGATTCAATTTTAGCATACATATCCACGACAAATTGGTGAAACAATTCACGGCATTTAAAATATAATTTTCTTCATCCTGCCGAATCATTAGTCTATAGGAATAATAATGCATTGCACTGCATTTCTTATTCATTTCTTTGTTAGTGGCTGGATTCATCAATTTAATATTAAAGTGATAGCCGTCGGCTCCATCCCAAAAAATGATAGGATATTGTAGGGCATCGTAGCATCGATGAGTTTCAGCAATTCTTAACAACTGAGCGTTTCGCTTATGAAGAATAATATCTCGAGGTAAAAACTGATCACCGACCATAACGATTGCCACTTCGTCGATAGTCGTAGCATTGTATCTACGCACATGTTGGCCAGGAGGCGTTTTGTCAGCGGAAATAACAATTTTATGCGTATCAGTAGGCATCAAATCGATGGCTGTTTTGAACAGACGCACTAAATTATTATTTTCGTGGAAAAGATGTTGCAATTGGGAAACGATTGTCCTTTCAACGTTGGGAGAAATTTCGCAACGTGCATTCAATTCAGAATTTCTATCACTGATGAAGTACAATTGTAAAAATTTATGATTCTCGCCTGAGAATGGTAGAAGGGACCCTGCTTTATGATAAATTTGCCCTTTTACTTTGAAAGTAGACATAAATTGATCTGGATTTTCGATTTGGGCTCCAAACGACGTCATTTGGAAACATGAGTTGTATTGTCTGATTTTTGACAAAAAACGCTTAGATTCTGACGTAGTTCCAGTAAGGAAAGTCTTCAATGGCTCTGGTGGTGCAGCCAATAGAGGAAGTTTAACTTTTCCTGAGGCGCAACACATTCCCATTGTTTCACCATTGAATTTCAAGGCCTTGCAATAGGGACAAATTTTAGACATTGTCCCGATTTGAACACATCTACTCAAGCTATAATCATCGACTGGGTTCTACCTGAATGCCAGGCGATAACTTTCAGGTTGCTCTGATTCCTCGGCACGCTTTCTTTTCTTACTTTCTCTATCAGCAGCAAGCCTGATTTCTTGCTGTTCTTGTGATTCCTCGGCACGCTTTCTTTTCTTACTTTCTCTATCAGCAGCAAGCCTGATTTCTTGCTGTTCTTGTAATTCCTCGGCACGCCTTCTTTTTTCACATTCTCTTTTAGCAGCAAGTCTGCTTCCGCGTTGCTCTGGTAGTTCCTCGGCATGCTTTCTGTTCTTTCTTTCTCTATCAGCCTCAAGCCTGTTTCCCTGCTGTTCTTTTGATTCCTCGGCACGCCTTCTTTTTTCACTTTCTCTTTTAGCAGCAAGTCTGCTTTCGCGTTGCTCTGGTAGTTCCTCGGCACGCTTTGTTTTCTGACTTTCTCTATCAGCAGCAAGTTTTTTGGCATAGACTCTTTGAGCATCTTCATCAGTCATTGTAAACTTAAACATTAATAGATTTCTACGTGAACATATGTCTTATATAACTTGAATGACGTCACCGTCAAAGCAAAAATGACGGCAACTAATTTCATGACGTCAGCCGACACAGAAACATGACGTCACCTGACAACTAATTTCATGACGTCAGCCGACACAGAAACATGACGTCACCTGATCCACAGATCCACAGACAGACAACTTATTTTTATATATATAACAAACTTATAAATAAAAAAAAATACGATTATGGGTGACGTCACATTCAAAGAAAAGTATAAAAACTAGCTTTAGCAAGACTTTTGAAGGAATTATATGACGTCACACACTCTTGAAACGATGCACTCAAAACACGATGACGTCATGTTCAAAAAGTGTATATATTTAGAAGCAATACGTGTGTCATTTTAATCTTTTGAGGATCACAGAAGAGAGAGGTAATAGTCAGATCAAAGTAAAACAATATCTTCATCTACTTGTAATGAGATAGAAATAGCTATTAATTATTTGTAAAAAAAAATTCATACTTTAGCATAGGACTAACATTTGGTATTTGTCTTTTTAAGGTTCTCTTTTGAGTCGTAATAGAAGAAGAAACTTTAGTTTCACGTAAGTGCGTTATAAACTATTTATAAGATAAAACTTAGCTCTAGCTCATAATTAATATATATAGATTTATCTTTTTAAGGTTCCCGTTTGAGTCAACATGGACGAAAAAAAACTTCAGTTTCACGTCAGTAAGTTATAAATTATTTGAAAAAATTCTGCTTAAGGATATAACTAGTATTTGATATTTTTCTTTTGAAGGTTCCTATTTGAGTAGTAATAAGTAGTAAAAATAATTGAAAAAAAAATTTGCTTTGCCATATGACTTATATTTGATGTTTTTCTTTTTCAGGTTACCATTTGAGTCAGCATGGAAGAAATAAATACAGTTTCACGTAAGTAAGTTATTAATTATTAAAAAGAAACTTTGCTTTAGTATGAGACTAATATTTGTCTTTTTCAGGTTCCTATTTGACTCAACATGAAAGAAAGTACTTCAGTTTCAAGTAAGTTATAAATTATTTTAGAAACACTTTTTTAGCACATGACTAATATTTGATATTTATCTTTTTCCGGTTCAAATTTGAGTGAACATGGAAGAAAAAATTCAGTTTCGTGTAAGTACGCTATAAACCTCTTTAAAAAATCTTTCTTTAGCGTATGACTGACATTTGATATTTGTCTTTTTCAGATTCCCTTTAGAGCCAATATAAAAAGAAATACTTCAATTTCACATTATAATTAAAAATTATATGTTATAGTTAAAATTAATAGTATAAGTATAAAATAAAATTTTAAAATAAAATAATAAAATTAATTAAAAAATTTCAAGTATAATTATTAATAAAAGTAATTTAAATATAATTATTAATAATAATTATTATTAATAAAAAAAAATTAAGCATAATTATTATTAAAATTAAGTATAATTTTAATTATAAAAAATATTAAGTATAATTAAAAATTGTATTTTAAAATAAAATCAAAAAATAAGTATAAAATTTATAGTATAAAATTATAGTTAAAAATTATAAAAAAAAACTCTGCTTTTTGCATATGGCTAATGTTTGGTATATGTCTTGCTCAGGTTCCATTTTGAGTCAACATGGAAGGAAAAACTTCATTTTCACGAAAATAAGTTAAAACTGTTAAAAAAAAAACTTTCCTTTTTTCATATGACTAATATTTGATACTTGTCTTTTTGAGATTCCGATTTGAGTCAATATAGAAGAAAAACTTACGTTTTACGAAAGTAAATTATACATTATTGAAAAAAAAAAAAAATTCTTTGCTATATAACCAGTACTTGATATTTGTCTTTTTCAGGTTACCATTTGAGTCACCATGGAAGAAAAAACTTCAGTTTCATATAAGTTAGTTTTAAATTATAAAAAAAAATTACCTAAGCATATTAATTGATTTTTTGACTAATTTTTTGATTTTTTTTTTTCAGGTTTCCATTTGAGTCAATAAGGAAGAAAATATACTTCAAATTTCACATAAGTGAGCTAAAAATTATTAAAAAAACCTTTGCTTTAGAATATGACTAAATTTATATTTGTCTTTTCAGGTTTCCATTTGAATAAGTAAGTTACACATTATTAATAAAAAAAAATGCTTTAAAATATAACCAACATGTGATATTTGTCTTTCTCAGGTTTCCATTTGAGTCAACATGGAAAAAAGAATCTTCAGTTTCATGTAAGTAATTTAAAAATTATTTAAAACAAAAACTGCTTTAGCACATGACAAAAATTCGATATTTGTCTTTTTCAGGTTCCCATTAGATCCAACATGAAAAAAAAACTTCGGTTTCACGAAAGTAATTGACAAATCATTTAAATCAACTGCTTTAGCACATGACTAAAATTTGTTCTTTGTCTTTTTCAGGTTCCAATTTTACCCAAGATGGAAGAAAAAAAAACATCAGGTTTCACGTAAGTAATTTTCAAATCATTTAAATCAACTGCTTTAGCACATGACTAAAATTTGTTCTTTGTCTTTTTCAGGTTCCAATTTTACCCAAGATGGAAGAAAAAAACATCAGGTTTCACGTAAGTAATTTACAAATCATTTAAATCAACTGCTTTAGCACATGACTAACATTTGTTCTTTGTCTTTTTCAGGTTCCAATTTTACCCAAGATGGAAAAAAAACATCAGGTTTCACGTAAGTAACTTACAAATTATTTACATCAACTGCTTTAAAACATAACTAAAATTCGTTCTTTTTTCTTTTTCAGGTTCTAATTTTATCCAAGATGGAGAAAAAAAGCATCAGTTTTCACGTAAGTAATTTACAAATTATTTAAATCATCTGCTTTGGCACATGACTAAAATTTTTTCTTTTTCTTTTTCAGGTTCCAATTTTATCCAAAATGGAAAAAAAAATCAGGTTTCACGTAAGTAATTTACAAATCATTTAAATCAACTGCTTCAGCACATGACTAAAAATTTTTCTTTTTTCTTTTTTTCAGGTTCCAATTTCATCTAAAATGGAAGAAAAAAAAACAGGTTTAACGTAAGTAATTTACAAATCATTTAAATCAAATACTTTACCACAAAACTAAAATTTGTTCTTTTTTCTTTTTCAGGTTCCAATTTTACCCAAGATGGAAGAAAAAAAACATCAAGATGGAAGAAAAAACACCAGATTTCACGTAAGTAATTTACAAATTATTTAAATTAACAGCTTTAGCATATGACTAGAATTTGTTCTTTGTCTTTTTCAAGTTCCAATTTTACCCAAGATGGAAGAAAAAAAACATCAGGTTTCACGTAAGTAATTTACAAATCATTTAAATAAAAATTTGTTATTTGTCTTTTTCAGGTTCCAATTTTATCCAGGATGGAAGAAAAAACATCAGGTGTCACGTAAGTAATTTACAAACAATTTAAATCAACTGCTTTAGCACATGACTAAAATTTGTTTTTTTTCTTTTTCAGGTTCCAATTTTATCCAAAATGGAAGAAAAAAACATCAGTTTTCACGTAAGTAATTTACAAATCATTTAAATCAACTGCTTTAGCACATGACTAAAATTTGTTCTTTGTCTTTTTCAGGTTCCAATTTTATCCAAGATGGAAGAAAAAACACCAGATTTCACGTAAGTAATTTACAAATTATTTAAATTAACAGCTTTAGCACATGACTAGAATTTGTTCTTTGTCTTTTTCAGGTTCCAATTTTACCAAGGATGGAAGAAAAAAAACATCAGGTTTCACGTAAATAATTTACAAATCATTTAAATCAACTGCTTTAGGGCATGACTAAAATTTGTTCTTTGTCTTTTTCAGGTTCCAATTTTACCCAAGATGGAAGGAAAAAAACATCAGGTTTCTCGTAAGTAATTTACAAATTATTTAAATCGTCTGCTTTGGCACATGACTAAAATTTGTTCTTTTTTCTTTTTCAGGTTCCAATTTTATCCCAAAAGGAAGAAAAAAACATCAGGTTTCACGTAAGTAATTAACAAATCATTTAAATCAACTGCTTTAGCACATGACTAAAATTTGTTCTTTTTTTTTTTCAGGTTCCAATTTTATCCAAGATGGAAGAAAAAAATACCAGGTTTCACGCAAGTAATTTACAAATTATTTAAATCAACTGCTTTAGCACATGACTAAAATTTGTTCTTTGTCTTTTTCAGGTTCCAATTTTATCCAAGATGGAAGAAAAAAACACCAGGTTTCACGTAAATAATTAACAAATCATTTAAATTAATTGCTTTAGCACATGACTAAAATTTGTTCTTTGTCTTTTTCAGGTTCGAATTTTACCCGAGATGGAAGACAAAAACATCAGGTTTCACGTAAGTAATTTAAAAATTATTTACATCAACTGCTTTAGCACATGACTAAAATTTGTTCTTTGTCTTTTTCAGGTTCCAATTTTACCCAAGATAGAAGAAATAAAACATCAGGTTTCACGTAAGTAATTTACAAATTATTTAAATCATCTGCTTTGGCACATGACTAAAATTTGTTCTTTTTCTTTTTAAGGTTCCAATTTTATCCGAGATGGAAGAAAAAAAAAACCAGGTTTCACGTAAGTAATTTACAAATTATTTAAATCAACCGCTTTAGCACATGACTAAAATTTGTTCTTTTTTCTTTTTCAGGTTCCAATTTTATCCAAAATGGACGAAAAAAATATCAGGTTCCACGTAAGTGATTTACAAATCATTTAAATCAACTGCTTTAGCACATAACTAAAATTTGTTCTTTTTTCTTTTTTTCAGGTTCCAATTTTATCCAAAATGGAAGAAAAAAACATCAGGTTTCACGTAAGTAATTTACAAATCATTTAAATCAACTGCTTTAGCACATGACTAAAATTTGTTCTTTTTTCTTTTTTTCAGGTTCCAATTTCATCCAAAATGGAAGAAAAAAACATCAGGTTTCACGTAAGTAATTTACAAATCATTTAAATCAACTACTTTAGCACATGACTAAAATTTGTTCTTTGTCTTTTTCAGGTTCCAATTTTATCCAAGGTGGAAGAAATAAAAACACCAGGTTTCACGTAAGTAATTTACAAATTATTTAATTCAACTGCTTTAGAACATGACTAAAATTTGTTCTTTGTCTTTTTCAGGTTCCAATTTTATCCAAGGTGGAAGAAAAATACCAGGTTTCACGCAAGTATATTACAAATTATTTAAATCAACTGCTTTAGCATGACTATGATTTTTTCTTTGTCTTTTTCAGGTTCCAATTCTATCCATGATGGAAGAAATAAAAACATTAGGTTTCACGTAAGTAATTTACAAATCATTTAAATCATCTGCTTTAGCACATGACTAAAATTTGTTCTTTTCCTTTTCTTTTTTTCAGGTTCCAATTTCATCCAAAATGGAAGAAAAAAACATCAGGTTTCACGTAAGTAATTTACAAATCATTTAAATCAACTACTTTAGCACATGACTAAAATTTGTTCTTTGTCTTTTTAAGGTTCCAATTTTACCCGAGATGGAAGAAAAAAACATCAGGTTTCACGTAAGTAATTTAAAAATTATTTAAATCAACTACTTTAGCACATGACTAAAATTTGTTCTTTTTTTTTCAGGTTCCAATTTCATCCAAAATGGAAGAAAAAACATCAGGTTTCACGTAAGTAATTTACAAATCATTTAAATCAACTACTTTAGCACATGACTAAAATTTGTTCTTTGTCTTTTTAAGGTTCCAATTTAACCCAAGATGGAAGAAAAAAAACATCAGGTTTCACGTAAGTAATTTACAAATTATTTACATCAACTGCTTTGAAACATGACTAAAATTTGTTCCTTTTTCTTTGTCAGGTTCTAATTTTATCCAAGATGTAAGAGAAAAAACATCAGGTTTCACGTAAGTAATTTACAAATTATTTGAATCATCTGCTTTGGCACATAACTAAAATTTGTTCTTTTTCCTTTTACAGGTTCCAATTTTATCCAAAATGGAAGAAAAAAACATCAGGTTTCACGTAAGTAATTTACAAATCATTTAAATCAACTGCTTTAGCACATGACTAAAATTTGTTCTTTGTCTTTTTCAGGTTCCAATTTTATCCAAGATGGAAGAAATAAAAACATCAGGTTTCACGTAAGTAATTTACAAATTATTTAAATCAACTGCTTTAGCACATGACTAAAATTTGTTCTTTGTCTTTTTCAGGTTCCAATTTTATCCAAGATGGAAGAAAAAAAACATAAGGTTTCACGTAAGTAATTTACAAATCATTTGTCTTTTTCATTTTTGAACAGCCTTCAAAAATTTTGAAGGCTATGATTGGCTGTGTGGTTGAAGCTGGCCCTGGTACTAGCATAGTTCAAGACAAGGCTTAACGAATGAGAATTGGTTTAGTTTATATTTCACTCACCTCAAAATCAAGAAAGTCAATGACACCAGGTTTACTTGTCTTGCTTAGATATTTCCACAGCAAGGTTTTAAATTTGTCCCCCACCTGTTTGTAGCCAGTTTCTATTTCATTATTGAAAACAAAGGCTGTCACTGAAAACAAAAATAGCACTTACAAGCAAAAACAATCTAAATTTAAAGTTGATATTGGACAAGGCTGTATCCAGGGGAGGGCATAGAGTACCAGGTTTAAATCCCCCACAATATTTTGTCCAACAAAAAAAAACATAACAAAAATATATAAAAACAAATTGTAATGCACTATTTGAAACTTTTTTGCAAAACCCCCCCTCTGAAAAGAAAACTACCCCCCAGAACAAATATCCTGGATACACCCTTATCATTGGAAGATTTTGAACTTCTATAAAATCTTTAGTTACAAGCTAAAAACTGGGAATTTCCCTATGCTTGTGCATATTCTATTAGACACTGCAATTAATTATTTCAATTTTATATAGTTTTATTTTCAAATGATTGGCATTGTAGTTACATCTGTGGCTTCAAACTAGCAAGGAGCAAAACATGGTCTATGGTAAACAGAATCTTAAAGACATTTGAAAAAAAAAACAGTCAAGTGAGGAAGAAAAGTAAATTGCAAAGAACATATATAAGAATTTCGAAAAAGAACCTGAAATTCCCCAAAAAGGGTTTTAATTTAAAATAATAACTGCACCAATGGAATCACCATGGCCAAATACCCCATAGAGGCAAAATACAGTCCCCAATTTTGAACAAGGAAACCACTTTATTCCATGAGAAGCAGTGATGCTTCTCTTTTTTTTTCCTACCTTTTACTGAAACTCTTTTTTTACTGAATTTAGGCTACTACATTGATAAATCTTGGTTATCAATAACTGATAAAATGTCATCATAATTCTTAAAATAAAATTAAAAATTGCCCAATGTCTAGCTTTATCAATGGGTGCATAATAAACTTTCAGTGAAACAAATAGAAGTTAACAATAATTTGCATCTAAAGTGAATAATCAGGGTACACAGATTGCTTGTAAACTATTGACTTTAGTAACAATTTAATTTTTAATGGTAGACTTGAGATGCAATTTCAGGTGGAGGGATGAGAGACCATCACAAGCATCATAAAGTTTTTGATGAAGGGGTATTCTACCCAAACTATAGCCAACATATGCTAACATTGTTTAAAAAAAAAAAGGATTTAGAAATAGGAAATACCATGAAATTACAGCAAGATATATTGTTTAACAGTTTGACATTAGTGAAGGTTTAGTAGCAGCTCCATTGATGCTAGAATTTAGATCTTTAACTTCCCATGACCACAGGAAATGGAGATATATATGGTTCTTCATACACCAGATAAAAGACCTTATGTAGGCCTATAACCAGGAAATGTCAGGGTTCCTTGAATGGTTAACAAGCCAAAGTGCAAAACTAGAGAAAACTAGAACAGGCTTCCTTTGAGGATATTTTTGGAGCAATCCAGCATTTAAAAAAGTACATTTATATGTTTAATTATACAGAAAGGGAGGGTAGGGTAGCATCTCCTATAAAAAAAAAGATTACTTTGTAGAACTATTCCTGGAAAGCATGAAAATGACACCCCTAAAATTAATTTTTGATGCTTAAGACCTCTACCCTAAGGAATATGTTTATGAATTTGCTTTGTATCATTGAAACAAAAATACATTAAGAACAGGTAAATTCTTTAATAAGAAAGCAAAAACCATCTTATTAAAATTTATGCTTATTTTTAATACATTTTTGTTCCATATATATTTTCAGCAATGATTATTATTTGAAAAGCATTGTTATACAAGTATTTAACTTGAACATAAAAAAAAGAGGGTTGAAGAGAGGTGGCAGCCTCCCTTACACTTAAAAACTCTGAATCAATGAGGTAGTAGTAACAAACTGGTATTAAAGTGGGATTCTTGTCAATCACAAAAGACACAGATTCTGCTTACTGGGAGGAGGGGTTACCCAAAACCTCAAAAGTGCACCTTCAACCCCACATCTTCAAAACTTTTCATCAGAGGTGGTTCAGATAAATATTAGGAATATTTAGATGAATATAAACTTAACCTCTCTTTATTTGCAAGAATTGGAGTACTGATGAATATAAGACAAATATATATTATAATTATACAAAAAAATGTGACAAATATACACATATTAATATTATACACATAATATTATATTACATACATGTATATACAAATATACACGTAATATTAGTACTGACATGTAAAACTCCATTCTGATTTACAGAAACAATACTTTTTAATGGGTGTGCTAATTTTGGACATCAAAGCAATGTGAGTGAAGTTGAATCTGGGTGTAAAGGGTTTGATTATAATATTTAGGCAAATAGCATTTTATTTTGAAAGACAAATACACCTTAGGTAGCTCTCTTCCTTTAAGCAGTTATTAAAAAGCTGAAGTTTAATCCAAAGAGTGATTGTTGACTAGGTGATCACTCTCCTTGTGTTTAGGATGATTCTGAATATAGTGTTTAAGAGGAACAGAAGTTGAATTAAAAATCTCTCTTCTCTCAATTAAAGAACAACACTAAATTTTAAACAGATATAAGGATGAGCCTGTTGACCAGGAAATCTCTAACTAGAGTTCAGTATTTTACATTGCAGAAAATATAGCCAGTTGGTCATTGTGAGTGTTTTGCTTACCAAGTATTTTTCAAAATATTTGAACAGAGCAAATGCAAATAAAAAAAACTTCTATTATCAAAGCATTGGGAAAAAACTTTTACCATGTTGCTTTCACATTGCTTCAAATTGCACTAGTCTACAATAGGATGATCCTGTACTAACTAGACAGTGGAGATAGTAGGCTGACTGATCAGGTGAGTTCCAAACTATTCACCAGGGATTGTTTCATCATTCCTTGTGAACTGATGACTAGATTGACTTAAAATTAGGATAAGAGACAAGTTCCAGAGACCTACCACCCAATTGGAAAGGAATTGGCTATTCAACCTTAAGTTGGCACACTTCTTGAAATTTTTTTTATCATCTCCTTTCATTCTTGAAGAATTGTCTATTTGAAAAATATTTGAGATCAGCTTTCCCTGGTTAAGCAGCTAGAATGTCATAATCATATCCCCTCTCCTGGGGTAATAGCCAGTTAGGGCAAATTAAAGTTTTCAGGCCAAGAGGAGTTAGGGAGTGACATAGATAACTCTATGTATTTAGTTGTATGTCTGTTAACTGATTCTATAGTTTCTTGGTCAGATTTATTGACTGGGTTAGCATTGACTGATGGTTCTTAATAAAATAAAACTATCATCATAAGATTCCCTATTTGAAAAAATAAAATACCATTGTAAGATTCCTTACTTTAAAGTCCTTTCTAACATAATAGTTGTTATTTTGACAATATTGCCTCTCCCTCCCCCTAAATGAACCCATATATAACCTTAATACTATCTTTCTTTGCTCTTGTTTCTGTTTGGTCAGTTGTGTAATAGGTATCTGCTCTGTACTTGAAAATATCTAGTTCAACCTGATTAAGTATTAGATAAGAAATATTTTCAAGAGTTAAAAATGTGAACAAAAGGAAGGAAATATGATAGTATGATTAACATAAATAATCAGGTGAATATAAATATGTATAAAGCTTTAGTTTTATCACAAGATATCTAAAATGTGTTTTACTGCATATAGCAAGATTCTCATGATTGAATATTGTTTCTTTGTCATTATTACAGAAGCATATCCATTTTTTAGCTTTCTATAATCCCCCTTCAATGAAAATAAAAATGCATAAAGCAAGCAGGGTTTCAAAGCCAAGGGAAATGTTGGAGTTGGGCAATATAAGAACCCTGCCCACTTTATGCACTTTTAGTTTGCCCCATGGAGGAGGAGGGCAAACCAGAAATGGGTGCACTTGAAAAATTTACATTTCTAAGTGCTATAGTATGGAAACTATGCTAGTTTGCAGCATAGTTTCCAGTTTAGACAGCTTGTAACAAAACTAAACAATTACCTAAATATGTTTTTATATCATAAAGTAAAAATGTTATTGTTTGAAAAATAATGTATACCAGGGTGGGGGGGGATGAATTGTCACAAACACAATTTTAACCATAAATAAAAATAAAAAAATAGTAATCTCAAATGTCTCTCAAATTTAAACCCATTGCTCTCTATTCAGGATAGCCTATATTGAAAATATATTATACCTGTACTCCCAAGTTCATCCTAGCCCCTCTCCTGATAGGGTCAAATATCAGGCCTAAGGTAAAATACAAAGTAGTCTACTCAGTCAGCTAATCTACTTCTTAACAGCTAAATGGTTATAAAATTCCATCATACAACCTAGAAAGTGGATTGTATCACCATTAGATGTGCCAAAATCTTCTCATCAAGTATTTTTCAGTTTGAATATTTTGATCATATACACCACTCACAATTTCAAGTAAAGCTTACTGATAGACAATAAAAAAAGCCTAATCTTGGCCACACAATTAAAACTTGAGCCTAATAAAAGAAAATACTGTCTAATCTATGACATAGGTTAAGGATACATCTCATTCCATTATTGAGGTTTGGGTACAATTGCAATAGGAGGCATTATTGTATACCGAAAGAAAAGAGTAGAAACAGCATGGAACATTCTGTTTTCATTGTGTTGCAATAAGCATGCTATGAGAATCAAATAGTTTGCCGTTTTGTAATTGGTCCACATAAAAGACCATAGGTAAATGAAAAGGACCTGTTCGATCCCCACAGTGTAAGTAATAAAGTAGGGAACTGTTTCGCCAAACATGGCACACATTTTATAGCGCGTAATTAGGCAAGCAGATGAGCTGTCAGAGCAATGCGTCGGCATAAGTATATATTACAGAGCCATAGTTTCAGTTGCCACTATTGGAAACATTTGTCATTGTGCGATCGCCAAGGAGGGGTGATGAAAGTATATGTGGTTCAGATCAGTGACAAAATTTTTATGGAGAGTATAGGACTTTCCATTAAGGTGTATTATCTTTACGGTGGCTTGAGCCGTAGAGATGTCCAAATTGTGAATCCTTAGAATATTCTTTTTTTTTCAAAGAGACTTGCCCAATTTTTCCATTGTAAACTATTTGCTACAATCACTACTATTATTACTAATAATAACAACAGCACAAAGCCGCTGAAGCCAATACAGCTACGCACGCTCCTCCTCCAACCCAATCTATTCAAAGCTTTTCTCTTTACACCCTCCCAGGAAGTTCCCATTTCCTCTAAATCTTTATATATGACACCCTCCCTGACGAGGACGACCTGCTTTCCGTTTAGCCCTAGACGGGTGACCAAAAAGGACAATCTTCGGCAATTTGTCATCCTTCATCTGCAGAACGTGGCCTAGCCATCTCAACCTTTTTTTCATTATGGCCCTAGAAAGCGAGATTGAACTACATTTTTCGTAAAGCATACTGTTTGAAATAAGGTCAGTCAGCCGGGTACCCAGAACAATCCGTAGACAGTTTCTCTGGAAAACATCTAGTAAATTTTCATCCGCTTTTCGGAGCACCCATGCTTCAGAGCTATATTTAACCACTGTCATTGTTGTAGCTTTCAATATTCTAATCTTGGTTTGCAGACTTAACTTCTTATTCTTCAAAACGTTTTTTAACTTCGAAAAAAACACCCTGAGGCTTGGCTATTCTACTTTTAACATCTTCAGTGCTCCCACCGTCTTTATTAATAATGCTACCAAGGTCAGTGAAGCTGCCCACTTGTTCAGTCTTTTCTTTACCCAACGTCACGTTTCTGACTTCACTTATTCATAGCCTTCGTGACTTAGTCTTCTTAACATTAATTTTCAAACCTAATCTTGCACCCTGAACTGGCAAAACCTCTAAAATTGCATTCATTTTGCTCACACTTTCATTTAATATGCTTCAACCTATCAGCATATTCTAAGTCCAGGAAAGTTTTTCCTCCTCGTTTGATTCTATGGTCTTCCATTGCCTTTCCTTTGTTCCTTAAGACAAAATCCATCAAAATAATCAATATAAAGGGGGATAGAAAACAAGCCTGCTCAACTCCTGATTTAGTACAAAACTGGCTGCTAACCTCATTCCCTACTTTAACCGCAGCAGTGTTATTTTCGTACATAGCACTAATCACGTTAATGTGTTTGTCTGGTACATCATGTAAGGAGAAGGAGTACATCATGTAGAAGAGCTAAAGCTCTTCTATCAACAGAATCGAACACTTGCTCATAATCTATAAGATTGAGGACCGAAGGTATTTGACACCTAACACGCTTCTTTATAACCTAAGAGTGAAAATTTGGTCGATACATCCTCTATCTTATCTAAAACCATCACTACTATATACCCTAGTATCTTATATTGATCCTGCTGGTCTTCGGTTTACAATAACATAATCAATAAGATTTCCTGTCTTACCATAACGTGAATATGAATCACGTAAGCGTCAGCTTATGGGCCACTTAATGAACAAACAATATATTGGTTATAGTTAGGTTGTTATACCTACAAAATTGCAAAAGTCTGTAGCCATTACTGTTTTCTTTTCCTACACCAAATTAATCAAAGCCAGGATACCATCTATCCCTATTTCTACCGACCTGAGCGTTAAAATCTGTTAGTAAAAACATCATATTTCTACCTGGTACCCTGTCTATTTGCTCCTGAAACTGTAAGTAAAATTCAAATGAATCACTAGTGTCTCCGTCAGTTAGTTCAACATGTGCATATACAACTATAACTGATACCTTGAACTTTTTAGTCATAAAATGAACAATTAGTATTCTATTATTAATACCTTACCAGCCTAAACAAGACTTAGCAGCTGTCTTATTCATCATGTACCCTACTCCCTGCCCATGTATCCCATCTTTTCTGCCTGAGTGAACAAATTTTATATCACCTAATTTCATGCTTCCTAATCTTTGGATAGGAGTTTCTGAAACTCCTGATATGTCCAGTTCAATCTGTCTGAATTCGCCAGTCAAAATATCGATATGATTGTTATTTTTTAACTTCGTATTACTCCAAGTTCCAATTTTCATGTTCTATAAATCACTGAAATTATTTGAGTCTTAGAAAAAGCAATGATCCTGGATACCAGTACAGGACGTAGACCAACATACCATCTCAAATCTACACCAAAGCGCTTAAGTCGGCTTAAAACTGGACAGCAGAAAGTCCGTGGGACTTCCAGTATGAATAAAGGTCTTGTGCAATCCTTGGTACATTTTGATCATAACATGGTTTTCAGCACTTGATGATGCTCTTTATCAACAAGAGTCGAAATCCTGCAGAGACAGTCTCAAGCCAATTAACTACAATTAGCATTTATATATTGAAATCAAGTTAATCCCCCAACCCGCCCCTAAGATATTGCTGATGAGGCTTTTCGACAATCAGCATTCACATAGTGTTCTTCAGTTTTTTTTTCAGAATTTCCTTCAAAATTCAGGAAAAACAGTGACAAGTAGAATGCGTTGCAGTTGCAAACAGTTGTAGTTACAGTCTCAAGTTGTCGTTGTCAGAAGTAGTCAAAATCCCAACCAGTCACTTTGCAGCCACAATAATAGTAGTAGGACTCCTGAAAGTTTATAACTAATACTCAAAGCTATTCCTAAGATAATTTGTTCAACAACCACCCCAACATCCCTTGAGAAAGTTTTAACTTGACACCTTTTAGCTCTTCCTCAGATATCGCAAATAACTCTTATGGCAAATTTGAATGCACGTGGTTTCTTTCGATTTAGTTCAACATTCCCAGTAACTTGCTCTGAAAGTTCCAATGTAAAGTTTTTAGCTGTTTTTAGTATAGTGCACACACACTCTTAGTAGTATCCTCATAAAAATTTTAAAGTGAACTAAAGGGGGTATACTGATGCCTATCACGAGAGAGGGACTTATAAGTAAGAATCGGTCCATTTTGGGCGAGAAACGGCTGTTGGCTCATAATCATCTTCGGCAATGAGGGTTTTACCACTTTTGCTAGTTGGTGTACCTATTATTTGTTTCCGGTGTATTTGATGGTTAAACCAATTTGGCTCCAGTGGTAAGACATTTAGAGGACTTGTAAGTAATAATCACCCATAGACTTCTAAAGCGCATTCTTGCCAAAGCTGATTCACTTGAGTTATCCGTACATATACGTAGTGTTGACATTTCCACTGCATTTGATTCAGTAATCCAGTCTGCTGTGTTCCGCACCTTGCTAGATGCCGGTGTGAACGCCCATAGTAGCTATGTTATTATTTTGGTACTCTAATAGCTATATAAGAGTGAAACTTGGGCTTGAAAAACTCAGTTAGCCAGTTAAACTAAAGAGAGGACTTCTACAAGATTCCGTCTTAAGTCCGATATTATTTAACACGCTGACTTCTAAGGTTACAAAACAAATCTCTGATAAACAAATGTATCTGGTTATAGCGCTATTGGAAGTTAATGGCCAGAAAACTGAATTTCTGGTTTTCAGCTCTGCGAAACAAGAGGTACAAGCACCAACTGTATTCGTAGATGGTGCTATTATCGCACCGTCTTCTTTGCTCAAGTATTTAGGTTTTCGGTACGACCGAGATAAGAAAACTACAAGAACTTTTTGCCTTGATACCCTTACGTCTAACCTGCGAGTGAGCTATGCTAAACTAGCCCCGCTGAAGTATTCTTACAATCGGCAAATTTTGGCGAGGATGTACAGAGCAGTGGCATTACCACAGGTCCTTTACCTTTCCCCGCTTTGGGAATGGTTCACAGAAACAGAGAAACTAAAAGTTAGGTCCGCGTTTTGTAGATATTTAAAGTTTTCGATACGCATACCGCTATTCGAGAAAAACTCATTTCTTTTGAATAAGTATCAAATTCCAGATCCCCGTGAAGCTATGGCAGAACAGGAAACTAAAGCTAGAAAAGATGCCCTTGAACACCTTTATAATTTCCTCCCGTTGCACGTCATATATGAGCTATGAATGTGTATAGTGAATGTAATCTAATCGTTTAATTTTTAAGTATTGTTTTTCGCCTTTTTCTTTTTCCTTTTTATTTTTTTTTTCTTTATACTCCGCCATGTTGTTGTTCTGATGGTGGGCTAAAATAAACTATCTATCTATCTATCTATTTATTTGTTTCCGGTGAACTTGATGTCTATCACGGGAGAGGGACTTGTAAGTAAGAATCTGTTCACTTTGGGCTAGAAATTTGTGCAAATTGGTGCACATTGTATTCGATCTCTCTGAATCCGACAGAATTAAGTGTTTACGCAGCGGGTACAAACGATAACGTAAAACAATGAGGTAGTTTTGTAATAATTAGTGTCACCTATGGTATTTTAATCCTGAAAAGTTACAGATAGCTTTATAATACCAACTAGATTATGTAAGATATCGTTCCAAGTTTTCATCCGTCACGATGTCTACGATTGAAAAGGATAAATTTCAACTGGCTGCAGAGTCAATTTGGTCCCTTCTTTCGATATTATTTTGTAGTTGTTGTTTTTTCAACGCTAAGGAATAGCCTTTGGTCATGTGATAACTGATTGCGTTCTTGTTTGAACATACGGTTTTAAAAATGTCAAAAGACTGACAACTTCATCATTTAGCCGATAGTGAAGAAACAAGCACAAACGAGAATGTAAAACAATGAGATAGTTTTGTAGTAATTAATAGAATGTCATCTATGGTATTTTGGTCCTGAAATGTTAGGGATAGCTTTATACTACCTACTAGATTATATAAGATACTAGCTGTTGGGGTGGCGCTTCGCAACCTCCCAGCCCCCCCGCGCGCGTAAGTCGTTACGTGCCATATTAATTACGTGCCATTGTAGTTGTGTCCCTTTGTCCCACCTGTGAATATAGATATATATATATATATATATATATATATATATATATATATATATATATATATATATATATATATATATATATATATATACATATATATGTTTTTAACTACGTAAAACTTGCGAATATACAACATTCTTCGATGTCCCATTGTCTGTGCATATAAATAGATTGTCAGGTTTACCGACTCTTGAACATGCAACATAAAATTGTCCTTGGGAAAAACAATCCGTATTCAGATCTATACCTGATTATTCTAATGATTGCCTTTGAGCTTTGTTGATGGTGATTGCTAATCGAACATTCCCTGTGTCCCCGTCGTCATTTATATATCCCCCTGTGCCCCCGGCATCCCCCTTGCAGTTGTGTCCCTGTGTCCCGGTCGTCATTTATATTCCCAGTATCCCGGTCGTCATTTATATTCCCTGTGTCCCGGTGTCCCAGTCGTCATTTGTGTCCCGATGTCCCGGTCTGTAATTTATCTTTGAGTGTCCCGGTCGTCATTTATATTCCCTGTGTCCCGGTTTTTAGTTTTCTTTTACTCCTTTATTTTTCAGTTTTTTCCTTTTTTATTTTTTTTCTGTTTCAGTTTTTAGTTTTTTTAGTTTTTTTTAATTAGTTTTTAGTTTTTTTTCTTTTTTAGTTTTTTTACCTTTTTTTTAGTTTTTTAGCTTTTTTAGTTTTTTTAGTATTTTCTCTTTTGTTTTTTTTTTGTAGTTTTTACCTTTTTTAGTTTTTTTCTTCTTTTGCATTAATGTTAAAGCCAAGGTTCGAACCTGGAACCTGGAACATAACGCTTTACCAACTCAGCTACTTCGGCTTCAATACATTCGTTTTTGAATTGGTATATGATGAAACAATTCAGACGTCATATAATGACGTCACTCGACCGACAGACAGACAGACAACTTATCTTTATATATAAAAATAAGTTGTTTGTCTGTGTGTCTGTCGAGTGACGTCACTGTCCGTATATGACGTCTGAATTATTTCATCACACACCAATTCAAAAACGAATGTATTCAAGCCGAAGAAGCTCAGTTATATAACTACCTGTGTTGGCGCAGTGCGTTTGACCTTAGCGTGGTAATACGGAACCCAGAGATCGAACCATGCTGCAGGAATGCACTACAGGGCCGACCCAGGGACCATAGTAGTCTAAAAAAGGTAAAAACTACAAAAAAACTAAAAACTAATAAAAAAACTAAAAAAAACTAAAAAAACTAAAAACTGAAAAAGAAAAAAAAAACTAAAAAAAAGGAAAAAAACTGACAAATAAAGGAGAAAAAGAAAAATAAAAAAATAAAAATAAAAATAAAAAAAAACTAAAAAAGGTAAATGTATTCAAGCCGAAGTAGGTGAGTTGGTAAAGCGTTATGTTCCAGGTTCTAGGTCCGAGAGGTTCCAGGCTCGAACCTTGGCTTTAGCATTAATAAAAAAGAAGAAAAAAAACTAAAAAAGAAAAAAAACTAAAAAAAACTAAAAGACAGGTAAAAACTACTAAAAAACTAAAACAGCTAAAAAACTAAAAAAACTGAAAAAAGGTAAAAAACTAAAAACTAAAAAAGAAAAGAAACTAAAAAAAAACTAAAAAAAGGGTAAAAACAGCAAAAAAAACTAAAAAGAAAAAAACTAAAAACTAATAAAAAAACTAAAAACTGAATAAGAAAAAAAAAATAAAAAAAAGGAAAAAACTGAAAAATAAAGGAGAAAAAGAAATCTAAAAAAATAAAAATAAAAAAAAATAAAAAAGGTAAAAACTACAAAAAAAAACTAAAAAGAAAAAAAGGAAAAAAACAAAAAAATTATTTCATCATATACCAATTCAAAAACGAATGTATATACAAACCGGGACACAGGGAATATAAATGCCGACCAGGACACTCAAAGAAAAATTACAGACTGGGACACTGGGACAAAAATGACGACTGGGACGTGTGTCGACTGACATCATGTTTGTGTGTCGACTGACGTCATGTTTGTCGACTATAAATGACGACTGGGACACAGGGACACAATTACAACGGGGACGCCGGGGGCACAGGGGGATATATAAATGACGATGGGGACACAGGGAATGTTGGATTAGCAATCACCATCAATAAAGCTCAAAGGCAATCATTAGAATAATCAGGTATATAATCAGGTGTGTGTGTGTGTGTGTGTGTGTGTGTATGTGTCGAGTGATGTCATGTTTGTGTGTCGACTGACGTCATGTTTTCGACTGACGAAATTACAGACCGGGACATCGGGACACAAATGACGACCGGGACACCGGGACATAGGGAATATAAATGACGACCGGGACACTCAAAGAGAAAGCGACCGGGACACAAGGAATGTTCGATTAGCAATCACCATCAACAAAGCACCGGGACACAAATGACGACCAGGACATAAGTAAAAAAAAAACTAAAAAAAAGGTAAAAACTACAAAAAATAAAAAGAAAAAAAAAACTAAAAACTAATAAAAAAAATAAAAAAGCTAAAACTAAAGCTTTCCGTTTCATTTGCCAGCAATTGATCTGAAGATATTTCACCAAAGTGATCGTTTTGCAATCGGACACGCATATTTATAATTTTTCATACTGTCTTTACGTGTGTCCACAAATTAGAATTTTTCAGGCAAGCATTCATTTCGTCCGCGGGTGTCGATCTAAAAATAACAGGTAATGTTTGCGTGAAATATCCCACAAGCAATATTAATGTGCTGCCAAAGGGTTTGGAATTTCCTCGCAAATCTTGCAATGATCACTCGAGAGCCTTGAGCGATTTTTTGTGCGCCATTGTGCACTCATCCCAAACAATAAGTTTGCATTGCTGCAATACTTTACCAATCCCAGAGGATTCGGAAAAGTTGCACGTGGGAGTTTCTGTAGATTGCATATTCAGAGGCAGTTTCAAAGTGGAATGAGCAGTTCTCCCACCAGGCAGCAACGTTGCGGCTATTCTGGACGACGCAAGGGAAACGCTATGTCATTTTTAATCGAATTTATGCCAGAATCAATCGTATTAGAAACGTTATACCACTGCCTCAAAACACATCCAAAAAGAACATTTCTCCAACTTGGTTATCGACACAATGCATCATCTGATAATAAATGCCTTTATGTTCAGACGTTGACTTAGAAATACTTGTTTATACATACGACAATAGATCAATCGTGTTGTAACTCTGTTCACGATCCAATTCTACACATGTAGAAATAGGAGCAGTACGATTAGGTGAAGGTATTCCCAAATGCTTGAGAAGTTTGTTTGCCATACATAAGCACAAATCTTCAATCATAACTAAAAGGCAGTTATAAATTTCTGTTGTAATATCCAAGGTATCTGACTTCTCTAACCATACTCGGTGGAGTATTTCATCAGCCATTTGCGATTTGTATTTCTCCCATAGCTCTGTAGGAGTTAAAAGAGAACAAGTTGTCAATATGATTCCAAACAATACACGAATTTGACTAGGAGTTGACGTGTTGCACGCTTCATTGATGCAGTTATCCCAGTGTTGGTCGTTCTCATATAAATTCAGAGCTTGGGATGCACTACGGTAAGTGTGATGTATAGTCCCATTTACAGTTTTCAAATGCTCAAAGGACGTCGGGCCGGGTACATTCAACAAAAGCAGGTGGAGAAAGAAGCATTCATCTTGATTGGGGTGAATGGTGTAGAGTCTTCCTATCGTGGTTTCTTTGAAGATGCTAGGTTGGCCGTCGACTGACTCATCCCGTATTCGACGTTCAAATGATTTCTTATTAGTATTCCACGTTTAATAGTATATTGGAAAGGCAGTCAGTTTTCATCATTGTCTTTTTCCCCAATGTAATTAATTTGTTAATAATTTGTAGAGAGTACAATGTGTTATAGCTCTAGATTGTTGTCTTGAAACATTGTTGAGCAAGTAAACCTTATTTTATCTAATTAACAATTTTTTTCCAGAGGTCAAACCTCAGAGTGGTATAACAAAGTTTATGGTCTTTTGAAAGTCTAAGACTTGAAGGACATCCGAGCCTCTTTCATTATCGCAGAAGTACTTCCAGAAACTACGCTTTAGCTGTGATATTCCAGTCAGACTATTAATCAAAAGTTTAATTTTATAGTTTCACCAAAAATTACTTTTCCTTGTTAAATTTATGCTGTTTTGTGAACAAAGGTTCTATTATATTGTTGTGACGATTTTTTACTAATTTGATCTTAAATTTTAGTTTGTAATTCCCACACTTGAAGTGGGTTTATTTTTTATATTTACTTAGCAGGTATTTGCGATTCCCTTCCCTCCCAAAAGGAGAATTATCTCCTCGCTTTTGTATAAAAATTAAAAAAAAATCGAACTAACGAGATACAGATCTTGAGTAAAACATATTTGAAAGAATTTGTCTGTTGTCTGACGAATCAAAGAAAAGCTAAATAAATGATTCCTGAGACCACAATGGCTAATTACAAATTAGCCAGTGTGAGAGAAAGGGTCCGTTACTGAGAAAGGGTCATCATATTTTGTTTCGTGTTTTGTTTTAAGTTTTTTTTTTTTTATATTTTTATCAGTTTATTCTGCACTGAGGACGGTCAAGCGGAGGTCTTGACCGAAATATTTGCATAATTGTCAATTTTTTCACTGGCGGTCCATTGTCCTCGTTCTTCTTTTCTTCGCAATTTTGTGTTTTTCATTATTAGCCAGTGTGGTCTCAGAAATTATTTACAACTAGCTGTTGGGGTGGCGCTTCGCGCAGCCCCAACACCTAGTTGGTGGGGGCGCTTCGCGCCCCCCGAGCCCCCCGCGCGCGTAAGTCGTTACGCGCCATATTAGTTACGCGCCATTGTAGTTGTGTCCCTGTGTCCCACCTGTGAAAATAGATGGATATATATATGTTTTAACTACGTGAAACTTGCGAATATACAACATTCTTCGCTGTCCCATTGTCTGTTCATATAAATAGAGTGTCAGGTTTACCGACTCTTGAACATGCAACATATAATTGTCCATGGAAAAACAATCCGTATTCAGATCTATACCGCATTTTTCTAACGATTGCCCTTGAGCTTTGTTGATGGTGATTGCTAATCGAACATTCCCTGTGTCCCCATCGTCATTTATATATCCCCCTGTGCCCCCCGGCGTCCCCGTTGTAGTTGTGTCCCTGTGTCCCGGTCGTCATTTGTGTCCCGGTATCCCAGTCTGTAATTTCTCTTTGACTGTCCCGGTGGTCATTTATATTCCCTCTGTCCCGGTGTCCCGGTTGTCATTTGTGTCCCGGTGTCCCTGTCTGTAATTTCTCTTTGAGTGTCCCGGTCGTCATTTATATTCCCTGTGTCGCGGTCGTCATTTGTGTCCCGGTCTGTAGTGTCATCTTATAATAACGTCATTTACAAAGCCTTATATAATGACGTCACATGCAAACCCACAAACAAACAAACATGCATATATACAACCTATTTTTATATATATATAGATATAGTTTCTTTTTTTTCATTTTTAGTTTTTTCTTTTAATTTTTCCTTTTTTATTTTTTCTTTTTTTAGTTTATTCTTTTTATTGATTTGTTTTCTTTTTTAGTTTTTTTTTAGTTTTTTTCTTTTTTAGTTTTTTCTTTTTTAGTTTTTTTTTTTTGTAGTTTTTCTTTTTTGGCTTTATCTCTTGAAGCCGCAAGCCTGTTTTCACGTTGCTCTTGTGATATGGCTGATGATATACTCCACCGAGTACGGTTAGAGAGGTCAGATATGACCTTGGATATTACAACAAAAATTTATAACTGCACTTTAGTTACGATTGAAGATTTGTGCTTATTTATGGCAACCAAACTTCTCAAGCATTTGGGAATACCTTCACCTAATCGCACTGCTCCTATTTCTACATATGTAGAATTGGATCGTGAACAGAGTTACAACACGATTGATATATAGTCGTATGTATAAACAAATATTTCTAAGTTAACGTCTGAACATAAAGGCATTTATGATCAGATAATGCATTGTGTCGATAACCAAGTTGGAGAAATGTTCTTCTTGGATGTGAGAGGAGGTAGTGGTATAACGTTTCTAATAAGATTGATTCTGGCATCAATTCGACTCAAAAATGACATAGCGTTTCCCTTGCGTCGTCCGGAATAGCCGCAACGTTGCTGCCTGGTGGGAAAACTGCTTATTCCGCTTTGAAATCGCAATCTACAGAAACACCACGTGCAACATTTCCAAATCATCTGGGATGGGTAAAGTATTGCAGCAATGCATACTTATTGTTTGGGATGAGTGCACAATGGCGCACAAGAAATCACTCGAGGCTCTCGAGCGATCATTGCAAGATTTGCGAGGAAATCCCAAACCTTTTGCAGCACATTCATATTGCTTGTGGGATATTTCAGGGAACAGTTGAACCAGTTGAAACAGTTGCAGCCAGTTGAACTTTATCATTTTCAATCGTAGACATCGTGACGGATGAAAACTTGGAACAATATCTTATATAGTCTAATTGGTATTATAAAGCTATCTCTAACATTTCAGGATCAAAATACCATAGATGATATTCTATTAATTACTACAAAACTATCTCGTTGTTTTACATTCTCGTTTGTGCTTGTTTCTTCATTGTCAGCCTATCGAAGTTTTTAAAATGGTATGTTCAAACAAGAACGCAATCAGTTATCACATGACCAAAGGCTATTCCTCAGCGTTGAAAAAACAACAACTACGAAATAATATCGAAAGAAGGGACTAAATTGACTTTGCAGCCAGTTGAACTTTATCCTTTTCAATCAATCTATAAATATAAAAATAAGTTGTTTGTGTGTTATGTCTGTCTGTCTGTCTGTCGAGTGACGTCATGTCATCATGTCGTCAAGTTGTCATGAAGTTAGTTGTCGTCATGTTTGTTATGACGATGACGTCATTAAAAGTATTTAAGAAAATCGTTCAAAGACAAATTTTTAATTGCAAGAAGATCGTGGACGGAAAAATATTTAATCGTAAAATGACTGAAGAACCTACAAGGGTAACAGACACACAACTTTCGAGTTACGTCATGTCATCATGTCGTCATGTCGTAATGAAGTTAGTTGTCGTCATGTTCGTTATGACGATGAGGTCATTAAAAGTATTTAAGAAAATCGTTCTTAGACAAATTCTTAATTGTAAGAAGATTGTGGACGGAAAAATGTTTAATTGTAAAATGACTGAAGAGCCTACAATGGCAACAGACACACAACTTATTTATATATATCTATCTATATATATAAAAATAAGTTGTCTGTCTGTCTGTGGATCAGGTGAAGTCATGTTTCTGTGTCGGCTGACGTCATGTTTTCGACTGACGAAATTACAGACTGGGACATCGGGACACAAATGACGGACACTCAAAGAGAAAGCGACCGGGACACAAAGGAATGTTCGATTAGCAATCACCATCAACAAAGCACAGGGACACAAATGACGACCGGGACACAGGGAGTATAAATGACGACCAGGACATAAGTAAAAAAAACTAAAAAAACTAAAAAAAAAAGGTAAAAACTACAAAAAAAACTAAAAAAAACAAAACTAAAAACTAATAAAAAAACTAAAAGAGCTAAAAAACTAAAAAAACTAAAAAAGAAAAAAAAAAGAAAAAAAGGGAAAAAAATGAAAAATAAAGGAGAAAAACAAAACTAAAAAAAAATAAAAATAAAAAAAAAACTAAAAAGAAAAAAGAAAAAACTAAATAAAAGTAAAAACCAAAAAAAAACTAAAAAGAAAAAAGGGGAAAAATACAAAAATTTATTTCATCATATACCATTTCAAAAACGAATGTATATACAGACCGGGACACCGGGATACAAATGACGACCGGGACACAGGGAATATAAATAACGACCGGGACACAGGGACACAACTACAACGGGGACGCCGGGGGGCACAGGGGAATATATAAATGACGACGGGGACACAGGGAATGTTCGATTAGCAATCACCATCAACAAAGCTCAAGGGCAATCATTAGAATCATGAGGTATAACTAAAAAAACTAAAAAAAGGTAAAAAACTAAAAAAAACACCAATTCAAAAACGAATGTATATACAGACCGGGACACCGGGACATAAATGACGACCGGGACACCGGGACACAAGGAATATAAATGACGCCCGGGACACTCAAAGAGAAATCAGAGACTGGGACACCGGGACACAAATGACGACCGGGAAACAGGGAATATAAATGACGACCGGGACACAGGGACACAACTACAACGGGGACGCCGGGGGGCACAGGGGGATATATAAATGACGACGGCGACACAGGGAATGGTCCATTAGCAATCACCATCAACAAAGCTCAAGGGTAATCATTAGAATCATGAGGTATAGATCTGAATACGGATTGTTTTCCCATGGACCATTATATGTTGCATGTTCAAGAGTCGGTAAACCTGACAATCTATTTATATGCACAGACAATGGGACAGCAAAGAATGTTGTATATTTGCAAGTTTTACGTAGTTAAAAACATATGTATATATATCTATCTATATTCACAGGTGGGACATACGGACACAACTACAATGGCGCGTAACTAATATGGCGCGTAACGACTTACGCGCGCGGGGGGGCTTGGGGGGGGCGCGAAGCGCCCCCACCAACTAGGTGTTGGGGTGGCGCGAAGCGCCACCTCAACAGCTAAAAAAACTAAAAAAGGTAAAAACTAAAAGAACTAAAAAAGAAAAAAAAACTAAAAAAGGAAGAAAACTGAAAAATAAAGGAGAAAAAGAAAACTAAAAAAATATAAATAAAAATAAAAAAACTAAAAAGATAAAAACTTCAAAAAAAACTAAAAAGAAAAAATAAAAAAACTACAAAACCTAAAAAAAGGTCAAAACCAATAAAAAAAACTAAAAGGGGAACACTGGGACACAAATGACGACCGGGATACTGGGAATATAAATGACGACCGGGACACAGGGAATGTTCAATTAGCAATCACCATCAACAAAGCTCAAGGGCAATCATTAGAATCATGAGGTATAGATCTGAATATGGATTGTTTTTCCCATGGACAATTATATGTTGCATGTTCAAGAGTCGGTAAACCTGACAATCTAAATAAATGACGACACTCAAAGAGAAAGCGACCGGGACAAAAGGAATGTTCGATTAGCAATCAACAAAGCACCGGGGCACAGGGAGTATAAATGACGACGACCGGGACACAGGGACATAACTACAAAGGGGACGCCGGGGTGCACAGGGGGATATATAAATGACGCAATCACCATCAACAAAGCTCAAGGACAATCATTAGAATCATGAGGTATAGGTCTGAATATGGATTGTTTTTCCCATGGACAATTATATGTTGCATGTTCAAGAGTCGGTAAACCTGACAATCTAAATAAATGACGACACTCAAAGAGAAAGCGACCGGGACAAAAGGAATGTTCGATTAGCAATCAACAAAGCACCGGGACACAGGGAGTATAAATGACGACCAGGACATAAGTAAAAAAAACTAAAAAAACTAAAAAAAAGGTAAAAACTACAAAAAAACTAAAAAGAAAAAAATATATAAAATACGATGGATATATAAATGACGATGGCGACTCAGGGAATGGTCGATTAGCAATCACCATCAACAAAGCTCAAGGGCAATCATTAGAATCATGAGGTATAGATCTGAATACGGATTGTTTTCCCATGGACCATTATATGTTGCATGTTCAAGAGTCGGTATACCTGACAATCTATTTATATGCACAGACAATGGGACAGCAAAGAATGTTGTATATTCGCAAGTTTTACGTAGTTAAAAACATATATATATATATATATATATATATATATATATATATATATATATATATATATATATATATATATATATATATATATATATATATATATATATATATATATATATATATATATATATCTATATTCACAGGTGGGACATAGGGACACAACTACAATGGCGCGTAACTAATATGGCGCGTAACGACTTACGCGCGCGGGGGGGCTTGGGGGGGCGCGAAGCGCCCCCACCAACTAGGTGTTGGGGTGGCGCAAAGCGCCACCCCAACAGCTAGTATATATATATATATATATATATATATATATATATATATATATATATATATATATATATATATATATATATATATATATATATATATATATATATATATATAGTTGTCTGTCTGTCAGGTGACGCCATGTTTCTGTGTCGACTGACGTCATGAAGTTAGTTGTCGTCATTTTTGCTATGACGGTGACGTCATTAAAGATATTTAAGACATATATGTTCACATAGAAATCTATTAATGTTTAAGTTTAAAATGACTGATGAACTTACAATGGCAAAAGCCGATGAAGATGCTCAAAGAGTCTATGCCAAAAAACTTGCTGCTGATAGAGAAAATCAGAAAAGAAAGCGTGCCGAGGAATCAAAAGAACAGCAAGGAAACAGGCTTGAGGCTAAAGAACGCAAAACCGCGCAGATAGATGAAGATCCACCTGGACAGCGAGAGTCAAAACATATCAAAACTGAAAATGATAGCGATGATGATTGGGTTTGGGATTTTGACTTGGATAAGGTCATCAATGCCTACCAGATTTTAGTTAAAAAAACAAAGGTTCGGCGATATGTATTTCATAGTGAAGCTGAAAAATAAAGAAGAAAAAGAAAACTGAAAAAAGAAAAAATGTAAAAAACTAAAAAATACTAAAAAGAAAAAACACTCAAAGAGAAATTACAGACCGGGACACAAATGACGACCGGGACAGAGGGAATATAAATAACGACCGGGACACTCAAAGAGAAATTACAGACTGGGATACCGGGACACAAATGACGACCGGGACACAGGGAATATAAATGACGACCAGGACACAGGTATTTAAGAATATCGTTCAAAGACAAACTTTTAATTGTAAGAAGACCGTTGAAAGAAAAATTTCTAATTGTAAAATGACTGAAGAACCTACAATGGCAACACCCGAGGAAGCTGCTCAAAACGAATGTATTCAAGCCGAAGTAGCTGAGTTGGTAAAGCGTTATGTTTCAGGTTCTAGGTCCGAGAGGCTCCAGGTTTGAACCTTGGCTTTAGCATTAATACAAAAGAAGAAAAAAACTAAAAAAGGTAAAAACTACAAAAAAACTAACATGGCGCGTAACGACTTACGCGCGCGGGGGGGCTTGGGGGGCGCGAAGCGCCCCACCAACTAGGTGTTGGGGTGGCGCGAAGCGCCACCCCAACAGCTAGTATCTTATATAATCTAGTTGGTATGATAAAGCTATCCGTAACTTTTTCAGGGTTAAAATACCATAGGTGACACTAATTATTACGAAACTACCTCATTGTTTTACGTTATTGTTTGTACCTGTTGCGTAAACACTTAATTCTGTCAGATTTAAAGAGATCGAATACAATGTGCACCAATTTGCACAAATTTATAGCCCAAAGTGAACAGATTCTTACTTACTTGATAGACATCTCAGATAGACATCTTGATAGACATCTTGATAGACATCAAGTTCACCGGAAACAAATAAATGGGTACACCAACTAGCAAAACTTGCAAACCCCTCATCACTGAAGATGATTGTAGCCCAACAGCCGATTATTACTTACAAGTCCCCTACATGTTTTACCACTGGAACCAAATTGGTTTAACCATCAAATATACCGGAAACAAATAATGGGAACACCAACTAGCAAAAGTGGCAAACCCCTCATTGCCGAAGATGATTATGAGCTAACAGCCGTTTCTCGCCCAAATTGAACCGATTCTTACTTATCTATCTCGTGATAGGCATCAAGTTCACCGGAAACAAATAAATGGGTACACCAACTAGCGTAGTTGCAAACCCCTAATCACTGAAGTTGACTCTAGCCTAACAGCATATTATTACTTACAAGTCCCCTACATGTCTTGCCACTGGAACCAAATTGGTTTTACCATCAAATACACTGGAAACAAATAATAGATACACCAACTAGCAAAAGTTGCCAACCCCTCATTACCGAAGGTGATTATTACCTAACAGCCGACTGTTGTTTCCAAATCCTTCATATGTCTCACAATTTGTATCGGATTAATTTTCGTTTCAGTGTGTACCTTACTACTGAAGTTGTCAACCCCTTGAAACTTTCAAACTGGTATACTGCAATCCCAAGTCCGAAAAACCGAATGATAAACTCAGCTGAAATCACGAACAGAAATGGGTAGAAACAATAGCTGGCAGCACTTTCACACCGCGGGAAAATGCCACATTTTTGCTTCTGTAAATTTTTCTATTTATCACTCAAAGAAGATATATTAGCTGTAGGGCTGGGTAACTGCCGCATATTTTAGATTTTAGTCCATCTTCAATTTGAAAGTGGTGCCTGCCTGCTTGCCTGCTAGAACGGAGCTTTCAACTCGAAAGCAGAAACATGGTTTGATGAAACGAAATCTTGGCTGCGCAACTTCAGATACTCCTCTCTGACATAGGCTATATAACTCCACTTCAATTCGCACACCATAGGTTCTGGCTCCTGGACAAGGAAAAACCATCCTTTTTGGCCCCAGGCAAGAGTTCTGCGGAGCTTTCCAAAATGTAATGTCATATTCGTCAATCCGGCCTGAGGTCCACACTTTCCGTAAGAACCGCACAGGTTAGACCCTTACCACTTTCCAGGAATAAGCTGAGATTGGCGGCATAGGAAAAAAAAAACGGGACAAAACCAAAGTGTTGCTCTCGCAACACAATTAAGCCAACATCTGCGTGTACAACTAAGCCAACAGCTGCAGGTAAGACTGGGCCAATAGCTCTAAGGGACGTGAGATATTACTTAAAACGTTTATACGCACATACAGCTGCCACTATAATAAAAACACTAATTCCCACCACAGGAACTAACCAAAAAATGTTTCTTTGGAAAAAGTTAGTCTCTGCTACGTTAAGAGGAATATTTGTTTTTGCTGCTTCATAACTTGAAGAAAAAAGCTGTGCTGTTACGTTTACTACAGATTTTGTAATTTTTGATTTTTTAACATCTGAATAACTTCTGTTGATTATACGGAATCGTCTATTTGGGAAAAACCCTCTGTGAGTATCACATAAAAGGAAAACTTCTGTATCACCATTCTCCATTTGTTTTTGCCTAGTCTTAAAATTTCGACATTTCGCTTTTATTTTTTCTGGCTTATCAAAGCAGGATGAATTGCTGCTCCGAATTAGATTGCTAATATAGTTTATGTTTGTTTCTGAAAATTGAAACGTTAATGGAGGAAATTTTCTTTGATTAGTCTCATTTCCAGTATGCATAACATATGAATCACTAGTTTGATCTGTAAGATGAGTTGCGTTGAATATGTGTGCCACCTCATGAATAAGTGTTCCAGCAGATCTACCAAAATGCTTTACTACACTTGTATTTGTTTCTTCCAAATCTTCATATAAATCAATAACAACATTACTATTTTTGTCTTGGCAGAGCCTGCCTCCTGCTAATCCTTGAATGTGATACTCTCCGATTCGATAATGGGTATTAGCAAATAAAACCGTTATTTGGTTTTCATTTACACCTTCAGTTTCCAGGCCTTTTCCAATATTGTCTATATCATCTGCTTCGAGACACTTTTCTTTTTTTGCTTCATCCAGAAAACTTGCTTGTGCAACTTCATTATTATTAGCAATGGCAAACTTCAAATTGGCAATTTCCTGCGTCAATATATTAATTTCTTCCTCATATATCTTTTCTCGATATTTGCTGTACAAATCAACTAATTGCAGAGACTTATATAAATTCTGTTTAGCGTGTTCAACACTACTAACCTTCATATTTAACAGACATGCCAGTGGAGCCATTTTAGAGGGAAGATTATAAGCAAATTGGCCTGGCTCATATAATAATTCAATGGTTTTAACAACAAAAGTAGGACTATCTACATCCGAAAATGACTGAAGTCTGTAGGTTTCCTTAAGAGCTGAAAATAGTAGCATCGAGTAAGACAAGAAATCTGAGATACCTTTTGAACTCTCGTATATTGAATGATGAAAAATTAATTTGACTGGAACTACGTTTTTTTCTGGTCTAGCTTGTATAGGTTTTAAAAAGATTTTGTCGCGCATAATTATTAGCTCATTTTTTTTCTCTTCTAGTAGTAAATACAAAGGCAATAATGAATAAAAAGTATATGTTTTATCGGCTTCCTCAATGATGAAAAAACCCATGCGAATCTTGGCCTTAAAACCATTATCTGTCTCTACAATAAACGCGCCAAAAACGCTTTTGGGTTTCTGTTTCTCGTCTTTAAATGTGGTGCTGTATACGTTATATTCAAAATTTAGGTCGGGTTCCTGAGATTTATGCTTATGGATAATGCGAAGATCCTTGTGAAATATCCTAGATGGCTCTAAATCTAAAAGTATGGCCGATGAAAATTTTGCACAAACTTCAGTTGGAATATGCACCTGTGTTTTCTTGTTGATGGTCGTTAGTTGAATAGAATCAATTCCAAGAAGACAAAACACTTCTCCATTTCTGTTTTCCCAAGCAAGAGCTGTTTTTATTTTTAAAATGAAGTACAAACATAATACATTAATAAGCTTGCAATTTCTGTTCATTTCATATTCAGATTATTAATATCCATTGGTTGACGTATCGAGTCAATTAAATAGAACAAAGACAAAACTAATTTAAAACTTTTCAGGTATTTTCCTAGTTTGAATTAAAAAATATAATTATTGCTCAGACACCATAAATATTTTTTTAGTTTACATAATAACTTTAGCAATCCTGAACTGAGAAATAAGATAAATATTTTGAATTTTTTTTCCTCTCTAATGAATATATACGGAAATCATTCCGCATATGAAAGGGGTTGTCCCCTCCTCGACACCTCGCTCTTTGCCCTAAAGTGTTTTTTGTTTTAAAAAGTAGAGTTGTGACAAAGAGTCAAACTTTAACGTAGAGTGGGGCGTTGAGGAGGGGACAACCCTTTTCATATGTGGAATAATTTCTGTTCGTTTTAAGTTTTAATGTCACTCTTTACTTGCAGTTAAAAGCACTTATTATCTTATTTAATTTCTGAACGTTTTTGAATTAATACATGTTTAGATTTTGGCTCACCGTATTTCCGTGAGAGAGCCATCTTACTTCTGCATAATAAAGTAGATCCTTATGTTCAGCTTCACAGTCCTGACATAATACACGAAATATCCACGTGTTTAGTGCATGTCCCACGATAAAATTTATAATCTTTATGACATCATCTATGACGGCTTCAAGTGTAAGTTCTAAATATTTGACCCTAAGGGCCTGGCGATGGATCAAATAATATTTGGGCTTTTTTTACGAAATCTGAAAAACTATTTATATGATCCAGCATAGCTGGAGCTCCATCCAAATTTACAGAAACACAGTTTTCCAATTTTGAACTTTGCGCATTGAAGTATTTATTTACTTTTCGAGGGGGAATAAGCGAATTGTATTTCCATTTTGTATTGTATTGTATTGAATAAACTTCTTCTTCTTCTTTGTTATAACATCGATTGCACGAGACCTCAACTCGACAGGAAAACAAAACAGCAATTCCTCTTCAAAATTGTCTGCACCTTTGTAGCGAACATATACCATTGGTTGTGAATTACTACTAAAATCAGTTGTCTCACCAAAATATTTAGCGTGTTTTAATGCAAAAGTAACCTGGTCCTTCGCATTTTCTACTAATGTAGAAATTCGTTCTTTCACAATTCTCGCAGATTCTGAATTCAGTTTTGTCGCTTCTTTTTACCACACATAATCTTTGCCATTTTTACATCATCACTGCTCTGACATCATCTGATCAAGCAGCCTCTCTTTCTTTGATACATGATCGTGAATCATGAGATTTAGAGTTACTGTTCTTTTGAGAAACTCATTAAGCATATGCAAACAATTAATTGAGATAGCTGATTCACTGAAAGCTCCAGAGATTACAACCTTCTCTTCAACTTATGTCGTTATGTTTATGTTTTTAGAAGAAGATTTGCGCGTAAAATGTTACTCCTGACAAATACCCCGTGTCATATAGTGCCAAAACCGACCAGGCTAGGGCAAAAAACCAACTCACAAGAAATAGTAATTAAATAGTATCTTATCAAAAAACAGAATCGCATAAAAACCATTAAGTAGTATAGTGTAAATAGCTCTGTTTTATTTCATTATTGTTTTCATTTTTCATTAAGTCTAATATATATTTCTTTTAACTATTAGTTTTCTTGTTCATTATAATTTTTGTTTGTTTTGCTTATTTGTTTGTTTTTGCTAATTTTCGTTTGTTAGACACGGACACTGAGTTCAGTTTCGTCGCTTCTTTTTGACCACACGAAATATTTGCCATTTTACAGAAGCTGGTTTAACCAAATCTTCACCAATGGTGTAGTTTCTAATTTCAAGCTATTAACCAGGCTACTTCAAAGCTAGCCCTTGATGCTGAACGCTGATCAAATGTACAAACAAGTTGTAATTCAACCTTTGTCTTTTAACAGGTATTTCTAAATTTGCAAAGCATTCTCGTGGTTTGGAAGACAGTTGTGAATGAAAATTATACAAATGTTTCTTCAACTGACTTTTTTGAAATATTTTGAAGTCAGTATCTTCATAAATACAAAACACTGTGGTTTTATTGTACCTCAATAAATTTTATTGTGGTTTTTTTGTGGTTTTATTTTTAAATTTTTAATTTTTATTGTGGTTTTATATTGTGGTTTTATATGTCTTCTATTTGTATGAAACCGTACTTACGGAATTTGTCTTGGTATGTTCTTTTTCTATTTGCTGCTATCTGAAGGGAGATAGAAAATAATAATTAAAATACTTGAATTAAATTTTCAAATTACAGCTAACCTTTATATTGATAATTAACGATAAAATCGTGCTCTTGTCAGCAAATAACTAGCGAAAATGGCTCTCTGACTCGTCAATGTATTTGCATCTTGACGACATGGCACGGACTTAGCAGGTAGCCGGAGCTGTGCTTTACTGCGCAAAAATTAATTTTTACACCCATAAATTTCATGTTTAACCCATTTGGGGTAATTTACCCCGATTGCTGGATCAGACTCAAATTAAAATGAGTTTTGACAAGCCCTGGTATTTCTTGAATACCTCATTTATAAATACAACATCTTTTGGCAGAACAAACATATGTAAAATTATCACCAAACTTTCATTACATTACTCTTAAGTGAGAAGATTTGATCTTGAAGCCATGAGAAACAATAGTTACTGTCGCGTTGAGGGTAGGAGGCCGAAAAGTATCAGCACCCCTATTATGTAAACTATTTTAAACTACGTTTTATTTTAAACTATTTATATTATTTAACTTCATATATTGCTCTCTACTTTCATACAATTTTTTACATTTGATTTCAACTCATTTTCTATGACACATTCAATTTACTCCACCTTTATATTTTGCACCAAAGTTTAACTTTTGCATTTATATTGCTTCGAAACTTACAAAAAACCTAAAAAACTGCCCTTTCAGTATTTTCAAAAGGGCCTGAAATATCAATATCATCATTTTTGTCTTATTCTGCATCAATACTGCTCTGACATCATGTGATCAAGCAGCCTCTCTTTCTTTGATGCATGATCGTGAATCATGAGATTTAGAGTTACTATTCTTTTGAAAAAACCCATTAAGCATATGAAACAACTAATTGGGATAGCTGATTCACTGAAAGCTCCAGAGATTACAGTCTTCTCTTCAACTTCATTTCGTAATGTTTATGTTTTTAGAAGAAGATTTGCGTGAATTATATTACTCCTGGCAAATACCCCGTGTCATATAGTGCCAAAACCGAGCAGGCCAGGGTGAAAAACCAACTCACAAGAAATGGTAACTAAATAGTATCTTATCAAAAACAGAATCGCATAAAAACCATTAAGTAGTATAATGTAAATAGCCTTTTACTTCACACCACTATATTTTTTCTGTATCAAGCATCACCAAGAATGAGGATATGGAAGTGAAAATTTGAAAAAAAATATTAGGGAATGATGAAGTAAATAAAAAATACTATAAATAAATAATAAATAAAAAAAGTAAACAAAAAAATACTTGAAATATTAAAAAAAAAGTAAATTAAAAAGAAGTAAAAAAAGAAGTAAATAAAAACACAGATTGTCAAAGTAGCGTATCAGCAACATCTTTGAAAATTGAAATTGATTGGATTAAAAATTGAAAGTTCAGTGTCCTTTGCAAAAGTTAAAATTGATTACAGGACAACCAGCCCCTCTCCCATGGCTATCAATTCCCCTAACATATCAAGTCAAAATATTGAGAGAGCCATTTTGTTCGACTTATTTGAAAAGTCCAGTAATTATGTCATTTGAGATTTCAACTCACCCCCCTCCCACAACTTTTATAATCCATTACAAGCTTTCCCTTACCCTTGCCTCATAATCTGTAAGTCATTGTCATTTGAGATTTCAACCCACCCCCCTCCCACGACTTTTATAATCCATTACAAGCTTTCCCTTACCCTTGCCTCATAATCTGTAAGTCATTGTCATTTGAGATTTCAACCCACCCCCCTCCCACAACTTTTATAATCCATTACAAGCTTTCCCTTACCCTTGCCTCATAATCTGTAAGTCATTTTCAATTGAGATTTCAACCCACCCCCCTCCCACAACTTTTATAATCCATTACAAGCTTTCCCTTACCCTTGCCTCATAATCTGTAAGTCATTGTCATTTGACATTTCAACCCACCCCCCTCCCACAACTTTTATAATCCATTACAAGCTTTCCCTTACCCTTGCCTCATAATCTGTAAGTCATTTTCATTTGAGATTTCAACCCACCCCCCTCCCACAACTTTTATAATCCATTACAAGCTTTCCCTTACCCTTGCCTCATAATCTGTAAGTCATTGTCATTTGAGATTTCAACCCACCCCCCTCCCACGACTTTTATAATCCATTACAAGCTTTCCCTTACCCTTGCCTCATAATCTGTAAGTCATTGTCATTTGAGATTTCAACCCCCCCCCCCCCCTCCCACAACTTTTATAATCCATTACAAGCTTTCCCTTACTCTTGCCTCATAATCTGTAAGGCATTGTCATTTGAGATTTCAACCCCCCCCCTCCCACAACTTTTATAATCCATTACAAGCTTTCCCTTACCCTTGCCTCATAATCTGTAAGTCATTGTCATTTGAGATTTCAACTCACCCCCTCCCACAACTTTTATAATCCATTACAAGCTTTCCCTTACCCTTGCCTCATAATCTGTAAGCCCTTATAATCTTAGTTTTGATGGGTTTTTTCGATATTATGAAAAATAGAAACATTAAGCTCGAAATAAGGATAAAGTAAATAAAGTAAAAAAAATAAAGTAAAATAAAGTAAAGTAAATAAAGTCGAAAGTTCACTAAAGTAAAGAATTTATAATACTCGGAAAATAATAGTAAGTTTTTGTTGCACGTTCAGCTTCACAATAGTCATATGCTAGATCATATACTATTTTTTTGTTTACTATATGGTTTTGGTAAAGAAAAATGGAGGACATAGATATGGATATGGAGAGGTATTGAGTAAATGATGGACCACCAGTCTCCTCTTGGTATTTTTGAATACTTTATAACCAAAGTCTTGCGGTATGAAAATTGCTGGCCAATTCCAGTTTAAAATGGGTTGAGTTTCAATTTATTTCATTCTAATTAGTCATGCTATATAGTATCTTGTATTAGATAACATGGTTAGATGGGCTTAAAAATACCAAATAATGTCTCGGTTTGTCTTGATCTAAGTGACGATTTTATTGTTCTGTTAGTTCTATGTAAAAAAGCAGTAAACTATAATTTTAAATTGTGTTTCTTTTTTGAAAAGGAGAATAAAATTTGTAATTTTTTGACACCCATCAATTTGCTTATATTAACCATTCAAAGACCATAAAGTGTTGTTTGGACTGATGAGAAATTAATTTAGAATTTAATCTGTAGTCTATTTGACGACTGTGACAATGTTGTGACAAAGAGAATGTTTAAATAATTCTTGGGTAAAAGTGTCCCAAATTATAAACTTCAAAAATTACTAAGGGAAAGAATTCGGTGTTTATAAGTCTGTTTTTATTAGTGATGATGTCTCACCGCGTGTGCGGGTTTTGCGGAAAGAATTATTTGGGTTACGTAAGCGTTTGGCGGATAAAGGTGTGGAATGCTGGGTACCTCCTACCCTACCACCCAGCATCTCTGTTAAAAAGGACAACCGTGTTATTAAAGTGCCTTGGTACAATGCTAAGAGTTTGTTGGATTCTTAATTTTTTTTTAATTTTTCTTTTTTGCAGTTGTTAGAATTAGTGAGTGGTTATTTGTTATTGAAAAGAATAATTAAAAAAAATAAAAACAAAATTTAATAAAAAAAAAACAACTTACTATTTTGTCGCAATAATTATGGTTGTGTGATTGTAGGAATTAGTAGCCGTTGTATTTGGTAACTTGTACATGGATTCGTTACGGGTTAACGAAATATGGCCTGTTTCTTTTTGTGTTTGTTTTTTTCTAAGATGGAAAGTGTCATTCTTTTGTTGTTTATTATATTCTATTTTGTTCTTGTTTAGTTCTTTTTCTTTTCTTTTTTGTTTTGTTGTGGAGATGAGGCCAAATTACTTTGTTGTAAAACTGTATAAATATGGTTGATGATGATTGTGGCACCCCGGGCAACAGCCGTCTTAAAATTTTGGAAGCTTCATTTGTGGATTTTGGTAGTATGTTTACGGAGCAGCTCCACCGGAATTATGATATTGGGATTGCTGGTCAATATGTTTCTTGTAATTCAAAGTACTTATTTAAGGATGGTTTGAGGTCCGTGAATGGTGGTGGTGATTCTGAAGATCTCAGAGTTTTCCATCTTAACTGCCAGGGTTTGAACTCATCTTTTAATTTTATAAGCGAGATATGTGAACTTTCCATTTTTCAGGTTATTGGTCTCACAGAAACATGGCTAAATGAGCATAACTCTGCTCTCTTGGATATTCCAGGGTATACATTTTATCATAGGAATCGTCAATTTCGTCAACATGGAGGTATTGGAGCTTATATACGGAGCGATATCGAGGTTTTGGTAAGAAGTGATCTAGTGCTGTTTCACGAGATGTTATTTGAGCCACTTATCCTTCAGCTCAGGCTTAAGCCAAAAGATGTTTATGTTGTTGTACTATATAGACCACCATCTGGGTCTATACCGGCCTTTTTTGATATTTTGGAGGAACAGTTGGATAAACTACCTACTGGTTCGCACCCATTCTTCATGCTTGGGGACTTTAATATTGACCTTAATGATATGAATTCGAATACTCCTATAGATTTCCTACAGCTTTGCATGTCATATAGTTTATTTCCCACTATCAATATTTGTACGCGTGTTACCACTTTAACGGCAAAGCTACTTGATAATATTCTTTCTAATTCTAAATTTTCAGATCCAGGGGTTATTGTTACTGATGTTTCTGACCATTTTGGGATTTCGGCAAGTTTTAAAGTTTGTTTTCTGAGGCTGCAAGGTTCTAGACTGAAAATGAGTATGTTACCTGTGCTCAACCAGGGTAACTTAGAAAAGTTTAAACAAGAGATTTCTAATGTTGATTGGAATAATAAAGTTGAAAATCTAGATGATATAAATATAAGTTTTCAAAGATTTTATGATACATTGATCTCTATTTTGAGTAAAACTTGTGTAGTGAATCGGACAAGGTCAAGGAAAAAGATGCCCAAAAAGCCGTGGGTGTCACCTAGTCTTCTGCGGTGCATAAATAAGAAAGACCAGTTATATAGGGATTCAATAAGGAATGAAAATGATACAGTTTGCACAAGAATTTATAAAAATTATAGAAATGCTCTTAATAAACTTTTGAGAAACGCGAAGAAAAAATATTTTGAGTGTAAATTTAAAGATGCTAGTGGTAACCCAGCTAAAACTTGGAAAATTATTAAAAGTGTTATATCTTCAACAGATCCGGTTCTGCCTGACGAAGTTACTACAAGTGATGGGTTAAAATCGAATGAGCCTGCTGTAATCTGTAATGCCCTTTCGGAACATTTTGCAACTGTTGGGGCTCGATTTTCTCGTGCTACAGTAGCTTCTGATAATGATCCTCCGCTTGAGACTTTTATGGGTACTTCTGTCGATGTATCAATGTATCTGAGACCTGTCACTCATGATGAAGTTCGTAAAATTATCTTTGAGATGAAAAGTTCTTCGGCTGGGAGTGATTCCATTAACCTTCTTGTTTTAAAAGCCGTGTTTCCAAGCATTTCACATATATTAACGTCTCTTATTAATGCTTGCTTTAAGCAAGGGAAGTTCCCCAATTGTCTTAAAATTGCAAGAATAACTCCTGTGTTTAAGGGTGGTAATAAGAATGATCTAGGGAATTATAGACCAATTTCATTATTACCTGTTGTTTCACGGGTTTTAGAAAAATGCATTAATATTAGAATTTATGAGCATTTGGAGCGTCATAAACTTCTACATACCAATCAATTTGGTTTCAGGAAGGGCAGAACAACTGAAATGGCGATTTCATTTATTACTACTATAATTAATGATGCTCTTGATAAAAAGCTTAGGGTAGCTGGTGTTTTTTTGGACTTAATTAGGGCGTTTGACACTGTTGACCATCGAATATTATTAAAAGAATGTGAATTCTATGGATTAAGGGGTGCTACGTTGAGTTTGCTGTGGAGTTATCTTCAAAATAGACAGCAGTATGTCAATTTACAAGGATTTTTGTCTAGTAAAAATGTTGTTAATTGGGGGGTTCCCCAAGGATCCGTACTGGGTCCGACTCTGTTTTTAATTTTTATTAATGATCTACCGCATGTTGTGAAAGCTCTGCCCAGAATTGACGACTTTGTTGACAATGGCACGAGTAAGACCCAGCTTACTATGCCCTTATTTGCTGATGATACAACCTTGGTGTGTGTTGCCCCTACAGAAGAACTGCTCATGTCAACGATAAATGCAGCAATGAGCAGGATATGTACATGGCTTAAAATAAACCACCTTGACCTGAATATAGATAAGTCAAATTTTGTTATTTTCTCTCGATCTCCGAATTTTTACCCTTGGTTTACGGAAATAATTTCGGAGCGGGGAATTATTAAACGAACAAGATTCACCAAATACCTCGGAATCAATGTTGATGAAACCCTATCATTTAAAGATCATGTGAAGTCAGTTTCGAAAATATTGTCACGTAACTTAGGTATGATGCGTAAATTAAAACATATTTTCCCCCCAAATGTTCTACGATTGTTATATTTTTCCCTGATTCACCCGTACATTTTGTATTGCTCGTCGATTTGGCTTGGTACTTTCCCTTCGATAGTTCATCCAATCCGTGTGATCCAGAATAATGCTGTCCGAGTTTTTGGTGGTGTTGGGAATCAGGAGTCTTTGAGGTCTATGTATAGTGATTTAAATATAATGCCTCTAGCTGGATTACGTGATTTTTATACGTTGATTTTTATATATAGGTATTACAGAGGTAGCCTTCCCGATTGTTTTACAGGAATATTTTGTGAGAGGTCTGATGTTCACCACCACAATACTCGGATACGAGGTAATACTGAGGTTCCTCGATTAGTTTCAAGTAGGTCTTCTTTTTCTCTTATTTACAGAGCTTCAAAACTTTGGAATAAACTGAGTGTAGATATCAAGGAATTAGGTAGCCTTGACCAGTTTAAGTCTTATCTACGTGTGGAGTTGCTCGGTAGGTATGCTTTTGAAACTGATTAATTAATGTAAATTTTACATAGCTTATTCATTTGTAATATTTATGTATTTTTTTTTGTTTTTTTGCTGTTGTCTTGGGGTCACGCAAGGGAGTGTATTGTTTATGTTTTTTGTTGATCTCGGTATATGGTCTCATTCTCCATAACTTCTTATTCTCCATATTGTCTCTTTTTTTTTCTTTGAATTTAGCACAGCCTCGCAAGCTTCGCTTATGTTGTGCTATTGATTAAGAAATGTTTTTTTCTAATAAAATTGTTCTACTACTACTACTACTACTACTACTACTAACCATTCAAAGACCATAAAGTGTTGTTTGGACTGATGAGAAATTAATTTAGAATTTAATCTGTAGTCTATTTGACGACTGTGACAATGTTGTGACAAAGAGAATGTTTAAATAATTCTTGGGTAAAAGTGTCCCCAATTATAAACTTCAAAAATTACTAAGATATTTATTCATTTAATCTGCTAATAAGGCAACTAAAAAAAATTACATTCAGAAATTTGATTTTTGTATAGATTCAGGTTTAATTTTTGTTATTTGACTCTTAGTAATCTATATATATATAAATAAGTTGTCTGTGTGTGTGTGTGTCGAGTGACGTCATGTTTGTGTGTCGACTGACGTCATGTTTGTCGACTGACGAAATTACAGACCGGGACATCGGGACACAAATGACGACCGGGACACCGGGACATCTATCTATCTATCTATCTATATATATAAAAATAAGTTGTCTGTCTGTCTGTGGATCAGGTGACGTCATGTTTCTGTGTTGACTGACGTCATGAAATTAGTTGTCGTCATTTTTGCTTTGACGGAGACGTCATTAACGGTATTTAAGACATTTGTTCACGGAAAAATGTTTAATTGTAAAATGACTGAAGAACCTACAATGGCAACAGCCGAGGAAGCTGCTCAAAGAGTTTATGCCAAAAAACTTGCTGCAGATAGAGAGAGTAAGAAAAGAAAGCGTTCCGAGGAATCACAAGAACAGCAAGAAAACAGGCTTGCGGCTAAAGAACGCAAAACCGCGCAGTTAGATGAAAATCCACCTGGACAGCGAGAGTCAAAACATATCAAAACTGAAAATGATAGCGATGATGATTGGGTTTGGGATTTTGACTAGGATAAGGTCATCAATGCCTACCAGATTTAAGTTAAAAAAACAAAGGTTCGTCGATATGTACTTCATAGTGACGCTGAAAAATAAAGAAGAAAAAGAAAACTGAAAAAAGAAAAAAGGTAAAAAACTAAAAAAAACTAAAAAGAAAAAACACTCAAAGAGAAATAACAGACCGGGACACAAATGACGACCGAGACAGAGGGAATATAAGTGACGACCGGGAACCTCAAAGAGAAATTACAGACTGGGACACCCGGACACAAATCACGACCGGGAAACAGGGAATATAAATGACGACCGGGACACAGGGACACAACTACAACGGGGACACCGGGGGAAACAGGGGGATGTAAATGACGACCGGGACACCGGGACAGGGAATGGTAGATTAGCAATCACCATCAACAAAGCTCAAGGGCAATCATTAGAATCATGAGGTATAGATCTTAATACGGATTGTTTTCCCATGGACAATTATATGTTGCATGTTCAAGAGTCGGTAAACCTGACAATCTATTTATATGCACAGATAATGGGACAGCGAAGAATGTTGTATATTCGCAAGTTTCACGTAGTTAAAAACATAAATATATATCTATCTGTATTCACAGGTGGGACATAGGGACACAACTACAATGGCGCGTAGCTAATATGGCGCGTAACGACTTACGCACGTGAGTTGGTTTTTTGCCCTAGCCTGGTCGGTTTTGGCACTATATGACACGGGGTATTTGCCAGGAGTAACATTTTACGCGCAAATCTTCTTCTAAAAACATAAACATAACGACATTAAGTTGAAGAGAAGGTTATAATCTCTGGAGCTTTCAGTGAATCAGCTATCTCAATTATTTGTTTGCATATGCTAACAAATAATATACATTATTAATAATGAGTTTTATAACATAACAAATAATGAGTTTTCTCAAAAGAACAGTAACTCTAAATCTCATGATTCACGATCATGTATCAAAGAAAGAGAGGCTGCTTGATCAGATGATGTCAGAGCAGTGATGATGTAAAAATGGCAAAGATTATGTGTGGTAAAAAGAAGCGACGAAACTGAATTCAGAATCTGCGAGAATTGTGAAAGAACGAATTTCTATATTAGTAGAAAATGCGAAGGACCAGGTTACTTTTGCATTAAAACACGCTAAATATTTTGGTGAGACAAATGATTTTAATAGTAATTCACAACCAATGGTATATGTTCGCTACAAAGGTGCAGACAATTTTGAAGAGGAATTGCTGTTTTGTTTTCCTGTCGAGTTGAGATCTCGTGCAATTGATGTTATAATAAAGAAGAAGAAGAAGAAGAAGTTTCAGACGACAGTTTCAGACGGAACGATTCGGCTCAATAGGTAACCGATACTCTAAAACACGAATTTTTGATAATAATAATACGTATATCAAAAGAATTGGCTTTTTATGCTGAATTTAAATACATAGGGTTCATTAAGTTTAGTATTACCCATCAAAAGCTGTGACCACTAGAAGAATTGCCTGATTTTCGATAAAGAGGGGAAACACCCCAAAAAGGTCAAGGAATGAAAATCACACCATCAGATCCAGCGTACCAGATAGCCCTCCGGTAGAGGTTTCAAACTCCCATTTGCAAAAATGTGGAATTTTGTATTTTCTTCTTTTTGCAAGAAGAAAGATCACAGGTGCGTGTTTTTTTTTCCAGAGATGATAGCATCAAACTAATGTTCCTGGAACATTGAGAGAGGGCTCATTCGAACAAAAATGAAAACTTCCAGTGCCCTTTAAAATAACCAAGGTGATCGAAAGACAACTAGCCCGCCTTCCACGCCCATTTTTCACCAAAAGTCATCCATTTAAAATTTGAGATTGCCATTTTGTTCAGCAAAATTGAAATGTCTAATAACTATGACCTTGAGGATAACATGACCCCTCAAATCCACCAAGGAAAGGGCTGTAAGTTATGAAATTTGGCTACTTATAGTACTTATCACTGGGAAGTATATATATATTCTTCAGGGGGAGGGGGGTTCCTAAGGAGAGAATTTGACACGGGGAGGGAAGTTTCCGGGTAAATTTTCCAAGGGAATCTTACCTCGGGGGAGTTGATTAGAACCCCTATACGAGATGCTTTTTATCTGTCTTATTTTCTCTGGACCGACTCAATTTTACATGTGGATGTTTCGAGGGAAATTTTTAGCTGGGTTGAAATGCCTGGTGGGCTTGGCCGTAAGGGGGATTTTCTTTGAAAAAAATTCTCCATGGGGAATTTTTCGCGGGAGCAACTTTCCATTGGGGAGTTTTGAACTGAACTTTTGAACGGTAGGTTATTTATAGGTTATTTAAAAGCATTTGCATTCTTGTCATTTGATTATTTCTATCGTTTTTGCTCTTCATTTTATGTTTTGTGTTGCAAGCTTAGTGAGAGTAAACATAAGCTGACATTAGAAAGGATTTCTAGCAGTAACAAATTTAGCTCTGGTGGTTGCTATTGTTTTTCTTTTCTTTTCTATTGGATTTTGTTTTCAATTTTGTTTACTGTGCAATAAAAAGCAGTGTAAAATTTTGGATCAATAAAAAAGTTTAATTTCACCTATTGGTTCCCATGTGCAAAATCTTAAAGTCAGTAAACAGAACAAATCATTTCTGAATCACACGTTTTTTTTAGTTATTAACCCTCTATTTCTCTGTGCTTCAAATGTAAAAGAATTAAATAAAAATTACCTCAAGCAGTTCCTTACGAGCATGGTTTTAACTTAAAATAGCTCCTTCGCCAATAAGAATATTATTCACCCTAACTTTGAATTGTTAACTTTGAATAGTTTTTAGGGGAATAAATTCCCCCTAAACTTTGAATAGTTTGCACACCCCCTCCGTCGTGGTTTTTATTTCCAATTTTAACATATTTTAATAGTTGCAGTAACAACTTGGTTTTCTTGTTATAAATCCTGGAATATTAACTAGACAGATAAAAATTTTACATAATTTCTGAGACCACACTGGCTAATCATGACAAAACACAAAATCGCAAAGAAAAGAAAAACGAGCACAATTAACAGCTATTGAAAAAATTGAAACTTATGCATACATTTCGGTCAAGACCTCCACTAGACCGTCCTCAGTGCAGAATAAACTGATAAAGATATAAGAAAAAAAAAACTTAAAACAAAACACGAAACAAAATATGATGACCCTTTCTCAGTAACGGACCCTTTCTCTCACGCAGGCTAATTGTTAATTAGCCAGTGGGGTCTCAGAAATAATTTTTTTTTAGCTATTCTTTGATTCGTTAGACGACAGACAATTTCCTTCAAATATGTTTTACTCAAGATCCGTATGTTGTTAGTTCGATTTTTTTTTTGAATTTTGTACAAAAACGAGGAGATAGCTCTTCCTTTTTGGAGGGTAGGGAATCGCAAATACCAGCTAAGTAAATAAAAGAGATAAAATGAAACCACTTCAAATAAAGGAATTACAAACTAAAATTTAAGTTCAAATTAGTAAAAAATCGTCACGACAATATAATAAAACCTTTGTTCACAAAAAAAGCATAAATTTAACAAGAAAAAGTAATTTTTGGTGACACTATAAAATTAAACTTTTGATTAATAATCTGACTGGAATATCACAGCTAAAGCGTAGTTTCTGGAAGTACTTCTGCGATAACGAAAGAGGCTCGGAGGTTCTCCAAGTCTTGGACTATCAAATGACCATAGACTTTGTTATACCACTCTGGAGTTCGGCCTCTGCAAAAAAAGTTGTTAATTAGATAAAACAAGATTTACTTGCTCAACAATGTTTCAAGACAACAACCTGGAGCTATAGCACATTGTCCTCTCTACACACCGTTAACAAATTAATTACATTGGGGAAACAGACAATGGTGAAAACCAACTGCCTTTCCAATATGCTACTTAGGGAAATTAGAATCTTTACTTTTACCCAGAGTATGGAGGAGGGGTATATTAATAAAAATATTTCGCATTTTGTTACGGTAATGTAGATAATTGGTAGAATTGAGGATATATTTCTTTGTGTAAACTTTAATTAAATAAACAAAAGAAAAATATAACTTTAAAAAGTATTTTGGGGAATTCTTGAAGCTGGAGAAATTCATGAGGATAGTACTGAACTTTAGAGATATTTTTCTGTAGGTCGATAATGAATGTATTTATGTGGTTTAAGTGCTATCGATTATTTGGAGAAGTAGCAAATATTCAATGCGACTGAAGCTTCGACTCTTCAACAGCAATATACTCTCAATTCTCTTTTACGCAAGTGAATGTTGGAAAATAAACACCCAGCTGGAAAAAAGGATCCTTGCATTTGAAAATATGAGCCTCAAAAGACTGTTGAATACAAGCTGGCAACAAAAATTACAAATGCAGAAATATGCAGAAAAACAGGTCAACCTCCAGTCATTGAGTTGCTGAAAAGAAGGTGGTGCACATACCTGGGACACGTTCTTCGTATGGAAGAGAGCCGCCTTCCTCGAACAACCTATGAATGGAAGCCAGACGGTAGAAGAAAGCAAAGCCGACTGAACATATGAACATATGAGGACGGCTGGTATCTCACTACTACCTGAATGGGAAGGCGTCATCGCTGCAGCATCAATGCAGGATGAATGTAGAGGCGCCGTCGACGCCCTATGCACCACAGATGGCTCTGAAGGAGCTAAGATCTAAGGTCTAAGGCCGCTGTTGAGGATAACGGTGGAAGCAAGAGTAACATTTAATAAAATATCCTGCCTTGGAGTAGGAAACCCTAAAATCCTGACTGATTAATCCAATAAATTCCAACCAATCCAAAATTTTTGTTAATGATAATTTAAAAACTTAAACTTACAACCAATATTAACCTTAAGAATCCTATTAAAGGACTAAACACTAGCCTCTGACAAATAAAAAAAATGTCAAAAACTTTGTTTTGTGTTTCTTGTAGCTCATTTTAAGGATTTGCCAGTGAATGTTGCAGAAGTGATACAAATTCTAAAGGTTATAATATTTGTAATATTATTATTACCAATATATCGATAAAAACGATGGATATATATTTGATCCAAGATAGTGTTTTTGACATATCTTGAAATTTTTAATTTGCACTAAATTAATGACATAGTTCAATTTCGTTTCTGAATTGCCGTTTAATAAGGATGGAATCCAAATGAATTTAAGCGTGTATATAAAAACATTATAGCAACATAATTCTCCCAAAAGAATTATAAGAACAGATATAATAAATTTACTGTAATAAATTTATAAAAATAGAAGAGAATGTAGAAACATACAACAGGTACATAACAGACGCAACAGATATAAAATTATATTAGTTATAACGACAGAAAAATATATAGAAAGAAATGAAGTGACACTTCCAATTATGTTAATGAACAAATAAGATACAAGAAAAGTGGATTCAATTATGTCCAGTTGACCAAATAACTGTTTAGTTCTTATTTGAATTCTCTTTACATGAATAAAATGATTGATGATTAATTGAATGTATTTTAAAGCACGAATTCCAACTATTTTGAACAAACAGAAAATTCTAAATAAAAAAGAGCTGTTCTAAATTATTTATTCTTTCAGGTTTATTTATTTATAAATGAATTATTTATTTATAAATAATAAATAAATAAATAATAAATACAAATAAAATAATAGATAAATATAAATAATAATAAATAATAAATAATACATATAAATAAAATATAAATAAATAATAAATCAATTAAATAATAAATAATAAATAATTATTTATTTATAAATATATAAATAAATTTATTTAGTTCATCATTATTTATTCTTGTATAGAGTTGATGGCACCCGGGGGAAAATCAAATGCAGCACCCACCTTCTGACTAAAATATAAGCAAAATAAGCCGAATCAATCTGATGAAAGTAGGCAATCCCCTAATCGCAACTCCCCCTAGATGCGGCGCCTGGGGCAACTGACCGGTTGCCCTCCCCTTCTTTGAACGACTCTGCTTCTACCGAAATACGTCTTAAATCATTCGTTGTCTAATTTACTTGGCATTTTATTTATAACACTTTCAGAGGCAATTGATGTCACAAATGTACTGATGAGTCTTATAGTACTGATTTGACTTTAGACATCACGCACCTACACAGGCACTTACTATTTTGTATTATAAAGCATTTTATCTTAAACAGATCTTATCCTATATAAAAATAAGTACGAATTCACAACTATACATTATATTGTACTGGATTAACGACACTTCTTGACTACCTAGGTCATTGCGTCGGCCCTGCAGTGTGGGTCAAGCAGGCTCTTACACCTGGGTTTTAACTCTGAGTCCCTTAAGACCAAGCTGAGATGAAACCCATCGCATCATCATTTGGATGCTCTACTAAGAAAAAATAGATTTTAAAATTTTGAATTTTTTTACTAAACGAAAGATATGATTCATTATACCTATTTTCCAGGTCAGAAGCGGTGATTCAAAAGACAGTATGTTAACTAATATAATACAGAAGAGTTAAAAACCGAAGATTGTTTTAGGTTCGCCAATAGTTATGAAGGAGTCGCCTGTTTATGCAAAGAAGTAATTTATCTGCCCTTGAGGATACAACATAACTTTGATATGAAAGTTACAGATCTAAACCATTTTGGATCTTGAGGCCGAATTAAGATGCAAGAAAGTAAATTCAGTCGATGGAACGTATTAATGGATTGGCATATTTCATTTTACTAAATGAAATAACAAATATCACTTTGGCAAAAATGTTATATAATGGCTTTAAAATTTTTGCAGCCATAGTATATCGCTTGGCACACTCCCACCACACTTGACGAGTGCGACCTGGTGTTTCTGAAAATTGGTGACCCGTTGATGATATTCTATTTTCCTACAATAAATTTTAAAATAAAGAACGTTGTTTAAAAAAATAGTGAAATTTTGCTTAACTATTTTATCTGCATTTCTTGAGCACGATTTTCACTTTTGGTTTCGGGCAGAGTGAAAAATAAGCGGTCTAGAAATGACCTTATATTTCAAAACAGCTATTTGCAGAATAAAATAAAAGTGGTTAAAACCTATTTCTTGTTTGGATTTTTATGGAGACTCTTTCGCATAATCTCATCACCGGCATCAAATTCCGAACCCTGGGACGGGTTATCATAGCTGAAATAAGACTACAACTAAAATAATTCAGTACTCACCGTAAGTCTATCCGTGAAAGGTACGTAATTTTCGAATGACCAGAACCAGCAGGCTCAATCAGGTATCGAGAAGCAAGCACAATTCGAGGGATTGCAGCAGGAATTATTCGAGCTTCGTTATGTTCAATCGATGTCTCAACTAAAGCACTTCCGCCACCAAAGAGATTAGTTCTCCACGATCTGTAAGAAATGTTTACACTTAGTCACACGTGTTTACACTAGTCACGTGTTTACACTTAGTCACAGCCTCCCTTAACCCTACTCCCATATTTCAGATAAATTCGATTTCCAAACGTTACGGTGAATTATTTTATTATCAATTTGTATCTTAATTTTCTTTTGCTAGTTTTTATTGTTTTTTAACGTTTCGCCTCAAAATTTGAATTCTAAAACTTATCTTCTCATAGTTCAAAATAATCGATAAATTTTAAAATATCTTTTAGTCTTAATTTTAATATCAATACGTTAAATAGTAACGTAGTTACAATATAATACTCATTTACAACCCACATACATTAGAAAGATAAATAGTGAAGTATAAATGAACAAAACTGGAAAAAGATATGAAACAAGAAAGAAAATATAAAAAACAACTATTAAAAGAAACATATCGAAGTGTAATGATGTGACAAACATCAACACATCATGCGCGACATCCTCTTGCATAGATCGTCAGCTTCTCAATAATACTTGCCAGATGAAAAACTTTTACTATTTTTCGATTCCAATACGATAGACCAGATAAAGCAGATCTTTAGAGAGAGAAATAAGAAGATTAAATATCCGTGATGTGTTTTCTCAAAAATGGGGTAAAGGCAAAGAAATCGCAAAAACAAGGAAGTATACACAAATTTAAAATAGTACATAAATATATACACTCTTGGGTTATTTACTCAAAGTCGGTCTGCTCTGAAATTGATTTGAATTTTAAGAAGCAACGCGACAATGAATTTAATTATAGCTCTTTTCTTCTATCAGAAAAACTCGTTTTAAAAATTTTTAAAACGATAAGAATGTGGCTTTTGTAGAAAAGGTTGGTTCCAAGCATATTTTGCAATCTTTTGGTTGTGTTTTTCCGTAAGTTTAGCAACGGCTATAGCAGGATCTGCTATATGAAGATTATTAATGAGCTTTGAACTACGTGTCCAAATTGGATATCTCAGTAGGTACTTTTCAAAACGGAAGAAAGTGGAGTGGATATTCTCATTAATACTTTGGCTGTCATATTGAAAAATCTGATGTATTTATTTGAGTATCTTTTATTTCTTTTATAGAGGAATGGTGAACAATAGACATAGTGTTCACAACTAGACACTAAACAACTGGCACAAAACTGGCACAACTGGCACAAAGTAGGAAACTAAAATTGACGCTAGACCAGATTAGTGCCACTAGTGGAATTGCTTCGATTAGTCTCCCCAGTTCCTCACCATCATCAGAAATGGCATAAATTTTCAAATAGATTCTTCATTCTATAGCAAAAATGCAAAAACCTCATTCTCTCTGAAAGAAAAATAATTTTCAAAATCTTGCTTGCACAATCCATATTTGGGTATATGAATCAATAATAAAATCTATGTAACCACTTATGATGGTGAGGGAAAGGGGAAATAATTAAAAATTAATTAACGTGATAATACTCAGTATCAATAACTGGTAGATGGCACATTGGCAAAGAGGAAGTTAAAAAAAATGAATTGGAAATGAATTTTCATTTCATTGGAAATGAAAAACAATGAAAAAAGAATTGCTAATGTTCATACTTTGAGGAGTCTGTCCTTCCCATAGACTAACCAGGCATTACATTCTTAATGTAGATTGAAAATATTCCATTCCACTTTTGAACCTACTAATTAAAAATCTAATAAAATAGATTTACCTTAGTAAGCAAGTTTGATTTATTTCCTGGAGATCAAGTCCTGTAGAAACGAATTGAGTGACGTCAGAGTCGCTATCTAACTTTTCTATCATTCTCCAAGCTGCAGCATTACCATCAAATAGATGACGCTGGTATAAGAGTCTTGATAGGATTTCCGACGGAGGTGCTGGGATGTGCAAACCAGCGCGCCACATTCGAAGTGCGTGTCCATCTCCTACTTTCTTGTATGTAAGCTCTACGGTTGGATCGGGGTAAGACGTGCTGACCCATCCTTTTGATCTACAATTCATACGTAATCATTAGCAACATACTCTTTACTTCACATACTTTATATAGTTTACATTATTAAAATACACCATACTTTCATGTAAGTGGATTAATACCAAAAACACCTGGCTCAATAAAACAAACAGAAAATAAAAGTGGCAAGTGATCTGTGGCAAATGTGGCAAAATGGTAAATAGTGGCAGATTTGTTTTCTGAATCTGTATATATTATCTTGCTGTATGTGCCAAAAAATAAACAAATAAGTAATGGGATTTGATTTGAACCAGGACTACCATATTGACGTAACCTCATATATAGAAAAGGTGGCAAATAATCCGTGGTAAATATGGCAAATGTGGCAAAAAGTGCCAGTTAGTTTTGTTTGCTTAATTTATTTTTTATTCTCTGTTGACTGTGCTAGAGATTAAAAGTATAAGTAATAGGATTTGATTTGAAACAGGACTAGTATATTAGTGAAATCTTATAGTCATAGAAGTGGCAAATAACACGTGGCAAGAGAGGCAAATAGTGTCTATGAGTTTTACATGCTGTATTTATTTATATTCCCTGCTCTCTGTATCAGAAAATAGCCACAGAAGTAATAACATTTGATTGAAAACTCGACTACTATATTAACGATATCTTATAGAAATAGAAAAGTGGAAAATAATACAGGGCATAGGTGGCAAATAGTGGATATTAGTCTTATGCTTTGTATTTATTTATAATTCCTGTTATCTGTATCAGAAAATAGCCACAGAAGTAATGGGATTCGATTGAAAACTCGACTACTATATTAACGATATCTTACAGAAGTAGAAGCTAGTGGCTATTAGTCTTATGTTTTGTATTTATTTATATTTCCTGCTGTCTGTATCAGAAAGTAGTCACAGAAGTAAAAGGGTTTGATTGGAAACAGGACTACCATATTAACGATATCTTATAGAAAAGTGCAAATAGTGGCTATGAGTTTTATATGCTGTATTTATTTATGTTCCTTACTGTCTGTATTAGAAAATAGCCACAGAAGTAATGAGATTTGATTGGAAACGATATCTTATAAGATAGAAAAGTGGCAAATAGTGGCTATGAGTTTTATATGCTGTACTTATTTATATTCCCTGCTATCTATATAAAAAATAGCCACAGAAGTAATGGGATTGTGTGGAAACAGGACTACCATATTAACGATATCTTAAAAAATAAAAAAGTAGTGAAAATACTTGGCAATAGTGGCTAAGAGTTTTACAGGCTGTATTTATTTATGCCCCCTGCTGTCTGTATCAGAAAATAGCCACAGAAGTAATGGGATTTCAGAGCTCTGTGAGAAAGCTCATAAGCTGGCAAGAGGAGACCAAAATGCCTACTGTTCTAAGGCTATCAAAAAATATAAGGCCCCGGGTGAGGACTCCCTATCGGCAGAAATATATAAAGCAAGTTCGGCGTTTGTTGAAGCCCAAACCAACCTGCTTGGCAAAGTCTGGGACATTGAATATGTTCCCCAGGACTGGCATAACAATTATAATCCCTATATTCAAGAAAGTAGATGAAGGAGACTGTAAAAATTACTGGGGAGTCTTACTAATAGAAATAGCTGGGAAGATTTTGCAATAGTTTTAGTGAACCGCTTTAGAAAATAGCAAAGAGCAAGGAGGAAACAGGCTTGTTTCTGCCTTGGAACGGGGTGTGCAGACCATTTCTTTACCCTCTGACTTCTTCTTCATTAAAGTCGACCTGCTAAGAGCATACTACGAGAATACCCTGAGTAACGTGCGAATATATGGTGAACAAATGAAACTATTTGAAGTAGCATATGGCGTCCGTCAAGGATGTCCAGCATCACCAATTCTTTTCAACTTTATTATAAATTGAATCATGAAAAACGCATTGAAAGAAGATGATAGTGTCGCCTTTTCAGCACAAGAAAAATTCCTGATATCGATTATGCATTCTATCACAGACTCCGCTCAGAGAGCACAAAATATGATAGAAAGAGTAGCGAAAACGGCTAGTGAGACAGGACTCGTGATCAGTATCCCTAAAACAAAGTATCGTTCAACTACTTTACTGAGCAGCAACAGGCCATACTTGAAGGCCTTCACTGCCAAATGTGGTCTCTGGATATGACAACACAGCACACAGGGTTGTTTCAAAAAACGGAGGGTTCTGCCCATAATTCACAATCACCCTTTTTTAAAAAAAATCACTTTTAACTTAATAACAATCTACTAAAGCAACGGCGTCAATTCACGAAAACTAAAGGGGGTAAAACATAAGTTTACAGATCTAGGGAGGGGGTGAATTTGTCATTTTCTGCGATTTGTCCCAAGTAAAAACTAAAAAAATTAAAACTTTCAATGAAGATACACCCCTCCCCTCCAAAAAACAACAAGTATTTTCACAATCAAGATGATTATGGTAAAATTTTTAGTGGGTATATTACCTCACCTGCCCCTGCCCCATTCTAATTAATGTCATAACACTGAAGGAGAGATGTATTTACTTTTTCCTCGGCTTCCTGGAAAAATGCAGCTAAAAAATCATCGTGATAAGTTGTCCAGCCGAGACCTTCCTCAGTGCGGGGGTCTTCTAAAGCTGCACTATCCTTTTTTCAGTTTTTCCAATGCAAACAGCCAGTTTTTCCAATGAAAATACTCCCCCCCCCAAAAAAAATCAAACCCTGAGGGAGGGGGACAAATATAGGAGATACGTGTCTTCCTCTTCCCCCTCCCCACCAATTAACGCCACAACACTAAAGGAGAGACGCACTTACTTTTCCTTAGCTTCCCGGAGCAATGCGGCAAAACAAGCATCGTGATAAGCTTTCCAGCCAAGAGCTTTCTCAGTGCGAAGCTCTGCTAAAGACACAGGTACGCTTTCGTCTAAGTAGCTAAACGGGCAGTTGGCTAAAAACTCCTGTGTAAGCTGTAAAGGAATAAACAGTTATTAGATAGTGAACATAAGGTCTGGACTAGTGTTGGGACGATTCTTAAAAAAACATTAAATATCGACACTCAGTACGGAAAGTATCGATATGTCAGTATCAATACTTGTGTACTATAAGACAACATGGAGCTAGAAGGTGTAAAAGAAAAATATTGCATATTTCCAACTTAGATAACTTCGAAGACCACACTGCCTTTCCATTACGTAAGTCATGCCTTTCCATGACGAAAGTCATCAGCAGTAAAACTCAATGTTTTACTGCTGATGATGAACACCGTATATGTGTTCGAAATATCCAGTTAAATAATTCTATATCTGTTCACTGTCAATTAAAAGGTTTCATTCCTATTTTGAACTGTTTTACTTTCGATATTTCCAACTGTGAATGCGAATGAAAGTTTTTTTAAGGTAGAACACAGGCGACTTTAGCAAATATCAGTTTCCTAATTCTATATACTTTAAGGGGTTTCAATACCTTAAACTCTTAAAGGATCACCCTATGTCATCCAATATAATTTTTTTTTAATTTGCTCGGCAAACCCATTTAAAATTAGTTGGACGGTCTTGTCATAGCTTGTAGAGTTTGGATAAGAGATCCGAAGATAAGAATTTTTTGTCATTTCTGTTGGTCCCGTGTTCTTAGTTGTCGAATTATGTTTTTCTTTCTGTTGTTTCTTGATTTTTACTCTTTTTTCTAGGTCCTGCACAGTTTTTTTGTGACACGGTTTAAATAAAATGGTGATGGATGATGATACGCAACAAGAAAACTATTAACCAACACCTAGAAATCCCAGAAATCTTAGAAACCCCACTTGGCTTCTCTTGTATCGTTCCGGGGACAGAAATATTCAGTTTTATTGAAACTTAATATCATTAGAAAGTATGAATTTTGTTTTTTAGATCAAACAGAGCGAAAATTTTCTTTTTAAGTTCAAGGAAGGGCAGTCCCTAAAAATTTTCTAGCATATAATATGCTAGAATTAGAAAATTATGAACATTGTCTGGTTTGGTTCCTGCTGGATGTCTAACAAGAGCAATCTTTGGTAATCTGGTATCCTTCATCCGTAAAACTTGTCTTAGCAACCTCAACCTTTCTTCCATAATAGCCTTAGAAAATAAACTAGGACTACACTTTTTGTACAGCTTGTTTGAAGGGGCGATTTTCCTAAATTTCGAAAATAATCTTTTTTACTTATCATCTTATTGTCTCCAATAGAAAATCCAACAAATTAGTAAAAATGAAAACACTCTGAGTACCATTTCAGAGGGTATTCGTTTGCAACGAAGTTCAGGTTGGAATTTAGGAAAAATTTTGATAGGTATGTAGTCTACACATATACAATGACTTTTTTTCTAACAGGATATGAGGTATCTTTCAGGGGGGTGATTTTGGCTCAAAGGTCATTGCGCCCGGTAGCTTGTCATCTTTTTCTCTTCCGTTAAGACTTCAAGACTCTCAACGGTACTCTATACTTGGTGATTTTTTAACAGCATTGGCCAGTCGGTCTCTGGCAAGGGGTCATTCCATGTACTAAATTAAATAAAAAAAAAAAGTTTTTTTTAGCAAGTAGAGTTGTGACAGAGTCAAAAAGAGTTCTGAACGTTTTTGAATTGATGCATGTTTATTTTTTGGCTCACCGCACATGAATAATTAAAACAAAATTGGTATATTAATTTTTTTTGCTAAATGGTTTTCTCATAGTTTTGATGGGACGATTTTTATAAAAAGGGGATGGGGGGGAGGCCTAGTTGCCCTCCAATTTTTGGTTACTTAAAAATACAACTAGATTTTTTAATTTCGTGTACGAACGTTTTTGTTAGTAATAAACATACGTACCTTACGAACTAACTTACGTAACAAATTTCTATATTTTGTGTATTTTTTATCACGTATAAGAGGGGGTTTGTCCCCTCGTTAATATCTCACCCTTTACACTAAAACTTGAATACTATCCTAAATCTTTACGAATGACCCCTGAATCACAAAGGCCGTAGAATAAATATTTGAAATTAATAAAGTTACTTGAGCGTAAATAGCAAGGTATTGTGGAGCAGATGAACTTTTTTTTCTAGTAATATTTTATACGTAATAATTACGTATAATATACGTTTACTTGTGTTACGTTAATATACGTATAATTACGTAATAATAACGTAATAATTCCACAAAGGCTTTATTTTGTAAATAATTTCTTAGTCCACACTACCTTTCCATTGGTGTCATTTTTGTCCCATTTATGTCACGCTACGTCTTTTTGTGTTGCTTACTTACAGTGATTGCAGTGGTATTTGGAAGTTATAAGAAATGAGTTTTATTTATTTGTTTTTTTTTTGTTTTCTTCCTTTTTCTTTACATGTTGCGTTTAATGTATCTTGACTAATTTTTTTCCATTCATCTTTTCTCCGTTGATAAACGAAGGATGTGGAGCAGGAATATTCGGATTTTGTTATTTTAAGTTTGTTTTTGTTTTTTTTTGTTCTTTTCTATTTCACTGCTTCATTTCAATATTACACTCATTTTTTTTATCTATTCTTTGCATCTAATAAAACGGATTTATTTTGAGAAATTGATGACTAAACTCCAGATGAACGATGCTCGCAGATAAACCCAAAGAAACATTAATTGCAACACTAAGTTAAAATCAAATTAATATCCTAAATATAAAGCACAAACCTGAAAGAGTTGATTGTATTCTCTCAACATAGTTAACATACAATCATGGGCAGCTTTATTTTCACCCAGCTCTCTTGGGTCAGGTGTACCTGTTGTTTTCGTCCGTCGTCTTGGTGAAGAAGAAGTAGAACGTGGAGAAATGGTGTGTGATAACTGGAAAAGGGATGGTGCAAAACAAACCGCAAGGTTCGATAATGTCATTTGATTAGTCGATGACATCGATGAAATGTCGATGAGGAATGAAAGAAGGAGGTTGAGAGCCTCGCGATGTTCATCGGGTAGCAAGAGCAAGGCATATCGTGTAGCTTCCAAGCGAAGGTAGTGGGGTAGTGCTGAAAGGTGAAAACAAAATTTAAATTATTACCAATGATAACATATTACAAGCTATTGTATTCTGACCAAGTAATGCATTTATTCTGGAAAAGGAAATTGGATTTACCAATTTGCTAGAATAGGTTTCCCAGGAATATAGTTTCACGTTTAGAGTTGTGAAACATTTTACAAACTTTCCTTCTTCGTCGGAAACACTTGGATGAAAACAATCTAGAAAGTCATTTTCTCAGTTTCCCAGAGGAAACTGCCGTACCTAGAGGTGAAGGAGGGAAATTCTGGGCTTGAACCCGTGCCTCTTTCAGAGATTCTAGGTATCATCTATGCATTTTAACAAGGTTGGAGCCCCCCTCTTCCAAAGGAAAATGGATAAGACCCTGAATAGGGGTTTTTACAGTGAGAGTTTTACAGACAGTCTTACCTATTTTTCATTACACCAAGAAAGACCAAGAGGCCCACAGTAGAGGAATAGGTACAACCCGGGTAAACCAAATTATGAACCTCGATAATGTGCGAAATCATAAGCGGGTTTAATATTTTGTGAAGGAAAGACGGGTATCTACTCAGGGCTTTAGAACTATGAAGACCTTTTTCCTTTCCTTTTTTTTGCTCAACATATTTGTCTAAATTTAATGAAAACTACAAATAAGAAAACTTCACTCAAGTCAAGGCAGGGGGCTGTGAACCCACCCTCTGAAAGTGTAGTCAACCTGATCAAGGCTACCATTGCAATCATGTGCAAAGTATATGTTGCTAATATACCTTTGGATTATTTTTTCGAACCTTCTGATATTTTGCAATTCAATATTGCAATATTGTTAAATTCCCAGTAGTAGCCCTGATTGTGATGTCTGAAAAATATGATTCTTTAGAGTTGGCAGATATACAAAAAAAAATTTAATTGCAAAACTATACCACATGCCATTCCCATCCTTGATTCTAGCAACTAAACGTGCTGCCATCCAACTAGCCGATCAAAGCATAGTAACCAAATTGGAAAATAGAAAATGGGACCAACACTTAAAAAGGGTAGATGTTATCCTACACAATCATAATAGGAAGTAATAGGGGGCTAATATCCTACACAATAGGATCATAACAGGAAATAATAGGGGGCCAATATAATACACACTAGAATCATAACAAGAAATAATAGGGGGGCCAATATCCTACACAATAGGATCACAACAGGAAATAATAGGGGGCCATTATACTACACAATTGGATCACAATAAGGAAATAATAGGGGGCCAATATTCTACACAATAGGATTCCTCCCTTAGCCAAAAATACATGGGCTTAGAGCATGTCTAATATTTGTCTCAAATTTGGGGTTTCGAGCATGGGGGCATCTTTCTGAGACATGTACACAGGAATCACTTCAGAAGGAGGGGGAGGGGAGGAAAATCCTTCAAACTAGCAAAAAGTAAACGCTCAATACTGAAAAACTAGAGAGAATTAAATAAGATTAAGAGCAAGATTTAACTAATTTTTATTTTTGGAATTATTGACTTTTAGTCAATTCGATCTACATTGACTTTTAGTTAATTCTATCATACAATTTAAGTTCTATGCACATGTCAACGACAAAACTGATCAGAGGGCAACTGAGCACTTTCTCAACGCCCTGGATGTCTACAGGCACCCATATGGCATTAGATCAACTTTAAATATTACCATTTTATATTAGGAAGGTCTAAAGGCAAAAATACCTACATGTGCAAGAAAATCCCTGCAACCAAGAGGAAATAGCCCCAAATTATGCAGATAGCACATTTAAAACAAGGATATTCTACAAACATTTAGATAAGACATTTATTTCAAAAAAATTCTGTCAAAAGCCTCGAAGGACAGCCTTATTCAAACTTCGAGGTCAATGATTAAAACAACAAGACAAACCAAAAATCATAAAAGCAACGAAAATTTAAAGAAGTTCAAAAAAAGAAATAAATAACAAGAGCTAAGAGCTCATATGGCACTTGTGACGAGGCCGGAAGAGCCAAGAGCCAAAAGCTCATATGGTACGAGCTCTAGCAGAATTCTAAGAACCAAAAGATTTATTTAGAAGGAAAATCAGAGGCTTAATGCCCGTCGAGATTTAAAATAAGAGCTCTGAGTCAAGATTTCCTTCTAAATATCAAAATTCATTAAGGTCCAATCACCCAGTCGTAAGTTAAAATACCTCGTTTTGTCTAATTTTTCCTCTCCCTTCAGCCCCCCAGATGGTCAAATCGGGGAAAACGACTTTATCAAGTCAATTTGTGCAGCTCCCTGACACGCCTACCAATTTTCATCATCCTAGCACGTCCAGAAGCACCAACCTCGCCAAAGCATTGAACCCCACCCGCGGATATGACACCCTGACACGCCTACCAAGTTTCATCATCCTAGCACGTCCAGAAGCACCAAACTCGCCAAAGCACTGAACCCCACCCGCGGATCTAGTACGGTTACGTCAATCACGTATCTACAACATTTGCTTATTCTACCCACCAAGTTCCATCCCGATCGCTCCACTCTAAGCGTTTTCCAAGATATCCGGTTTCCCCCTCCAGCTCCCTCCCCCCAATGTCAACAGATCTGGTCTGGATTTGAAATAAGAGCTTTGAGACATGAGTTCCGTCTAAATATCAAATTTTAATAAGATCAGGTCACCCGTTCTTAAGTTAAAATACCTCAATTTTTTAAATTTTTCCAAAATAACACCCCCCAGCTCCCCCAAAGAGAAAGAATCCTTCCAATTATATCAATCACGTATTTATAACTTGTGCTTATTCTTCTCATTAAGTTTCATCCCAATCTCTCCACTCTAAGTGTTTTCCAAGATTTCCGGTTTCCAAGAATTCTGTTTCCCCATCCAAACCCCTATGTCCCCAGATCCGACTCGAATTGAAAATGGAGCATCTGAGACATAAGATACTTCTATATATCAAGTTTCATTAAGATCCGATCAGACATTCGTGGGATAAAGATACCTCAATTTTCGCGATTTCCAAGAATTCCGGTTTCCCCCTCCAATTCCCCCAATGTCACCGGATCTGGTCGGGATTTAAAATGAGAGCTTTAAATGAGAGCTCTAAAGCACAAGATCCTTCTAAATATCAAATTTCATTAAGATCTAATCACCCGTTCGTAAGTTACAAATATCTTATTTCTTCTAATTTTTCCGAATTACCCCCCCCCCCCCAACTCCACCAAATAGAGTGGATCCAGTCCGGTTATGTCATTCACGTATCTTTCCCACCAATTTTCATCCTGATCTCTCAACTTTAAGCGTTTTCCAAGATTTCCGGTCCCCCAGATCCCCTCCCTCAATGACACTAAATTCGATCAGGATTTAAAATAAGAGATCTGAGTTATGAGGTCCTTCTAAATGTGAAACTTCAATAAGATCTGATCACTCCTTCGTAAGTTAAAAATATCTCATTTTTTCTATTTTTTTAGAATTAACAACCCCCCCCCCCCCAATTCCCCCAAAGAGAGCAGATCCGTTCCGGACATGTCAATCACGTATCTAGGACTTGTGCTTATTTTTCCCACCAAGTTTCACCCCGATTCCTCCACTCTAAGCATTTTCTAAGATTTTAGCCCCCACCCCAACTCCCCCTCATGTCACTAGATCCGGTCGGGATTTAAAATAAGAGCTCTGAGACACGATATCCTTCCAAATATCAAATTCATTAAGATCCGATCACCGTTCGTAAGTTAAAAATACCTCATTTTTCTAATTTTTCGATTTGACCGTCCCCCCACTCCCCCCCCCCCCCAGATGGTCAAATCAGGGAAACAAATTTCATCGTTCTAGCTTACCTAGAAGTGCCTAAACTAGCAAAACCGGGACAGACAGACAGATCGACAGAATTTGCGATCGCTATATGTCACTTGGTAGATACTAAGTACCATAAAAAGTCAAAAATAAAATATCAGAATGAAAATCCATGCATTAGTAATTGTTTAACCTGAGATTGGTCATAATATAATAAAAAGATTAAAACAGCTAAAACTTAATTAAATCTTCTTAAATTTAAGTAGGAAAGACATGATATCCTTCCAAACATCAAATTTCATTAAGATCCGATCACCGTTCGTAAGTTAAAAATACCTCGTTTTTTCTAATTTATCCGATTTAACCGTCCCCCCACTCCTCCCAGATGGTCTAATCGGGGATTCTAGCTTACCTGGAAGTGCCTAAACTAGAAAAACCGGGACAGACAGACAGACCGACAGGATTTGTGATCGCTATATGTCACTTGGTAGATACTAAGTACCATAAAAAGTCAAAAATAAAATATCAGAATGAAAATCCATGCATTAGTAATTGTTTAACCTGAGATTGGTCATAATATAATAAAAAGATTAAAACAGCTAAAACCTAATCAAATCTACTTAAATTTAAGTAGGAAAGCCGATATATTTTTCTAATTGAATTTAGACTCATGCAATGGTTTTCAATCCGTATATACAAGATCCCAATTTAAGGCCCATACCTTGAGTATGCCTTAAAAAAAAACTTTCTGAACAAGTGAGACAAAACAAGATAATGAAAGAAAATACTAATAGTTATTGAAAGCACTGACCTTGAAAGATGGCAACAAATGTTTCAGATAATTTACTGGTGAGCAAAGCTTCTGGTAAGTCTCTAAAATATTGCTTGACTAGATCTGCAACATCAAAAGCCTGCTGCGCATCAAATTCGATTTCTCTGCCACTGTCGCATTCCCGACGAAGACTCGATATTCGGGACTTGACTCCAGGCTTTCGAAATAGTCCCACCTATAATGAATAATTTGTTCTAGTGGGAACTACACAAGGCTGGAGCTACTTAATTTGGATTAATTCCCAGAAAAATAGTTTCCCAGAAAATTGGAGTAATAAATGAGAGTGGGCGAGGATTGAACATTTGACAATCCACTTGCCATTCATTACTCAAGTGACTGGAAAATCTTTGCAAGCATTTACGAAATAATTTACAAACATTTATAAAAAATATGGCCGAAATAAGTAATTTCGAATGCCTAAAATTTACATTCGATAATCAACTCATTATTAATTTCCGAGTTCTACCAAATTTTCAAAAAATGAGGTCTATAAAATACTTTAGAAACTTCTATAGAAATATTCAAAAAGAATATAATTAAAAATATCCAAGAGTTGAAAATAAAGAAAAGGGTTGAAATAAAGAAAACAAAAGTGCGATCTAAAACTTGCTCTTTGCTCACTGCAATCTAAACGAAGTAAAAACCTTTAACTACTACAAACTACAAATTATAATGCTTGAATAATATCTATAATCCACAATACACATTATTAATAACACCGTACGTGATGGTTGATTTTGAAAAAAATGTATTTTTAAGTATATTCTGAATCGTCACAGGGCATACATTTTAAAAGAAAAAAAATGAAAAACAATTTTTTAGTCTTCCGATTGTTATTAATGAAGAGCTGTTTATACAAGGAATATTCTATTAGGCCTTCAATTAAGAGCTCCAAATTGTTATTATTTCTACCTCTGAAAAAGAGATATAAAAACATGATTTTGAAAAATATCGATACTTCTAGCGATCGATTGAGTGCACTTCGTTTAACGGACGGGTTGTAAAGATTACTTTGATAAAAAGTGTCATAACGGCTTTTAAATTAAAGTAGCCGATATGATTTAATCGTGTTGATCAACAGTTTAAATTATATCCTTAGTTGTATTTGTATGTTGTTCTCTTTTTTCTCTTTTTCTTTTGTGGCCATAGCCCTGCAGTTTTTTGTGTCAAATATAATACACTATTCTATACTATGGCTAATACAATAGAGTCTAACTGCAATATTTGTGAAAATATAGTTTAAAAACTGATTATACTCTCAACCAAGCATAACTTAGTCCAAAAGAACATGGGGTTTAATGGGTCTACAACCCTCCTTATTTGAACAGTAGTTTATCCGTTTTGCGTTGCTGGGACCTCAAAAGAAAGGAAATTCAAGGGAAATATCCCCCCAAGAAAATCCCTTCGAGTATTGATGAGGATCGTATTTTTAAATTTTAAAGTATTTATAAAATTAACGGAACGAACAGACAAGTATTTATGTTCAGTGGGTTGGTGGGAATCTAATTTCAGAAGAAAAAAATTTAAGAGGACATTGGGGAGGGGTCATACTTAAAACTTTCCCAAGAGTGTACTCAACAGCTCCTTAAGCTTTTTCGGCGATCAGACCAGCAATGTAGTAATAGACACAGGTTACAAAGACTTCTAAGTTATACAAACATTTTCTAAAATTATTCTCTAAAAGTTTCTAAAAGTTTTCTAAAATTGATAAAAAGTTTTCAAAGTTTTCTAAAAATACATTCGATTTTATATAACATACATAATTTTTGGTTGTTTTAACGTCACTCGTAACTTCAATTTGAAAAACCTTGTTGTTATTACGTACCGGCTTTAACACTGATTTATATGTGTCGTAACATTCCGTTTCATTCAGTTGCCCTCTTACTTGGTAATACCTTTCCAATATTTATTTTTAATTGTATTAAAAACTGTTACAATTTCGCCAAAACTGTTAATGTTTTTCAAAAGTGACGTAAGGTATTGCTCTATTTATTATTTGTCATTGAAAATTATCATTTTACCCTTGTAGGTTAAAGCAGCTTGTGATTCTCCTAAGCAGATATTATAAGGGAATACAGTTTTTTTTTTTTTACAAACAAACACAAAGTAGAAACAACAGGGAAGATCTTTTCAAGTCAGTGGAAATCAATTCAGTGGATATTTCGGCCCTACGTCCAAGGGCCGTCTTCAGCACAATACGAGAAAAAAATATTACAACTACAACAAATTACTTACATTAAAATGTGAGAATTAAAACTAATAATGTTTTTTCAAAAAACTTGTTAAAAACAGCTCTAGCATCCTTACTTCAACGAAAGTAATTCTCACATTTTTAATTCTCATATTTTATTGTAAGTTTATATATATATATATATATTTATATATATATATATATATATATATATATATATATATATATATATATATATATATATATATATATATATATATATATAAACTTACAATAAAATACATACATATATATATATATATATATATATATATATATTAACTTACAATAAAAATATATATATATATATATATATATATATATATATATATATATATATATATATATATATATATATATATATATATATATATATATTTATATATATATACATATATATATATATATATATATATATATATATATATATATATATATATGTATATATACATATCTCGAAAAGATTTTCCCTATTGTTTCTACTTAGTGTTTGTTTGTTATGGAAAGGCAGTGTCGTCTTCGTCACTATTTACGGTTTTTTTTTTCTTTCCTACAGCTGTAAAAAAGTGAAGATATTGAATTACAGTCAAAACTCTGTAAAAAAAATTTCTATTTAATTTTTAAGAGCAATTAATTAAAGTAGGTAGGTGATGGTAAAAAATATTGCTTATATTTTGCTTAGTAGGGTAGCAGTTCAGTATAAATACCGAATTAAGAGGGGTTTGTGTTTTCTTAATGCTTATACCAAAAGTAGTTCGAAAATAAAAACGTCTGACCTGGTCCATAGCTTCTCTTCGTAGAAATTTGAAGGCAGCAAGAATTACTGGTGGAACTGGTGTACCCCATTTTTGGACATTCAGGTACAGAGGGGCTCCAAATATCCCTTTGCCTAGAATAAACACAAGTCGATCAATTCAAAGGTAGCTCTCTTGATAGATCACAAACACAAGTTTTAAATACAATTATAAGTACAGCATGCAAGTATCCAAGATTTTTCCTTTTTTTTTTTTTTTTTTTTTTTTTTTTTTGGGGGGGGGGGGGGGTAATAAGACAAAAGTAAACTTAAAAAAAAATCTTAAAGAAAACTTAAAAAGATCCCAAACACCAGTTTTAAATACAATTATAAGTACAGCAGGCAAGTATCTAAGATTTTTCCTTTTTAGGGGGAGGGGTAATAAGACAAAAACCAAGCTTTATTTGATAGTTTGAATAATAATTTTAGAAATTTGAGAAATTCCAAAAATTTGGGAAGTTCCAGGTGGCCCTAAACCCTCCGCATGCGTGTGTCCCTGAAGTGCAAATAATATCGTTAAGTCTAAAACTAGGTTTTGACAGCCAACCATGGCGGTTAGATTTTGTGTCTGCAGTATGAAAAAAAAACCTTTCATACCGTTAGATATTGAATTCGTATCGAATTTCAGATCAAACATCAAATATCGTGTTTCACATTTTAGTTGAAAAATTCACTTCTTCGACCAGAAAAATTTTGTTTTAGAATAAACAGGAATTAAAGCTTTGTGTAAATATACTGATAAAAATTACCTTGATTTCCGGTTGTATAGAAAAGGCTTATTTATATAAAATACCTCTTCTTTAGATGTGATTTTTTTTTTCAAACTTCAGAATATTACTTTAAATCAGACATACCATTTAGATTTCATATGAAAGCTTCATTCGGGTATTTGCTCGACAAACCTGGCCTTCATCTACCAGAACGAAGCATGATGGTTCATTCAGACGTAAAGGGAAACCCAAAATTTTCATAGTTATACATTTTTTTTTTCTATATGTGTTATAAAGTAAGAAATGAATAAATTAAAAGAATTGTCTTTTTCTGATCAATTTTCTTATGTAAAATTCATTAAGTTTAAACTTATTCATCAAAGTTATGAGCCTGAAAATTTTTTGTCAAATTTTAGAGAAAGGCAACACCTTCCCATAAAAATAGGTACAGAATACTCAAATAAAATACCTTAATATTCGCACAAGTTAATAATCAGCAGTTACACAAATTAATAATAACTTTGTCATAAGGTGAATAGGAGAAAAGACAACGAGGACTACATTTATCTTCGGTGACTTACCTCTATGCTCTGGAGGGCGAATCTTCTTTAAAAACTTTGGGATGTCCCATGCCCATGAAAGGCCTTTATGGTTTGGCACATGGGCCTCCATTATCCCCGTGAGTCTGAGTAGTGCGACTTTACGGACTAGTATCATTTGTCCCACTGTCAAACTGACTATCGGAACTGTTGCTTCTTGCTGAATGTTGTCGGGTGTGCTGGGATAGCTTTCGCACGTGTTCCCCTGCCATCTTCCGGAATCCCTAAAACGTAAGTTTCATTGAAAATAAATTTATTGCTGAAATTTATGCAGAAAATTCTTCCAGGAAGGGGGGGGGCTTAAAAAATAAAAAGCATACGGACTATGAAGTGAATATATAAAATATAGATTCGGAGTAAAATTTCAAGACTCGGAAGGGGAGGAGGGCTTTGACTTTCCGCTATCAGCACTAGTTTATAGAATTCTGGCAACATCGGTTAAAAAAAGTGAGGGGGGTAGGAATTTAATATAAAGGACAAGGATTTTAAAAATCCGTTTTACTGATTTCAATGTGATTTCTAAATTCTTGAAATTTTACACGACTTTGCAGGTTTTGGTCTTTCACGAGGGTTGCCTGGTCTCCCCCATCAAATAGATGAGAACTTCTGATGCAATCAAAACAAAAGTCTCTCTCTATGTTAAACAGATGCCCTTCAAGAGGATCAATATTAATTTTGATTTTTTTGTGTGGCGTTTGTTGATTCTTTTGCGGTGTTGTTTGAGGCGTGTGTAGAGAACATAGAAACGATTTATCCCTATATTATCATGAGGAGTTCGGGGTCGATTTCATGAATGAGAATTGAGGGAAAAGCACCTGCACCTGTAAACATTCTTTCCCTCCCCTCCCTCCTACTAGATTTTGGAATACACCTTTCTTCAGCATTTTATTGAAAAATACAGTTTTATAGTATTTCCATTGAAAAACGCCTTTTTTGGACATTTTCATTGAAAAAAAATAAAAATTCAAGATTACCACCCCAGATTTTGGTAATAAATCCCCCCCTATTCTTCAATGAATTGGTTGTAATGTCAGATCCTAACTCCCCCCCTTTTCTTCAATGAATTGGTGGTAATGTCAGATTTTAACTTTGAAAATTCTTTTACCCTGTTTTTTCAGGTTATTCCTGAATAGGGTGGTAATATATCATAACAAAATATTTAAAGGAAATTGGAACTTCATCGGAGATGGTAAAGGGCGAAGCTTTGAATATATTGGGGCAAAGGAACTGGGGGCGGAGCTGTAAGGCGGTTTGGTGATACAATGAGTTACCAAACACATGTAATGACATTATTAAAGGCGAACAAAAACAAACAAAACAAACAAACAAAACAAAAAACAATTTCTTTTTTTTGTGGTCAGAGCCATCCAGCTTTATTGTGCCAAGCATACTATCCTACATGTTCAAGACAGCCAATATCTAAAATACGTTATCTAAAAATGCGCTATGTTGCCAACATAAATTTTAGAAGGCACAAAAAACTGATTCTTTAATTATTTGTTTTTATTAGTGCTAAGGAAAAATAACATGTATGATTATTGATTAGTATAATTTTCATTGGTTTCCTAAATAGGATAAAACTATTTTGTTATCAAAAGCTACATTCCTTATTTATTTCTGCTAATGAGAAATTAAAAAAAAAAAATTGTTACCACGAAAAACAGTTCGCGGTAACGAACCGTAAGTAAGGAGCGACCCGGCTCAATAGTAACCGAAACTCTAAAAAAATAGAATTTCGATACCAATAGATACATCAAACAATTTGATTTTAATGCTGATTTTAAACAAATGAGTTTCATCACGTTTACTCTTACCCACCAAAAGTTATCGAGCGTGAAAATATTTGCCGTATTTTCGCAAAAAGGGGGAAACCCTCCCCCATAGAAGTCATAGAATCTTAATGAAAATCACACCGTCAGATTCAGCGTATCAGAGAACCCTACCGTAGAGGTTTCAAGGTCCTATCTGCAAAAATGTGGAATTTTGTAATTTTTGCCAGAAGAAAGATCACGGACGTGTATTCATTTTTTTTTTCTTTTCCCAAGGGTGATCGTATCGACCCAGTGGCCCTGGAATGTCGCGAAAGGGCTCAATCTAACGGAAATCAAAAATTCTAGTGCCCTTTTTCAGTGAACGAAAAAATTGGAGAGCAGCTAGACCCCCTCCGACGCTCATTTTTCCCGAAGTCACCGGATCAAAATTATGAGATAGCTATTTTGTTCAGCATAGTCGAAAAATCTAATAACTATGTCTTAATCCCCTTTGAGGATGACTTAATCCCCCACAGTCCCCGGGGGAAGGGCTGCAAGTTATGAACTTGTCTATTGTTTACATATAGTATTGGTTATTGGGAAGCATGGATACGTTTTCAGGTGGAATTTTTTTGTGGTGAGGGGTCGGGGGAGGTGGTTACGTGGGAGGATCTTTCCATAAGGAAATTATCATTGGGAAGACAATTTTCATGAAGGAGTTGCTGGATTTTCCAGAATTATTTAAAAAACAATAAGAAATTAAATAAAAAACAAGTTTTTCAACTGAAAGTAAGGAGCAGCATTAGAACTTAAAACGAACAGAAATCATTACTTATATAAGGGGATTTGTCCCCTCCTCATTACCCCGCTCTTTACTCTAAAGTATTTTTAGTAATTTCAAAAGAGCTATCTATTTCAATTAAACGGCCTTTGTGATTCATGGGTCATTCTAAGAGAATTCGAACAGAATTCGAACTTTAGCGTAAAGAGCGAGGTATTGACGAGGGGGTGAATCCCCTCATATACGTAATAAAAATATACGAATATAGAAGTTCGTTACATAAGTTAATTCGTAAGTTACTTTTATCTATTACTAGTAAAAACGTTCGCAAATAAAATTAAAAGTTCTAGTTGCTTTTTTAAGTAACCAAAAAAATTGGAGGGCAATAAGGCACCCTACCCGGCCCCTCTTTTCTCAAAATCGTCCGATCAAAATTTTGAGAATGCCATCTAGCCAAAAAAGTAAAATTAATATACAAATTTCCTTTTAATTATTCATATACGATAAGCCAAAATCAAAACTTGCATTAATTCAAAAACATTTTTTTAAACTGACAGTAGAAAACGACATTAAAAATTAAAACGAACAGATATTATTCTGTATATGAAATGGGCTGCCCCTCTTCAACACTCCGCTCTTTACGCTAAAGTTTGATTCTTTCTCACAACTCTACTTTTTAAAAAAAACTTTAGCGTAAAGAGCGGGCGTTGAGGAGGGGACAGCTAAAATTATTCTGTGCTAAGCTATTAGATTGCCCTATCTGGTAAAACATGTTGTGGCAAATTTCGAATAGTCCCTCTTCTTCGTGGATCTCTCTCCCACTATTTATGAAATTCCGGCTATTTCCCTGTTGTATTGTTGATTAGAAGTTAGCAGTGGAAATTTCCATGTTGCTAAAATTTAATCCAAACCCCCCTTTTAGAAATCCTGGATAGGTCACTCGATTAAGTCATACCTGTGAGATAGGACAGTAGCGGACACTTGGCCGACCCATCGCATTTTTTCTGCTTTCGTAATTATGAATAATACAAATTCACACCATTATTCAGAGACTAACAAAAATACATTGGGTCGTGATGGGATAGAAAATGGTAGGAGCTTTTATATGCACCAATACTGTAGTAGACAAATATTTTCGCTATGATCCTACTGGTTAGATTTGTCAACAGTGTTTGCGTAGTAGCAGATTCAAGGTTAAAAAAAGAAAAAAACGAGAAAGACCACCAAAAAATAAGGTAAAAACATATGGCACCAAAGAGCTTCAAAACGTGCAGGATTCCTTTGAAGGTGGAATGTTCTTTAGAAATCTGTATATTTGAATTTTAATTAACGAAAAATGTTATCAAATCTAACTAACTGGCTGTGTTTATTAAATTTACAGGCCAACGTGCAACACTGACAAAGGCGTGGCACTTAACTAAAATCTTTATAATTTTGAAACAACCAAAGGGAAAAATCTTAGAAAATTATAATTTTCAAGTACGGATAAACCTAAGATGGTTCCAGCGTGTAAAAAGTATTTTTATTTTCATTCCTTTGGTACTTTAGAATTCTACCTAGAGGCCTGATTTATTCTGAGCGGCCCTGCAAATATCATATCTTAGCTGCATTACAGTCAGGAATTGCTCAGCAATAATTATTGATGAGTCACACCAAGCTTACTAACATCTAGGTCAAGACCTGGTTAGATTCATCACAATATCGTGATTTATACGCTTTATCGATTTCATCGATGTTTCACTATACCATAAAATCATGGCAATTTTCAGTTTGATGCAAGGTGTGATGATGACAGGTAATGTTAGGTTAGGTTTGGTTGGGCTTGGTTAAGTTAGATTTTTAACCCATTTCTGATATTTATAACCAAAATTAACCTAACCTAAATTAACATAACCTAATTTAACTTTTAATATATAACTTGCGTAAGGCTGAAAAAGCTGACTAGCAAACTATACCGTAAAAATGAAAAAAGAGACATGAAAATCTGAAAGTACTAAATAATGGTACTATAATGCCGTGACAGGACACGCGAAACTTGTGATAGATTACAAGCGATATCCGAAGAAATGGTGAAGAATGAGAAATTGAAGAATATTTGAAAAATCAGCTTTTAGCGATAAAATTAATTGTTATCAATAAAAACATACAGAGCATTTTGAAAGAATTCAACGTGAAACAGTTTTCATCAAGCAAAAAGAGGGGGCACAGGGTTCAGCAGGATAAACCCTTTTCCTCAGTCAAGAGGACTCACATCGTACAAAAAAAAAATTATTGCCCATACATTTTTCAGAAGAGCCTTAGTACTTCGTTAATTTTTAAAGCATATTTTGTCTCTTGATAAAAGAAATCCACAAGAATTACAAATTCGTTCCCACAAACTTTCTGTTTCAGTTATCTTCTTTCCTTTCCGAAAGAAAAATACTTGAAAATTAATTGAAACCTACACTAATTAAGTGTACAAAAATCTGAATTCACAAGAATTCATGGGAGAGGTTAAATATACTTTTCAAAATCTAGGAGGGCAAGTTTTTTAATTTTTTTTCGGTTCTTTCAGTGAAAACAAAAAAGAGTTTTCAATGAAAATGCCCTCCCAAAAATATATTTTCAAAGCTGGCGGGGGGGGCCAAACATCCAGAGGTCACATACCATCCTTGCCCCATCCCCCATTTGACGCCACTGTATGCGTAAAGTGAGGATTCCGCCATTTGCTAACTCAGAAAGTTCCACTAATTATAAGTGTATAAGTGTATAAGCTGTATAAGTATTTGGAATCTTAGCCAAGGAGCAGAAACGCTCAAGGGCAACAGTCTCCTCACTCTGAGCCTGGCAATCAAAATATACATGCTGGATTGTTTCATCTCCTGAAAAGCAGATTCGGCATAAAGGGGAATGATGCAGCTTCCAATTAAATAACAAGCTATTTAGAAGTAGGGCACCTGATTTCAGCCGGTAATATAGCACCGTATTTAATCTTGTATAAATGGAGATAAAATTAATTTTTAATTAATTTACGTAATTAATTAGCGTAATTAATAATTTTAATTAATTAACGTGCGAAATTGTTTGTATGATCTACGTTCATCTACGTGTATGACATTAAATTTCAATTTGGGGCCGAGAGGGATATTTCCATATTCTTTCTTTCATCTCTTCCCTACTTGTATGGCTCTAGGCTTAAATTTTGTCAACAGTTTATATTTTTTTTTGTGGCAACGCCGTTTGTCTGTGAAAACTCAATCTGTTGATTCCTAAAGGCAATTAAACCTTCAAAGAAATGACAACCTCCTTAAACTGTTTGTTATCATATGTTTTCAGCTTAATTTTATTAATAATTTGCTTTGTTTGTTTTTTTCGTTTTTTCTTTGATCCCTGCTATTACCAAAAGCTATTTAACAGAACATGACCCCTTTTTCATCCAAAAATTCAAAATTACACTGCCAATTTTTCCCAGTTTTGTGAGATCGTAACAAACCACTTACAATTCAAGAAAGGCGATTCTTTGTATTCTAACCCAAATACATATTTACTAAAAAGTTGGGGTTCTCCTATCTTCATGCAATTTTCAAGACTTACAATTAGGAATGGAGCAGAGGTAAGACCTTAAATACACCACCAAGCCCAAATTATGCCTTCAGATCAAGCCCTGGAAGTCCCATTCACCTAGCATAGAAATTTTTCAAGTAATAAAGAGTATATGTTCCGAAGGGAGAAGGAAACATACTGTGAACTTCTCATTTTTTTTTTACCTATACAAAGAAAAATAAAGGGGAAGAAGGAAGACCTTGGGAAAAATATATTTATGGAAGGTTTCTCAGTGATTATATTCATATATACGGCGTTGGAGGAATCCCCTTCACTAGAGACCCTATAGGAAAATCATCACAATTTTGACATTTGGAGAAGGGTGAAGGGAGGAGTACCACGAGGTAATAATTTTCGTCTGTATATCATGATTCATCAGTAGCGAATTTCACACTTATTTATGCGTGAGGGGGGGGGTCCTCTTCAGAAGTAGGCAACCACACATGAAAATTATGACAAACACGTTAAAATGCAAAATGTAATTTGAATATTAAGCCTATGGGTGCACTGGGGGTGTCTAGGGGACAAGAGATAATATTTTATTGAGGACATTAAATAGAATAAATCTTGCTTTTCACCATTTTCAGATGATTTTCAACATTCTAAAAATTTTCCATATTTTCAAGATGATTTCCCCATTTCCTCTATTTTATTTCAATGAAACTGATTTGCACCAGTTTCATGAAAATTTTAAACCTTATATCGGAGTCAGTTGTCTCCTAGATCTCCCTTCCTAGTCGATTTCAATAACGACATCAGCGTAGATTTCAATAATTATGCCTGAAAATGCACTTTTAGGCACAAACCCCAGAGGAAATCCTCTGATCATCGCTCGTAGAGCTTTAGCCGTATACACAAATGTCTACAGCAGATACATCAGCCACGTGCAGCAATTTGAGGGGGCAGCTATTGCCACCCCCTCTATTTTGAGAATTTCTCTTTCGGTACTTACAAAGAAAAAATATTCCCTTTAATCTTGAAATATTGATTTTTTCCTTCATTTAAAAAATCCTTGCCCTACCCCCCGCCCCAACATCTACGTGAATTGGTTGGACATTTCAGGTTGGTTCAGCTCAAGCTGGTCAATGGTGGGTTGGACCTTTCAAGAAAGTAGTTTCTGGAAGCCAGTGTTGACAAAATAGAAAAAAAGTAAAATTCATTTAAGAAGGGGGACCTTACCCTTCATCCTCTTGCATACGGGAAAGGATAGTCTAGTCGTATTCCAGGACTAGCTTTCCGAAAAATAAAATAAATAAAAAATTAGGCTAGATCATTAGGTTGTGGCATATACCCATGACTTTATTTAGGGGGTTTTCTCAAATCTATGAAGGAGAGGGGGGGCACAAGTATAATAAAGTCCCAAAAGTAGTTTTATGACTCGAAAATATACGAAAGAAATCATACAAAACACCCATGTACCAGTACCAGTTACGTTGATTAAGCACCAAAAAAGAATAAACGTTTACAAAACTCGATAACTTTTGATAATTCGAGTTTCAAAATCGATAATTCGAGCTTCAAAACTCGATAACTTACCTCTCGTTACTTCCAAAAATCCTAAGTTTCTGTAAAACTCTGCCCATGAAATAAAAATACCTTCACCCGAAGTCATCTTACAGTAAAATAACAACCAAATTCCTTTCACGCCTCATATTTTCATTCATTTCATAGCAGCAATAAAGCTTCGTAAGCGGAGAATACACCAAATAATATAAGTTACTAGGTTAACTACGGTCAATGAACTTGCTTTTATTAGTTTCCTGTCGAACGTGGAGGATATGTGTCTCGAGTCTTTTTCATTGTCTGAATTGTTTCTGGCAAAAATGTTCCAGACTTTCTCTACTTTTGTAGATTAGACAGTAACTTTACCGTGGCGACACTATCGGGAAACTTTTTTTTTTTTTTATTATTATCACGAAAACTGTTATGGGAACTATGGTACAAGAAAAATTGAAAGTTAGTTACTATACAAAGACAATATTTAAGGTAATATCAAAAACACCCTGGGATCAGGACTGTATGCAAGAGCTTATATCGGGGGAGGAGGGAGGAAATCGTCAAACTTTAAAGCAGTCAAAGCAAAGGGATACTACACAAAAGTATAGGTGGGGGCATCTCATAAGAATTAAACAAGAATAGGAGTAAGGCACAAATTAGGCTCTTCAAAAGAAAAAGGGACGTTCCTATGTAGTGACAGAACTAAAAAAAGCTTTAAATTAATTGTAACAGTATATTGAAATCCGACAAGTGGTGAAGAAACAGAGGAATTCAGTTTCGGGAAAAGGACGAATTCAAACGAATTAATGGGAAATGACACGAAAATATTTAAAATAATGAAAACGAGAAAAAATATATAATATTAATGGGACCTTTTTGATTCACAGAGAAAGTGGAAATTTGCGTCAATTGACGAAAGAAAAACAAGCCAGTCTTAGTTTTAAGTGCAAAAAAACACCTTTAAAAAAGGGTCAAGTTACAAAAATACTTACCGCCCAAGCTGCAGCGATCCATCAAGGTCACTGTCACAGTGTACCCCTATACTCCCAGAAGACCCTTGGCTTTGAAGATCAGAGCCTCTTTCACTCAGATCAAGGTCTTTTGAATTCTTGCGCTCTCCATTTGAAGGTAAGTCTCGATTTTGACTAGAGCCACAGCTAACTTTCCGTGCTCTAAAAATGTCGAAGTTGGAGTTTCTGATGATTATTGGTGACCATTTCCCAATTCGACCGTCAATAGCATCGGGCGTCCCAGACGTCAAGTACTCACTTCCGTTTTGTCTGTGCCCTTGGAAGTAAATTTTGAATTAGAGTAAATTTCAGTAGTTTTAATAAGCTTCTGCAGTTTTAGCCCTTATAAGTCTAATAAGGTAATTATGACGTTAAACCATTGTTTTTACAAATCATACAGATTTACGACGTCTTTCTTCGGTATTGCATAATCCTATTAGGCTTCGTCCCCATTGAAGGACATAGGCAACTCTAGTGGCGATTTTTTTATTTTTTCTTTCTCTTATACTTTTTTTATTTAGCCAAGTACAATTTTGCATTTTTGTTTCCCTTCACTGTTGAATATAACTGTAGAAAATGCCAATCCTGAAACCTGCACAGCACCCCACCCCCACGCAAGTATTGTAAATATGTTTTCACGGCAAAGGTACGGAATAGTCCAAACCTTCGACAGTGCCAATATTTAATAATCTTATTCCAGCCAAATGTAAAAATAACAGCTATAAAAAATAATACATAAAAATTAAGAACAACAAAAAATATCTAAGAAGAATAGAACTTCAGCAAAAACTATCCTAGCAAAAATGATAAGGCTCATGCAACTTTTACCATACTGATAAAGAAAGGGGTGAAAGAGAGGCACATAATGCCTCAACAAGCTTATTATCGGACGGCAATAGACGCTGACGTAAACGAAGAGCACGTAGATACGTGTACCGTGTACGTGATAAACAACGTGACGTATACGTGATAAACACTGGCAAGCGAAAATCAGCAAACGGCTGAGTAGTACTAACATAAAAAGGGAGTTTATACAGGGAGCAAAGGGAGCAGGAGTTTATGCTGGGAACGTATGGTTTGATTGCAGATCACTGTAATTTCACGTCAACTATTAAGATTGTCACAACAAAGAAGAGACAACCCGAAAATAATAGAGCAATGAGTACGAAAAAGAAAGTTCTTGACCTCAACTGGAGCAATGACAAAATCGGCGGAGCAGTGGATTTCCTCTGAGATGTATTGAAATTAGAGAATGGCTAGCGTGAGTATCAGCAAGCAAATGATGCTTAGAAACGCACCCTTAATATTCCGATTTTTTCAGTTTCCCCCCCTTTCCATACATTCTGCATTCCTGAATTCTCAGGTCGAGACGAACGTTCCTCTTGCTGAAACGTGACCCCCCCCCAAAAAAAAAAATGATAAGTAATATTAAGATAATCCTTGCTTTTTTTTCAAATAGGAATTATTTATTGGTGAAGCTTGTTGGTTGTTGCAATTTTGCTACCACTGTTGAAGATTTATTTGGTAGAGCTCTTAAAATAAACTTCTTAGTTGAAGTGGAAGCTTAAGTGCACGATTTCAGATAAAAATATTTTTATTCAACTTTTTTTTCTATTTTTCGAATTTGTGAGCAGCTCACTGTTGCTATGACTACTGGTAATGGTAATACTGTCTTGCTGTTTATTGGCAAAGCCAGTTTCGTAATTTACTTTTCACCCTTAAAAGTCCGTAGTCTCTTATTTAAATTGGCCTGACATTTCTTCTTTTTTCCAATCGAAGTTGCTAAAAGTATGTCTGAGATTTAAAAAGAAAGGGGGCTGCAGACCTACTCCCCTGCACCAGTGCCTTCTTGAGACCTTGGCATGCGGAGGTCTGGCGAACGGTGATGATTCAGTTACGTATTAGTATAATTGTAACAATTCAAGTTCAAGGAATAATTTAATATGCTTTTGAGATATCATCTATAACAAATGAAACAATTCAGAAAAAATTATACAGTGGGAAAGGGTGGCATCTAGGATTTTTTCAGGGGATAACAAAAATACCTTACCAATCCAAAATTTCGCCTACAGATCAATTCATGGAAGCATCATTAACCTAGCGTAGAAACTTTTCAAGTTTGTGAGGAGTATGTGTTCCCGATGAAGAATTAGTGATACGTTGAACTTCCACGAATACAAACACTTTGACTTCTCATTTTTTACCAAGATGGAGAAAAACAAGGAGGGGGGGAGGGGATTTTGTAAAAAAAACTATATTTATGAAACGTTTCACATTGATTATATTCATATAAAGTTTTGGATGAATCCCCTTCACAAGGGGCCCTATGGGAAAATTATGACAAACATGTGGAAATGAGGAGAGTGTTAGTTTTTTTGTGGGGGGGGGCTTGCCCCCCCAATCAAAGGGATGAACAAGAAGAGGGTTTCAAGTTTTAGTAGTTTTTACCTGCTTTTCACAAGCAATTCATGAGCCAGACAAACATTTCAGGGGGGTTATTGATGATGTTCTTCTGGGAAAAGCTTTAAAAAGGAATAATATTTTGGGACTGACAGTGGAGGCATGGCTGGCCCCATCTTTCCTAAAGAGTTAAGACTACAGCTAGGGGGGTTTCCCCGTAAAAAAGTTTCGTTGACTCAATCAAAAGGAATTTCAAACTACATTCTATAACATGCCATCAGATCTAGTGCCGCTAATAGTTAATCAAAAGAAGACTTGTTTCAATTTCCCAAAAAATTATGTAACCATAATCATTAAATTTTATAAGAGCAACTATTTCATTCAACCAGAAATATTTTATCTTTTGGAAATCTATGTCAATTCTGTGAATTAACATAACTGTCGGTTTTGACCAGCTCTAAAAATATTTATCATTTCATAAAGGACAACTACACATTTATACTAAATATAATGAAAGGCATTCATCATTCCATGATTTTCCTTGTCCAAACGCTTACATAATTTTTTGAAAAAAAAAATTACTGAAAAATTGAACAAATGGGATTAGTAAATCATCCGTTTGTGTGTAGAAATAGTTGTCAAACCTAAACACTAACCAAGGCCGTATCCAGAGATAGGAGAGGGTTTAACCCTCTCCCCCGAAATGTTTGTCCGTTTCGTAGAAACTAACAAAAATTAATATAAATGAATTTTTCACGCATTTTTTTTTGTACCCCCCTCCCGCCCCAAAAAATATCTTGGATACGTTCTTGACTCTAACATTAGAATATTTTTTTATCTTGATTCTATTTAATTTAATTGTGTTAACTAAATGTTGACTTATTTTTTCTTATCCCTTTGACTTTTCTATTGCAGTAAATTAAGCGACTGTTTCACAGCGTCCATAATTTAGGTTAAGCTACATTCCATCATGTGCACCCTTTCACATATAAACCAGTACTTTCAAAGCTGGCTAACGTAAAAGTTATAAACTATCATGATCATCGTCTAAAATCATTTTAAGCAAACTATTCAAAAATGAGAGGTGTGGTAAGGACATATTTAAATTCTTATCTGCGTTAAAGGCTTTTTAGGATATTTTTAATAATATATTTTAAAACTTTACTATTTACTCACCCAAAAATTCTATTTTGTTGCTACTATATTGACTTTTTCATGAGGTAGTATAAATTTACGTAACGTAAAATTACATGTAGAGCTTGAGTCTTCTTGATACGGTCTACGTTACGAACAAGATTTACTCTGCAAGATTTCACAACGTGACGTGAAACCTTAAGTTATGGTATCGAACTGTGTACGACGTAGTGTGAAAGCCCCTTAAATTTTTTTTTGCAACAGTTTTTCAAATTGCACAAAACAAAAAGAAAACTTTTTTCTTCAGAACTTTCACATTCTTTTCTGGACACCGTTATTTTTTTATTTTTTTTTTGCACTAAAACTATACTCTTGACAAACTCTTGACAGGTTAAAAAATTGCACTAAAAAGGAAACTTTAAAGTTAAATAGAACATATTCTAAAAAAAAGTGTAAAATAATTGTCTGACTAGTATTTTCCACGGGTGAAACTAAAACAGGAATTCACAATTATTCTGAAAATTGGTTGAACTAACAATTAAACCATTTCGATTGCTAACAGTTGACTTGCCTGCAATGTTCTTTTCAGTAAAAAGGAGAGGAAAAGTTGTAATTCGCCAGGTTAGTTTCATAATTTTCTTTACATACTGCATTCTTCCACAGCATTCCTTGGTCAAGGGGTTAAATAACTTTTTTAAACCTTTTTTTTTGCATGGCTTACTGGAAAAAAAAATTGAAATAAGAAAAATACCATTATTTAAGTCCAAAGTCAATCTCAGCCGATTGCCTTGTGAGATCTCCCCTTGATAGGACATTTTTCGTCTTCCTCCATCTAGATCATCATCATAGTATCCTTTAAAAAAACATAAGAATAAAACACAGAACTAGCCTAAAAACACTTAAATTTTGCAAGATAAAAAAAACAAAAAACAATCGCACAGAAACAGAGTTTTTTAGTCTTGAAACTTTTTTGACTCAAAAACTTTTCATTCTTCTTTATTGACTTAAAATTTCACATAGAAGAACTTATTACATAGAATTTTACTTTTTGTTCTTTTTGTTTGCTTAAAACTGTTTTTTTCACATGAGGCCATAAGGAATTACTAAAGGCATATTTGAATTTAATGGGAGTGGGTACAGGGTGAAACTTCGAACGGATCAGTGTGGAGGAAAAGCGTACGCAGCTGTGTTTGCGTCTGACTTTTGTGAATTGTGATTATCAGCATTCAGGTATAAATTGTGATTAATAGCATTAATAGGTAATTCAAATTAACTCAATTCAATTCATTTATTACTTTAATTAAGGATGTTAAAGCAAGATATGATTTGTAGTTGTACATTAAATTCAAACATGAAAAAGAAAGCATAAATAATGGGAATTTCCTGCAATTTATTGGCTAGCAATATCTAAAAATAACTTTCAACAGGTGACCTCTTCCTAAAGATGGATAGACCCCAACCATACCATTCCATCTGGTATGTTTCCCGGGTGAATTAATACTCTGAAAAATAAAAACAAAAAACAACTTCCTTGTACGAAGCAAATTAGTGCATATATCTTGCTTCGTCGGCTTCGTCGACAGAACTTTCTGTGGCTTTGTTGGTCAGCTAAAGTGATGTTCGCATGTAGGTAAAGCAATACATCCATACATAAACATCTTTGTCTGACAATGCACTTGCTTAGGCATAGAAGTCAGTTAGATACAGAGGCAGACTAGGCCATCTGTCCACCTGCCACCTAGCAGGTGCACCCCCAAGAAAACGGCACTGGGTGCACTGGGGACCAAAAAACTAAAAACAATAGCACTTGACACCATCAGGGTGCCAAGTGCTACTTTTTCTTGTTTCGCCTGCAATTAAGATAGGATTCGATACATTTTCATAGTGCCAGAAACTAGTTTTCCTCTTCGGAATGCTTGCAGTTCGCCCACTTCAATAAAACTCACTATTTCGCTGAAATGGTGCAATTCTGATATGCAGTGCATTACAGACTAGGCGCCATAATAGAGTACCTACTGCCGATAACGCACCGTTTCAGAACAAATGCTCTGTATGATGAAGCAAGGAAGTTTCCGGATTTTCCGTGGGGAAAATTTCCCGGGGGGGACTTTCAGGGGTATTTTTCTCAGGGGAGAGATTTCCGCGAGGGGAATTATCCGAAGGAGGAGAACAAGGCGGATTCTTAGACACCCTCCCAGGGTAAAAACGTTTCCCTCAGACATCTTCAAAAGGTCAAACTTGGCAACCTCCTTGTACTGCCAGTCCGCCGCTGGCCAGACACATCTGCGAATGCCACTCTTAAGCGAAGATAATAACTTATAGTGACAAAAAGACTTCTTGATTGGTTGAACATGAACAAAGTTCTAGACTCCAGAACTGGATGCTTAGTCGTAACGTGGTGCAGCCAAGTACCAGATTTTATGAGAATTCTTTGCACACTGATACCTAGGGGGATGCGTGTTTAAATATGCAAATTTATGTAGACACACGTGCGAATGCCAATTAAGGAGATCGACTGGAAATAGCCTTTACTGTTCTTCATAAGAATTAAAATGGTGCAACCAAACAAGTAAGCATATGGGGTGGGGCTTTGGGCCAAGACCACCTACTGCGAATAATTTCAAGACTTATATAATTTCTCCTCTGATTTTATAAAACTTTAACACAATTCGCATCCTCTTATGTTTTGAAATATCTCCCCTAAGATCCTGGTTAGCTGGAATCTAACCAGTTCAATACTTAAAACAAACAAGCTGAATGAGCAAAATGCTGAAGTTGTTTGCTCAGAAAATATTCATTCAGCGTTTTATTCATGTGCGACATCATTCAAGCCTTCCACGAATAACGACTAACGACTACGACTAACGACTAGTTATTATTACTAATGGAAAGTTGATACTATTCTTAATGAGAAGCCATTACACAATACATCCAATGTGTTTGAATGGAAACATATCCATGTACGGAAACATATTCATGGATTTCGTGAATGGTATTACATCCATTAAAAACATCCATACTTCTGGTCAAGAAATAAAAATGTTCTTGTTTATGGAGAATAAAGTCGTTCTTTGCAAACTAACTGCGTATGGCTTTAGAATTAAAATTTTTTCTCAGTATATAGTTTAGTTGTGGTTAGCAGGAGGTTTGCTTCACTGAATACGATTTCAAGAGTGACTCACAGGAGCCTCATACTTATTTTGAACATCGTTTCAACATTGTGTTCACAAAGAACACACTACTTTGTGTGAGGCTATACAGCACATTTAATTATCTGTAATCTAATTTTTTCTAATCAAGTTAAGAAGTAAATATCTTTGGACAATTTACTGTTTTTTCGCATGGGAACCAGTGATGTATCTCATGTTTTTTGTCATAGAGGGGCACTAAAACATCATAGAGAGATGCTCAAGGACTCATTTGAAAGAAATTTGCTAAATAAAAACATAAGCGTAATAACTGTAATAATAATGATTATTTAACCATCAACTTCAAATGATTAAAGTGGAGCAGAGAAATCTAATATAAAAATAAACTATGATTTTTGATAAAAACTACATCTTCATATACAAGGTCATGTCATATTGGACATGACGTCAGATTAGGGGGACTCCATTGCCTGATACCTTGAGGTGCGTTCTGTACTAGATCCGTATATAAAAAATTCGAATGATCTTTCCAGCGTTTTTACTTATATATTTATTTTAAGGCTGTGGTCAAGGACACCAAACACATCTCTCACATGCCAAGCAAATCGTATTGTCTGCATCGAAAGAGTGAAAGTTTAAGCAATCCAAGGAAGAAATGTGGATTCATTTTCTTAAAAAGCAAATAAAAAAAAACACAAAAATACTGAAAGCAAATGCCAACTTCTAAAATTATACTATCGTTCAATGTTTACCCCCACATAAAACCTCCCTATAGAATGAGTATTTTTTGCTGATGTCTGCCCAGTAGATTGATGAAACAGATCGACTGCTACCAACGTCAACTGCTATCAACTGCCGCGTTTACACTTATCGAAATCACAAGTTTACGGACAAAGTATAAGAGCAATTTTCGGCACTTAATATTAGACAGAAACTGTGTAAAGTATCTTTATCAAGCATCATCATATAATTTTCCAAAGATTTCATGTAAAGGAAGAAGAGTAATAACTCTTTGAATTATTTAGTTCAAATACACACTTCATATTCATTGAAACTAAAAGTTCAACATCAGTAACGACGACATACTGATTCTAAAAAGCCAAGCATTATAGAAAACATAATGACGTCTCAAACAAATACAAAGTAGAAACAATAGGGAAAATCTTTTCAAGACAGTGGAAATCAGTTCTGTGAATATTTCGGCCCTACGTCCAAGGGCCGTCTTCAGCACAATACGAGAACAAGAGAGAAAATATGTATATATATATATATATAAACTTACATTAAATTGTGAGAATTAAAACTAAATAATGTTTTTTAAAAACTTTTTTTTAAAAACAGCCCTAGCATCCCTACTTCGACGAAGTTCAACCAGGACTGACAAAAAGAATGAGGTGAGAATATAAATTCATTCAAATTAAAGAGAACAAGGTGATTAAATGCAATTTCTCAGAGCCAACCTTGCTTTTTTAGCAGCCTGTCTCAAAGGCCTTTTTGTAGCTGGTTCATTACTATTATAAATCTGTTTAGTAAAATATTTTGTTAGATCATTTATAATTAAATTTGAGTATAAAGAATTTAGTGAGTATTCCCCTAAGTCCCTGTTCAAAGAAATATTATTATTTATTTTGAGATTTATTTTGAGAATGACGTCTCTTGCGTCGTTGTTTTGTTATTGTTTTTTTCATGGCGCTATAGTGCTTATACTTTTTTTTTGGGGGGGAGGGGTATTTATAAACCATTGGTCTTTTCTTTCTAGTATGGACAGCAAAGAGAAGAATTTACCGGTCTAGGAGCCTCGTCAAGGGACTACCCACTTCATGGAAGGGGAACACTGCTTAGTTTGAGCGCGTTCTAATTAGGAAAAACAGTTTCGTATGGTATCTTGAGCCCCAGTGATCAAAAAATGAAGCCACTACCGCAAGTCTGTAAAACCGCAGAAGTGCCTCAGTACCCGGGCCTATCCTGTCTGAGGCAGATATTTTAGATTAGGATTCTCTCATAGAACAGGCAAAATTCACGTGAAAACTCATACGGTTCCGTAATTCAGCGGCTTAAAAAAAGACGAAATTACTATAGCCCACACCACAAATCACAATAATGGGTGCACACCCTTCTCACCCCCAACGCTATACTGCTATAAATTTATCATCAAATTTTTATATAATTTGCCGTTTTTTGTTGTTAAAAAAGTTTGCTCTCCTCACAAATATTCTTGACAATAATCTCGCAAAAAAAAAAATTTCCAACTTAATAGGAGTTTGGCTTTATTGAGGTCAATCGCACTTGCAAACCCAAATATTAAAATCACTCGCATCTTTTTCTCTGGCTTTTTATTTTCCTTGGTTCAGGGATTGTCTTCTTTTTTTTAGATTTGGAAAGCCTTGTTCCGTTGAGATTATTTGTCCAAATCTCAATTCCAATAAAGATTGTCTCTAGGCTTTCAGAACCGTATTTAATTAACTCTTAGCTCGGGGACAGTTTTTATTATAAGCTTTTTCCAACCAATTGGATAATTTTGTACCTAAATCAGATACTAATCAACGAGGAAAAACTAGGGACATGCGAAGAAAACTTATTTCTGGTAGCCTAGGGTATGGCAAAGTCGGAATGTAGTACAGCATTAATATGTATACAATACAGTTTCGTTCAAAAAATGGAACACTAGTGGACAACCACCATAGAGAGAAGTGGCTGGAGTAGGAGGAGTTGGATAGAATTGTATTGGATAAGATTTTGATGAGAAGAATGGGACGATAGCACATGCCCTAGCCATCCACAAAAATTCAGTATTGTGTAGCCAGAGTCAAGGAGAATCGCTTAGCATCCGCCCTGTTGCATTACAGAATATATATATATATATATATATATATATATATATATATATATATATATATATATATATATATATATATATATATTCGTGCTGTGGTATTTAGTTACAAACCTGTTGGTAATTCGAAAAACTCAGTCTTTAAATCGTACCTCCATGGCTTGACTATATTTATGCTTATGATCAGGTTATTATAAATATAAACTATATTTATATTTATGATATCTATATATATAAAAATAAGTTGTCCGTCTGTCTGTGTGTCAGGTGACGTCATGTTTCTGTGTCGACTGACGTCATGAAGTTAGTTGTCGTCATTTTTGCTATGACGGTGACGTCATTAACGGTATTTAAGACATTTGTTCACGGAAAAATGTTTAATTGTAAAATGACTGAAGAACCTACAATGGCAACAGCTGAGGAAGCTGCTCAAAGAGTTTATGCCAAAAAACTTGCTGCTGATAGAGAAAGTAAGAAAAGAAAGCGTTCCGAGGAATCGCAAGAACAGCAAGAAAACAGGCTTGCAGCTGATAGAGAAAGTAAGAAAAGAAAGCGTGCCGGGGAATCACAAGAACAGCAAGAAAAAAGGCTTGCGGCTAAAGAACGCAAAACAGCGCAGTTAGATGAAAATCCACCTGGACAGCGAGAGTCAAAACATATCAAAACTGAAAATGATAGCGATGATGATTGGGTTTGGGATTTTGACTTGGATAAGGTCATCAATGCCTACCAGATTTAAGTTAAAAAAACAAAGGTTCGGCGATATGTACTTCATAGTGACGCTGAAAAATAAAGAAGTAAAAGAAAACTGAAAAAAGAAAAAAGGTAAAAAACTAAAAAAAAAACTAAAAAGAAAAAACACTCAAAGAGAAATTACAGACCGGGACACAAATGACGACCGAGACAGAGGGAATATAAGTGACGACCGGGAACCTCAAAGAGAAATTACAGACTGGGACACCCGGACACAAATCACGACCGGGACACAGGGAATATAAATGATGACCGGGACACAGGGACACAACTACAACGGGGACACAGGGGGCACAGGCGGGATATATAAATGACGACCGGGACACAGGGATTGTTCGAATAGAAATTACAGACCGGGACACCGGGACACAAATGACGACCGGGACACCGGGACACAGGGAATATAAATGACGACCGGGACACTCAAAGAGAAATTACAAACTGGGACACCGGGACACAAATGACGACCGGGACACAGGGAATATAAATGACGACCGGGACACAGGGACACATCATTAGAATAATGAGGTATAGATCTGAATATGGATTGTTTTTCCCATGGACAATTATATGTTGCATGTTCAAGAGTCAATAAACCTGACTATCTATTTATATGCACAGACAATGGGACAGCGAAGAATGTTGTATATTCGCATGTTTTACGTAGTTAAAAACATATATTTATATCTATCTCTATTCACAGGTGGGACACAGGGACACAACTACAATGGCGCGTAACTAATATGGTGCGAAACGACTTACGCGCGTGGGGGGGCTTGGGGGGGCGCTTTGTTGTTGGGGTGTTGTTGGGGTGGCGCGAAGCGCCACCCCAACAGCTAGTTGGTCATAATATGGAAGGAGCTACGATGTCGCGCTGTCCTAATGCATCCTAATGTCCTATGTCCTAATGCAAGAGTTGACAAAGTTGGCTGTAACTGATAATCTATTTGACGTTGGAATGCGAAAAAAGGGATAAATAAAGATAAGTATATTACGAGTCCTCAAAAAAGGCATACTTATGAAGATTTTGACCATAACCAGGAGACAAACAACCAATTCCCCCTTTTCAACAAAATTATGAGCAATACCCCTATGTGAACAGTGCACCAAAGTGGAGTGATGAAATCATTGTGTATTTTTGTTTGGTTTCCACTAACATTGCATCAGATGATGGTAGCCAACTAGTTTTCGCCACTCTCAAATGTTTCAACAAATCACTTAGAAAAATAACCTTTTGATAAACCCCCTCACATTTACGCTATATTCACATTGATTTTCAATTTAAGTCTTGGCTGTGAAATTTTACACATAACGTCATTATTTCACCAATAGCGTCATAACAGATAAATTAGATTCTTCATAAAATGCGGAATATAAGTTTTGATTCTCTTCTATACATGTGCTGCAAAATTAACTTATTTCAATAAACAATTAACATACAGGGAAAAAAGCATGCAATAATTTCAAGTTAATTTTAACAGTTAAATCTTATCGATTGTTGACTTCCCATCCAAATTACAATTTCCAAGCCAGTTGAAGCGATTTGGCACAATATGACACTGAACGCATATCCAAACCACAATCCATTCAATAGTTACGGATGGCAAAATGCATCTATTTACGGCTATGGAGAAAGAAGCATCGGCTATGGAAATCAACCAATTACTCAAATCGTTGATTACATTCGGGACGACCTTGATCTCTCCATTGGTACACACATAGAATCTTCTAATAGCAGAAAATTCAAAACCAACTACTCCTCTCACAAACGCATGGAGAGTAGAGAAAGAACGTACAGACGGGGTGAAAAATTTATTACAGAAATCATTCAGGATAAATTAAAGTTGGACAAGGCCACTGTTGACATCGCTAGGTTTTATTTCCATAAATATTGGTCTGATGGTAGATCTTTGAGGGGTAAGAATATATTTACGATAGCGGCAGCTTGCGTATACCTTGCTTGCTATAAGGATAAAGTCCCACGGACCTTAAAGGAGATAAGCGATGCAACCGGTATCCTCTCAAACCGTATTAGTAAATGGTCAAGAAACATTTCCGACGATGTAGGGCACAAAAGCGAGGAGGTACGACCAGAACTCTTTGTCGAACGATTTTGCGGCCATTTGGATTTACCAGGGCCAACAACAAAACTAGCCTATAAAATAGCTTCCAAAGCAGTGGAGCACAGCATATCGCCTAACAGGACATTGATCACAATTGCTTCAGCCGCCATCTACATGGCAGCATATGCACATGACATAAAGTCCTTAAGCAAAGGCGCTATTCGATTGGTTACAGGGAGCTCTTCAACTTCAATTTCTATCTGTTTTAAGGAATTATTGGGGAAAAAAGACCTTATCCTGAAAGACGATCCTAAAACATTAAAAAAGTTAGAAGTAAAAATTAACCAAGTTTTTTCCCATATTAGCCGTTAGTTTATAGTGCAGTCTTATTTTCTGTCCAGAATTCTTACCTTTGGTTCATGAAGATATAACTTCTCACAAAACAGGCGTCATTACGTGATCCGTATACGTAATCCGCAGCTTGTTCTTTGTACATGGGTTACATTGGTGTACATATGTTGGGAGTTTTAATGTTTAATGTTAATGTTTTAATGTTTTTGTTGGGAGTTAAATATGTTGGGAGTTTAATATGTTGGGAGTTTAATGTGTAGACTAATCAAAAAACACTTCCTAATGAGCCAGAATGTTGCATAGGACATGGTTGATTCACACAGTTCTGACGTCAACTTGTTTAATAATTTTTAATTAGTATAACGTGCAGAACAGGATGTGCTTGATTAAATTGCTTGACCTGTGAGACCTCTGCACCTGGACTATGGAGACCATTGATAGATATTGAAGCGACCGTGGATTGAGATCAAAAAGAGACTAAACATAATTTGTTTCAATGCAGTAATTCGTCTGATTGTGGGGTAATTTCTAATAGTTTTTTTTTTTAATTCATTCTACCTACAAGCTATTCTTCTAAGAAAATAACTTCTCAAATAAAAGTAAAGAGAGACATTGAAATCAAAACAAACAGGAATCATCTTGAATATAGTCGACTTCCATCTCTTTATACTAAAGTTAGTCACCAATCGGCTATATTCTGCAGGCTAAAAAGCTTTCAGTTAAACTCTAGTTTAGCTTAGTTTTAAGAGCAGGTGGTAGCGCAAAAGACTTGGTACCACATGGAACGTACATGGGAGGAGGCCCTAACACCCTCCCCCCCAAAAAAAACAACTAGAATTTCTTTCCGAATCTTTGGGTACTCCTTATTCAAATTATTATTTTTTATTTTTTATCCTTGCTTCCCTCCCGTCCAAAAAAAGAAGTTCCTGCATGAGTGTTGGTGGGGTGTGTATATTTACCTCTGTATTATGGAATTAAACAAAATCACTTTTGCTGATTTTTTCATTATATGGAACGAGAATAAAATAGAGGTTCTTTTGATGTGTGCATTATTCCCAAACTTTAATTTTGTAAAATTCCGGTTACTGTGGGCACTGGTCACTCTTTACTTGCAATTCGTTGCCATAGGCTGTTAATCTTTGAATTATATTTTATTACATTTATTTTTTTAGTATACGAAGCAAAATCCCCCCCCCCCTATGAGCACCCTTGATGAATGTCTTTATATTAAGACAATAAATGAATAAGTACCTATAAGGAAGGAATCTTTTGTGTTGGTGTTTGGATCGTTGTTCACATAATCAAACTTCTGGCATTCTGAGTCGGAAACAGATCCACTTTCTCGCTTGCTTCTAGAGCTTCTTCTGCTTTTTCTAGAGGATAGACGCCTAGACAAATCTGGGGAGTCTAAGCCACTGTCATTGGCGTTTGGGGAGCCAGGTTTTATGTTAGCACTAGGAAGTTCAAGAGTAACACAGTTCAAAGTCTTTAATTTCTCATCCATCCCAACTAAATCAACTATCCTGGGTGTGCCAATATCACTTGCTTTAAATGAGCGCTGGGATTTCCGACGCAGGCTTCGAGATCGGAAACTTTCCATTCGTTTTAACCAAGACCTCGCCCCTTCCCTTAAGCGCTCACTACTTGACCTTTTCTGTTCTGGTATTGGTGATATAAGTTCATTTGGGCAGTATTCATTTGTTAAGTCACTTGACAAATCGATGGGAGATATTCGTGACCATCGCCGTGATTGTCGTTGATATGTCCACTGACTGCTGATGGCACAGGAATTCTCCTCTTCATCAGAATCAGCAATTAGCTAAAAAATAAAATAAAACTTTTTACTTAAAGTTAGTTAGGCTTAGACAGTTTCAAAAATCTTATTTTTAACACGCTACTTCGATGTCAGATAATAGTTACTTATAACAGGGCCCGGCATATTCCCCCTAGAAAATTCTCCCCAAATTTAAAATTGAACAGCTAAATGGAAATAAAAAGAATGAATTATGGGAGTTCTACCTATATTCCAAAATAAAAGCAGAATATATCGTGTAAGATTTAACAGTTCGTCAAGTAAGGAGCAACTCGAGTCAATGCTAACGAAAAATCTAAAAATGGTATTTTGATAACAGTTAAAACAACAAAAGAATGTTTTTTTTTTGTTCCAAATACATGAAGTTCTTTAAGTTTCATCAAACACCCCACATCATACCTCATTCACATCAAACACCCCATTGCTTGATTTTCGAAAAATGGGAACAATAAAAAGACAATATTTTCTAATTATTTTGTTTCCCCTTAATCGAACCCTACTATAACTCGACCCCCAAAACACGGAAAAAGAATTATAATCAATAAAATGTAAACATTAGGATATTCTACACCATATATTCTAGCTTAATTTTTAATTATAGGTGGAACATTCCAAAATTCCCTCTTTTCTTCAGTATTTTTAATTGTCATACTTTTTTTTATGGCTGTTGAATTTTACACAAGAGAAATTTTTTTACGTGGGGGGGGGGGGTAAGTTTTATATGGGGCAATTTTTCGGGAGGAATACACCTAGCAGCATTTATAAGATGCACTTTTTCGGAAATATCACTACCATAAAAGGCTACTAAAACAATTTGACTGCTTTACAACAATATCAGCAAAGTGTTTGTTTAAATTTTTTTTGTCTCCTATGTTTACACATTACTATCACAACATGGTTTGCCTTTAGGCAGGCCAACCTGGCCACAATTTACTTGTGATGCGATTAATTATTTTTTCTCCTTTCTCGATTTCATGCCTTTAGTTATTATTAAGACGATTCTTATTTTGCTTTTTTCATTTCATATTCATTCTTGAAGGAAAAATATATATTAGTGCTTATCAATAACATGTTTTTCAACCAACAGCTAAATTTTACCCCGCTCTATACGCTAAAGTTTGACTCTTTCTCTCAATTCTACTTAATTAAACAGTAAAAAACTTTAGCGTAAGAGCAGGGCGTTAAGAAGGGAGCAGCCCCTTTCATACACGGAGTAATTTCTGTTCGTTATAAGCTTAATGTCGCTCCTTACTTTCAGTTAAAAAAACTAGTTTTTTTCTTAATTTAATTTCTGAACATTTTTGAATTAATGCATGTTTGATTTTGGCTCTCCGGACATAAATTATTAAGATAAAATTTTCATATCAATTCTTTTTTTGGCTAAATGGCTTTCTCTTAGTTTTGATCAGACGATTTTGAGAAATAAGGGGTGGGGAAGGAGGCAGAGTTGCCCTCCAATTTTTCGGTTACTTAAAAAGGCAACTATAACTTTTAATTTTTAACGAACGTTTTTATTAGTAAAAAATATACGTAACTTAAGAATTAACTTACGTAACAAACTTCTATATTCTTATATTTTTATTATGCATATGAGGGGGTTTGTTCTCTCGTTAATACCTCGCTCTTCACACTAAAGCTTAAGTTTTGTCCCAATTCTTTAAGAATGACCCCTGAATCAGAAAGGCCGTAGAATAAATAGTTGAAATTACTAAAGATACTTTAGCATAAAGAGCAAGGTATTTAGGAGGAAAAGAACCCCTCATATCTGTAATAATGTCTTTTTGTTTTAAGTTTTAATGTTACTCCTTACTTTCAATTGAAAAAACTTTTTCATTTTTATTTTTTCATTGTTTTTTATAGTAATGCTAGAAAATACTGCGCCCTTTTCATTGAATTTATCTTCCCTCATGACAGATTCCTCCCAGGAAAGATCCTCCCACATAGCCAACTCCCCTGAACCCCCCCCCCAACGAAAAAAAACTGAAAACGTCTGTACACTTCCCAATAACCTTTACTGTATGTAAACAATGGTCAAAGTTTGTAATTTGCAGCCCCTCCCCCAGGGACCCTGGGGGAGTAAGTCATCCCCATAGAAATAGTTATTATGGTTTTTGACTATGTTGAACAAAATGGCTATCTCAAAATTTTGATCCGTTGACTTTGGGTAAAAACTGAGCGTTGGAGGGGGCCTAGGTGACCTGCAATTTTTTCGGTCACTTAAAAAGGGCACTAGAAATTTTCATTTCCGTTGGAATGAGCCCTCTTGCGACATTCTAGGACCACTTGCTCGATATGATAACCCCTGGGAAAAAAAGAAAACAAAAAAACAAATAAACACGCACCCGTGATCTGTCTTCTGGCAAAAAATACGAAATTCCACATTTTTGTAGATAGGAGCTTGAAGGTGTGATTTTCGTTAAGATTCTATCCCTTTTAGGGGGTGTTTCCCCCTATTTTCCAAAATAAGGCAAATTTTCTCAGGCTCGTAACTTTTGATGACAAAGACTAAATTTGATGAAACTTATATATTTAAAATCAGTATGAAAATCTGATTCTTTTGATGTATCTTTTGGTTTCAAAATTCCGTTTTTTAGAGTTTCGTTTACTATTAAGCCGGGTCGCTCCTTACTACAGTTCGTTACCACAAACTGTTTGATGATTCTTTTTTTTTCTCTTTTAATTTTTATTTGTTTATTTTATTTGCATTTTATTTGATTTTTATTTTTCAACTGTGCATTGAAGATATCGTAAGGAAAGATTTAGGGGAAATGGGTACCTTTTAGGAAGGCGTAAAGAGGGAGGCTTTGAAAAGATTAGGACGGAGGAGGAGCGTGCGTAGCTGTGTTGGCCCCAGACAACATGGCGCTGCAGTGAGTTATTATTAGTAGGAGTAATAACAAATTGAGTTAACCGATCTGTGAAAAGTTAAATTTCACAGATCGATACAACAGATCGATTTCCCGAGGCCGCAAAAACGATCTAAAAAGGTTAAAACTTCAAGGGGGAATATGTATTTTTCCCGAGGCGGTTGTATCGAACCTAAGGTGGCGCCACGACACTAACAAGGAAATCACACTGTCTGTAATTAGAAGACCAGCAACAACGAGAATCAATATATACAACCTGCCGGGTAGCCATGCCGGGGCCCGGCCTCAAATTTGGTTACATATATTATTATGCTGCAATTAATTTTTGTATTTTAATATTTTGGTATTTTTATATTTTATATTTACATTTTTATATTTTATATTTTTATATTATGCTGCAATTAATTTGCAGGCTTTTCTTCGAACCCTGATGAATCGGGAAGGGGAGTTATTTTCCATCTCCTCTTTTTTCACTGGTTTCCAAATTGTCAAGGCTTTGTACTGCTAATTCAACTTTCTATATGAGATAGCCCATTACTGCTAGACAGCGACACCAGCAGAAGTTTTTCAAACAGTTCGTGGTAACGAACTGTAGTAAGGAGCGACCCGGCTCAATAGTAACCAAAACTCTAAAAAATTGAATTTTGATATCAATAGCTACATCAAAAGAATCGCATTTTAATGCTGATTTTAAATATATAAGTTTCATCAAGTTTAGTCTTACTCATCAAAAGTTACGAGCCTGAGAAAATTTGCCTTATTTAGGGAAATAGGGGGAAACACCCCCTAAAAGTCGTAGGATCTTAACGAAAATTTATAGGATGTCGCAAGAGGGCTCATTCTAACGGAAATGAAAAGTTCTAGTGCCCTTTTTAATTGACCAAAAAATCGGAGGGCATCTAGGCCCCCTCCCACGCTCATTTTTTTCCCAAAGTCAACGGATCAAAATTTTGAGATAGCCATTTTGTTCAGCATAGTCGAAAACCATAATAACTATGTCTTTGGGGATGACTTACTCCCCCACAATCCCTGGGGGAGGGGCTGCAAGTTACAAACTTTGACCAGTGTTTACATATAGTAATGGTTATTGGGAAGTGTACAGACGTTTTCAGGGGGATTTTATTTTGTTTGGGGCTGAGGAGAGGGGGCTATGTTGGAGGATCTTTCCTTGGAGGAATCTGTCATGGGGGAAGAAAAATTCAATGACAAGGGCGCAGGATTCTCTAGCATTACTATAAGAAAACAATGAAAAATAAACATGAAAACGTTTTTTCAAATGAAAGGAAGTAGCATTGAAACTTAAAACGAACAGAGATTATTACGCATATGAGGGGTTCTAAAAATACTTTAGCATAAAGAGCGAGGTATTTAGGAGGAGATAAATACCTTGCTCTTTATGCTAAAGTATTTTTAGTAATTTCAACTATTTATTCTACGGCCTTTCTGATTCAGGGGTCATTCTTAAAGAATTGGGACAAAACTTACGATTTAGTGTAAAGAGCAAGGTATTAACGAGGGTACAAACCCCCTCGTATACATAATAAAAATATAAGGTTATGAAAGTTTGTTACGTAAGTTAATTCTTAAGTTACGTATATTTTTTACTAATAAAAACGTTCGTTAAAAATTAAAAGCTCTAGTTGCCTTTTTAAGTAACCGAAAAATTGGAGGGCAACTAGGCCTCCTTCTCCTTCTCAAAATCGTCTGATCAAAACTAAGAGAAAGCCATTTAGCAAAAAAAGAATTAATATACAAATTTCATTTTAATAATTTATGTGCGGAGAGCCAAAACCAAACATGAATTAATTCAAAAACGTTAAGGAATTAAATAAAAAAAAACTAATTTTTTTAGCTGAAAGTAAGGAGCGACATTAAAACTTAAAACGAACATAAATTACTCCGTATATGAAATGAGTTGTCCCCTCCGCAATCCCTCGCTCTTTACGCTAAAGTTTGACTCTTTGCCACAATTCTACTTTTTAAAACAACTAAAAGCTTTAGCATAAAGAGCGAGGGATTGCGGAGGGGACAACTCATTTCATATACGGAGTAATTTCTGTTCGTTTTAAGTTTTAGTGTCGCTCTTTACTTTCAGCTAAAAAAATTAGTTTTTTTATTTAATCCACTTTCAGAAGGCAAGAGGAAAGATAGCATTTGAAAAACTTTTTTCTGTCAGTAAAATTTTTATTATGTTTTCCATTTATTTTTTCTTCTAAAGAGAAGGGGGGTCGAAAAATGTAGAACACCCCCAGCCCCTGTCCTGTCGACAGCTTTGTTGAAATATACAGTCGACTCCTACCACAAAAACTCTTTACTCATTTTTAAACCTTTACTCATTTTTGCTATTTATACATTTGATTTTAAAGGCTTCAACTAGTTGGAGTAAATTTCTTGATGTTTGCTTCGTCCATTTTTACATTTGTTGAACAATGGCTAAGGACCTATTCAGGGGGAGGGGTGTAACGAGTTCTGAACCCCCCCCCCCCCAGAATTTCGGTCCGAGTAAAAAAAAAAATGTAACAAAATGCATATAAACAAATTTTGATACATTTTATAAAGTGTTCTATTGTAGCCCCCACAACAAAAATTGTGGATGCACTCTTGACAATAACATTCAATTAAATTCTCCAAGATTACCGAGCATGGTTCTGTATCTTTCTTCTTTTTTTTCTGGTTTCCAATTCTGAAAGAATGTTAAACTTTAGACAATCTTATGTCACTAAAAAAAAAAAAGTTCATTGCCAGCTTGTGGCGGCACTTTTTGCAGACATCAAGAAGTGTCTAAAGATGTAACGCATCTCATCCTCGTGTTCAATCGTCTCTATACGCCCAGTTGACAATGAAGGAAAAAATGCTGAAATGACAACCCTGGAGACTATTAAATTAATCACTTCTAACTGGCGGATGTTTTTTTTTTTTTTTTTTGTTTGTTTGTTTTTTTTCACATCACAGCAAATTTAGTAATTATAAAGCAGCGAGCCTTGCCAAGTTTAAAATTATAATGGTTTAAAAATCAGTTAAATATATGCCATTCTTCGGTTCAGAAATTGAAAATGAATGAATAGCATGCGAACCATCATTTTGTGGAACTTTCATATTGCTTTTGCAAGAAAAAGGCTTCAGGAGAAGTAAGGTATTAGGCTTGTAGCTGCAGAGAAAGAAACATTCAATAAAATTGAGGAGTTGTGCAATGTCATTTAAACAGGAATGTCTATTGTCAGGAATGGATTCACAGCCATTACTAGGGTCCGATTTGCTTTCAAGTTTCTACCTCTACTCTAGACCTATTCTAAACCCAAGGGTTTAAAATATTATGAGGCACATTCTCCCTAGACCCGGGCCTCAGCAAGTTGACCCTCGTCGAACTATGAGCTAAACCTGATTTTGCTTAGTGGAGTTTTTAGAGCTTTACCTGTGAAGAAGGGCAAGCGAAGGAGCCTGACAATCCTCCCCGGACCACAATGCGAAAAAGGGCCAGCATAGGAGCGTGACAATCCCTTCACGGACCACAATATGATGAGGACCACAATGTGAGAATGTGACGAGGGCGTGCATAGGAGCCTGATAATTCCTTTACGGGCCGCAATGTTGACTATAGTACCACTCGGCTACGAAAATTTCACTCATGAAGTGTAAGAGATTTTTTAAGGTCAGAAGAAGTTAATGTTTTAAAGAGGAGGAGATCAAAGTAGGAAGCTGAAAACACCATCCTAAGACCCTATTTAGGCTGTAGGTCTATTCCTGAAAGTGTTATATACCTAAGAAAACTAGAAATTAAATCAAAAAGTTCGTGGTAACGAACTGTAAGTTTGGCCCTTGTGACTCAGTAGTCATTCTTAAAGAATTAAGACAAAATTCGAACTTTAGCATAAAGAGCAAGGTATTGACGAGGGCGTCAATACCTTTTGTTCATTTTAAGTTTTAATGTTGGTCCTTACTTTAGTTGAAAAAACTTTTTTTTTTCATTCAATTATGCACAAGGCACTTTTGCTTACTGCTACTGAAATAGCAATCGTCCTATACGCACACAGGTCAAGCACTAGAGAAGGGAAAATTACATCATTTTTTCTTGGAGAAAGGGAGGTCAAAACAGAAAAAAAAATGCATTCTGGGCAGCTATTTTTCCAAGCAGCCTATGGGGGGCTTTGGAACAGTCACAGGGATTGGGGTCTCTATCCCCGCTGTACAGGTATGATGGCTATCACTCAATGTGGCTATGCAGAAAACATTTAAGCTCTAAAACAAAAACAAATCGAATTACAAACATAATTCGAAGCGTCCCACGGCCGATTTTCATTTTAGCAGAGTATTCTTAGAGATTTTGCAGAATTTTATGAGGAGAGTGTTTAAAATGCTTGGAAGCCTAAATTAAGCATTTACATTTAAGCAGCAAAAGAGGGCATCGTTGGCTTTTGTTACCACAGTCTTCTAGCTACGGTTGACAGCTTGGGCATTTGGCTCTGAAGAACGACTTTTGATTCTTGAAAATAAGGTGCTATGGTCTTCTAGCCCCGTAAATGTCTAAATCGGTATTTATATCTTGCTTACCTTCTTCCTGGTACCCGATTCCAGTTTCAGTTTAGAAGCTCGATTGAGTATCTCTAATCGTCGGAATAGTGCACTCAGAGATTCCACATCAAGAAAATGATGGTCAGCCCTTGCTCCGGACAAATCCAATGGGAACATGCTATCTGAAAAGTAGCCAAATTAATCACTAAATCTTAAATCGGCCACTGTGGTCCTTGGCATAGGGTATACGCCCACAAGGAGAGGGGGATGGAGGTCCCCCCCTTGTGGGCAAGACATCTATATCCACGCAGTTCCCATTCACACGTAAGATTTGATGCTCGGTTGCAACAAATTACAACCACTAAAGGTTCTAATGGTAATAAAGGTTCTAATGGTAATAAAGGTTCTAATGGTAATAAAGGTTCCAATAGTAATAAAGGTTCTAATGGTAATAAAGGTTCTAATGGTAATAAAGGTTCTAATGGTAATAAAGGTTCTAATGGTACTAAAGGTTCTAATGGTACTAAAGGTTCTAATGGTAATAAAGGTTCTAATGGTAATAAAGGTTCTAATGGTAATAAAGGTTCTAATGGTAATAAAGGTTCTAATGGTAATAAAGGTTCTAATGGTACTAAAGGTTCTAATGGTAATAAAGGTTCTAATGGTAATAAAGGTTCTAATGGTAATAAAGGTTCTAATGGTAATAAAGGTTCTAATGGTAATAAGGATCATATAATGACGAGCGTCATTTATATTTTTTGCCAAGTTGTTTTCATGTCCAGTCTCAAAACCAACTGCGGCTTTGATTTCAGCCATAATATGGTATTTTTTTTTCTGGAGCTTGATCTGAAAATTTTGTCCGACTTGTAAAACATAACAAAAACTCATATAAACAAACTCTGAAGCTTTTTTTTGTCACCCCTCCCCCAAAAAACTTCTCAAAAAAATTCTGGGTACGCCCTTAATCTATACATTGATTAGAATTGTTCTTTTATCACTATTTTGGATTTAATTTCTTTTAATAAAGATTTTCTTTTTCCTATAAGTTATAAATTAAAAATGTATCCTGCTTCAGGACATTATAGTAAGTGAATATTTTCATGTTTCATGTTACCTGCAAGTATGTTTCGAATATCTATGCATCCGGCATAAGTAGTAAAACATGTACAAAAATAAGAACATTATCTATGCTAGAATTAAAAATTACTGCAGTTATTTTCCTAACACCAGCGACAGTAATTATAAGACCAAAGCACCTCCGGGGGAGGCGAAAGATTCGTGATGGACGCCCAAAATCTCATGATTTTTAAGTTACTCCTATGATCATAATATAATTTGATTTTTTGGCTATTTCAACTAATTTAGGTGCCTCCTAAACAGGCGCCTACACCCTCCAAATTTAGGCGCCTCCTGAGTAAGTTCCTGATTAAAGAAAAATGGACGGTTATTAGGAAAAGAGCTCAATTTTAGATTTTTGAGAGTTGGGGGAAGATCTCCTGTGAAATGTATTAAAACAACCTTTTTATCAAGGGTTTACTGCATTTTGTTCAAACGACATGTGAATCCGTAGCACGGCTTGACATGACCTTACAAAGGAATTTTGGCCTTATAAAGAAACTATTTTACAGGGGAGTGGGAGAGGGGAATACAAATGATAAAAAAAAAAAAAAATATACGAAAAATACAGGAATTACATAGAAAATCTTTGAAATGATGAAATGTCAGCTAAGGGACAAAGCAGTTGTGTACGAACCTGGCCAATCTCTTCCTCCCAAAATCCTTCCTAGATCCTAGCTCTAGTAAACAAAAATTTCAAAACTTACAAGCGCTTAAAAAAAAACAAAAAACAAAACACTGCAAAATAGTTAAAAAATCAGTAATAATAGTTCAAATAATTTACAATAACTCATTCGCAATGGTATAAAAAACAACTGTTTTCGCTAAATAGCCCGTCAATAACTCGCACTAAAACCAAAAAAGCAAAAAAAAAACTTTCGCAAAAGAAAAAAAAGACCCCTTCCCAAGGGTATATTTAGGATCTTTTTTGGAGAGGGGGGGTGTTTTTACAGGGGAAGGAGATTTCATAAAACTAATTTTTTTTTTTGGGGGGGGGGAGGGGGTTCAAATCCGTTACCTCCCCTTTATACTGCCCTTGTCTTCCCTTGATCGACTGAAAAGACCAGCTTTTGAGTGAAAGTTCTTAGTTTTACTTCATCGAAATTATTAGGTTAGGTTCTTGAATCTAAAAAAAGTTTGAGAACGCAACTTTCGCTAAAGAGCCTGTCAAAGATTGATTACGTCAAAAGACACGTTTCTTGATGTCTAATTACGAGACACATTTCAGTAGTAAATGTGCAATTACGTGAAACACTTTAATAGTAACGAAAGCTATTGATGATCAATCATAAATTTAATTGACATACCTTCATACATCTGAGCGTACTGCGGGAAGCCTGCGGCTCGAAGCCATCGACACGCCTCTGACGCTTCGATTTCTAAAAAAAAAATATAGATATTAGGGTACATTCCAAAGGCCAAACACACCCACTCTTCATTTCAGCTTCCAAAAGCGACGCGTGTGCATAAATTGGTGTCGTTATACTTTCACGGGGAGAGGAGGAATTCCCCGCGATATTAGTAAAAAAAAAAAAAAGATTCTGAAAAGGAAACCCAGGTATCACAGATCAGTCTAAGAAGGCAAATAAACAAAATAAGCAAAGGATAATGCCAATAAATATGCTAAGAGAGACTGGCCACGATTGGGCAACAAATTTTAACAACAGTCTAGCCTTTATAATCTTTATTGGCCATAAATTTTAATTGGGCCATGAATTTTAACAATGATCTAGTCCTTATGATCTTTATTGGCCACAAATTTAAATTGGGCCATGAATTTGATCGAAAATCTAGTCTTCGTAATCGAATTATTATAATCGATCAGAAAAAATACAGAAAGACGAAAGAAAAAACTTGTATTTCTTGTGTTCGGTTATTTCAATCACCTTTTCTAGGATTTGTTCTTATTTTTCCCACTAAGTATCATCACGATCTCTCCACACTAAGCGTTTCCCAAGGCTCCGGTTTCTTCCTCCATCTCCCCCCCCCAATGTCACCGGATCCGGTCAGCATTCCAAATAAGAGCTCTGAGACAAGGGTTCCTTCCAAAAATCAAATTTCATTAGGATTCATTAACACGTTTGTAAGTTAAAAATACTTCATTTTCCCTAATTTTTCCGAATTACCAAACTAGCCCCCCCCCAACCCCCAAAAGGAGCAGATCCGATCCGGCTATATCAATCACGTATCTAGGACTTGTGCTTATTCTTCCCACCAAGTTTCATCCCGATCTCTCCACTCTAAGTATTTTCCAAGATTTCCAGTTCCAATCTCCCCACCAATGACGCTGGATTCGGACGGGATTTAAAATAATAGGTCTGAGTTACGAGATCCTTCTAAATATCAAATCAAACAGTTCGTGGTAACTAACTGTAGTAAGGCTCAATAGAAACCAAAACTCTAAAAAATGGAATTCTGATACCAATATATACAACAAAAGAATCGCATTTTAATGCTGATTTTAAATATATAAGTTTCATCAAGTTTAGTCTTACCCATCAAAAGTTACGAGCCTGAGAAAAATTTGCGTTATTTTAGAAAATAGGGGGAAACGCCCCCTAGAAGTCATAGAATCATGACAAAAATCACACCATCAGATTCAGCGTATCAGAGAACCATACTGTAGAAGTTTCAAGCTCCTATCGACAAAAATGTGGAATTTTGTATTTTTTGCCAGAAGGCAGATCACGGATGCGTGTTTATTTGTTTTTTTGTTTTTTTTTGTTTGTTTTTTCCCCAGGGGTGATCGTATCGACCCAGTTGTCCTAGAATGTTGCAAGAGGGCTCATTCTAACGGAAATGAAAAGTTCTAGTGCCTTTTTTAAGTGACCAAAAAAATTGGAGGGCACCTAGGCCCCCTCCCACGCTAATTATTTTACCAAAGTCGACAGATCAAAATTCTGAGATAGCCATTTTATTCAGCGTAGTCGAAAAACCTTATAACTATGTCTTTGGGGACGACTTACTCCCCCACAGTCCCCGTGGGAGGGGCAACAAGTTACAAACTTTGACCAGTGCTTACATATAGTAATGGTTATTGGGAAGTGTACAGGCGTTTTCAGGAGGATTTTTTTGGTTGGGGAAGGGGTTGAGAAGAGAGGGATATGCTGGGGGAACTTTCCATCGATAGCTTGTCATGGGGGAAGAAAATCTCCATGAAGGGAGCGCAGGATTTACTAGCATTATTTAAAAAAAAAAACAATGAAAAAATAAATATGAAAAAGTTCTTTCAGCTGGAAGTAAGGAGCAGCATTAAAACTTAAAACAAACAGAAGTTATTGCCCATTTGAGGGGATCACCTCCTCCTAATACCTCGCTCTTTACGCTAAAGTATTTTTAGCAATTTCAACTATTTATTCTACGACTTTTGTGATTCTGGGGTCATTCTTAATGAATTGGGACAAAATTTAAGCTTTAGTGTAAAGAGCGAGGATCTGACAAGGGGGCGAACCCCCTCATATATGTAATAAAAATATGAGAATACAAAAGCTCTTTACGTAAGCTAATTTATAGGTTACATAAATCTTTTACTAATAAAAATATTCGTAAAAAATTAAAAATTCTAGTTGCCTTTTTAATTAACCAAAAAATCAGAGGGCAACTAGGCTTCCTCCCCCGCTCTTTTTTTCTCAAAATCATTCGATCAAAATTATGAGAAAGCCATTTAGCCAAAAACAAATGCAAATTTCGTTTTAATTATTCCTCTGCGGAGAGCCAAAATCAAAACATGCATTGATTCAAAAACGTCCAGAAATTAAAAAAAAACAAGTTTTTTTAACTGAAAGTAAGGAGCGACATTAAAACTTAAAACGACCAGAAATTACTTCGTATATGAAAGAGGCTGCTTCCTCATCAACGCCCCGCTCTTTACGCTAAAGTTTTTTACTGTTTTAAAAAGAAGAATTGAGAGAAAGAGTCAAACTTTAGCGTAAAGAGCGGGGCGTTGATGAGGAAGCAGCCTCTTTCATATACGAAGTAATTTCTGGTCGTTTTAAGTTTTAATGTCGCTCCTTACTTTCAGTTAAAAAAACTTTTTTTTTTAATTTCATTAAGATCCAATCACTCTTTCACAAGTTAAAAATGCCGGGATTCTGGTCGGGATTTGAAATAAGAGCTCTGAGACATGAATTCCTTCTAAAAATCAAATTTCATTACGATCCGATCATCTATTCGTAAGATATAAATACTCCAATTTTCATGTTTTCCAAGAATTCCGGTTCCCCCCTCCAACTCCCCCAAATGTCACAGGATCTGGTCGGAATTTGAAATTAGAACTTTAAAGCACAAGATCCTTCTAAATATCAAATTTCATGAAGATCCGATCACACCTTCGTAAGTTGAAAATACGTCATTTTTCTTATTTTTCAGAATTACCCCCCCCCCCCCATAGAGCGGATCCGTTCCAATTATGTAAATCACGTATGCAAGACTTCTGCTTATTTTTCCAACCAAGTTTCATCCCAATCCATCCAATCTAAGCGTTTCCCGTCATTTTAGGTTTCCCCCACCCAAACTTCCCCCAATGTCACCAGATCCGGTCAGGATTTAAATTAAGAGCTTTGAGACACGATATCCTTCTAAAAATCAAATTTCATGGAGATCCAATCACCCGTTCGTAAGTTAATAATACCTCATTTTTTCTAATTTTTCAGAATTAACCCCCCTCCCCCAACTACCCCAAAGAGAGCAGATCCGTTCTGGTTATGTCAATCATGTATCTAGGACTCGTGTTTTTTTTCCACCAAGTTTAATCCCGATCCCTCCACTCTAAGTGTTTTCCAATTTTTAGGTTTCTCCCTCCCAACTCCCCCCAATGTCACCAGATCCGGTCGGGTTTAAAATAAGAGCTCTGAGTCACGATATCCTTCTAAATATCAAATTTCATTGAGATCCGATCACCCGTTCGTAAGTTAAAAATACCTCATTTTTTTTATTTTCCAGAAATACCCCCCCCCCCCAACTACCCAAAAGAGAGCGGATCCGTTCCGTTTATGTCAATCATCTATCTAGGACTTTATTTTTTGTTTATTTTTCCCACCATGTTTCATCCCGATCCCTCCACTCTAAGTGTTTTCCAAGTTTTAGGTTTCCCCTCCCAACTCCCCGCCCCCATTACCAGATCCGGTCGGGATTTAAAATAAGAGCTCTGAGACACGATATCCTTCTAAACATCAAATTTCATTGAGATCCGATAACCCGTTCGTAAGTTGAAAATACCTAATTTTTCTAATTTTTAAGAATTACTCCCCCCCCCCAACTACCCTAAAGAGAGCAAATCAGTTCCGATTATGTCAATCATGTATCTGGGACTTGCGCTTATTTTTCCCATCAAGTTTCATCCCGATCCCTCCGCTATAAGTGTTTTCCAAGATTTTAGGTTTCCCCCCCTCCAACTCCCCCCAATGTCATCAAACCCAGTCGGGATTTAAAATAAGAGCTCTGAGGCACAATATCATTCCAAACATCAAATTTCATTAAGATTCAATCACCCGCTCATAAGTTAAAAATACTTCATTTTTTCTATTTTTTCAGAATTAACCGGCCTCCACTCCCCCCCCCCCAGATGGTCAAATCGGGAAAACGACTATTTCTAATTTAATCTGTTCCGGTCCCTGATACGCTTGCCAAATTTCATCGTCCTAGCTTACCTGGAAGTGCATAACGTAGAAAAACCGGGACTTTAGGTTTTCCCCCTCCAACTCCCCCCAATGTCATCAGATCTGGTCGGGATTTAAAATAAGAGCTCTGAGACACAATATCATTCCAAACATTAAATTTTATTAAGATCCAATCAACCGCTGATAAGTTAAAAATACTTCATTCTTTCTATTTTTTGCGAATTAACCGCGCCCCCACTCCCCCCCCCAGATGGTCAAATCGGGAAAACGACTATTTCTAATTTAATCTGGTCCGGTCCCTGATACGCTTGCCAAATTTCATCGTCCTAGCTTACCTGGAAGTGCCTAACGTAGAAAAACCGGGACTTTAGATTTTCCCCCTCCAACTCCCCCCAATGTCATCAGATCCGGTCGGGATTTAAAATAAGAGCTCTGAGACACAATATCATTCCAAACATTAAATTTCATTAAGATCCAATCACCCGCTGATAAGTTAAAAATACTTCATTTTTTCTATTTTTTGCGAATTAACCGGGCCCCCACTCCCCCCCAGATGGTCAAATCGGAAAAACGACTATTTCTAATTTAATCTGGCCTGGTCCCTGATACGCTTGCCAAATTTCATCGTCCTAGCTTACCTGGAAGTGCCTAAAGTAGCAAAACCGGGACCGACAGACAGACCGACAGACAGACCGACAGAATTGGCGACTGCTATATGTCACTTGGTTAATACCAAGTGCCATAAAAATCTGCAAAGAATGGTACTGACTAAACTCCACCTCTATCCTCCCAAAAACAGCATCCCAAAGATTTTTTACTTTATTAAAAACTTGGAAAATATGTAACTAGAAGAAATACAAGTCAGTTTTTTTTTTACAGATTAAAAAAAAAATCTCCGTCCGACAATGACACAAATAAATTCGATGCTTACTGAAGCTATGGTCTTGTGATCTGATCTTGCCTCTCAAGAAATCTGTGACTTGTCAAAAATAGTTTGATGAACTAATAAAAATGCATTTTTGTACAAAAAGAAAATCTGCAAAGTATAGGATCGACTAAATTACACCTCTATCCTCCCAAAAATAGCACATCAAACATTTTGACTTTATCAAAAACTTAGAAAATATGTAACTACAACAAATCCAAGACGGAAAATCTAAAAAAAGAAAAATATTTATATTTTCAAGTTTGTCCTGTAGGGGAACAGTTGCTCGACCCCAGCCACCGCAAGACGACCCACGGACATGTCGAGAAACATCACTAATTAGCGACTGAATGAAAAACTCCGGAATAAAAGAGCACATTCTTAATAGCAAATAATGAAAGGGCGGAGGAAACAAGAGAGAGGGGAGCATACTCCATAGCGGAAAGCTTAATTGAACATCTTTTTTGTGGCTTATAAAGGAGCTTTAGTGGACAAAAAGCAAACCACGAAAGCTCTGAAGCATTTGACAGATTATATTTGTTTTCTTATTTCGTCAAAAATACGGTTCAAAAATGATGATGCCAATGTGTCTAAAAAATCAAATAATAGCAAAATCGAAAAATAATGTGATGCGATAATTCTTTTGATTGTACCAAGGACAGTGAAACCACAGTCTGATTGTTTGAACCAGTTAAGTGGAAACTTAGGCAACCATTTACATCTTAAAATAAATTGGAAAAATCGAGAATTCAACTTTTAATAGAAATAATCTCAACATTCAGTTATGAAGTTTTTAGTAGTAACTCTTTCTAAACGAAAAAACTAGTAATACTACTAACAACTCGCCACAGCACCAGGCCACCTGAGGTCAACACAGCTACGCACGGTCTCTATTCACCCCACCCCACTCTGTTTAAGGCCTTCTTCTTCAAAACCTCCCAGGAAGTTTCCATTTCCCTAAAATCTTTCCTTATGGCATCATCCCACTCCAACTGCGGAAACCTAATTTCCGTTTAGCCCTAAACGGTTGACCGAAAAGGACAATCTTGGGCAATCTGTAATCCTTCATCCGCAGAACGTGCCCTAGCCATCTCAACCTTCCTTTCATTACAGCCCTAGAAAGCCCCAGTCTTTCCTTCATAATAGCCCTATAGCCCTAGAAAGATCTCGGGGTCCGACTTGCCCCGTGGAATACTCAATTCTTCCGAGTTTGTGGGCGCTTCTTATCCAAATTGTCACATAAAGCTAGTTTTTTATATCTGAAGACCCCCCCCCGGGAATAGCTACTACGTACATGCTTAAACAGATTGTTATTGTTTATATTTTAAAGGATGAAGAGCGTTGCCAAATTTAACTAATTAGTTTTGTCTATTTACTTTTGCCAATATTTTACGTGGCAATATTGACAAAAAAGGGACACTGGCTGAGAACTTCATAGTTCTGAAAAAGCCAAAAAAAAAATATATATATATATATATTTAAAACTCTTTAAGGTTTGGATTGACAATAGGCCCACGGAGCCAAAAATGTTGTTAATTTGATGTCCTTGATACATAAGAAACAAACACAATATTAATCAGTAGTATTAAAGAAAACGGCGAAATGAAAACTAGTTCTGCAAAACACCCCACCCAAAGCAGTACCCAAGGGGATAGGTTAGGGGTTTGACCCCCCCCCCCAAATTGATGTAAGACTCGTGAAAACGCAACAAAAATATATAAACAAATTTTTGACGTGTTTTTTTAAAGTTTTCCTGTACCCCCCGCCCAGAAACCGAAATCCTGGATTCGGCCTTGCCCCTATCTCCAAATGATTTGGCTAGTAAAGCTTGATCAGGATACATTTATGATTAACTTACATATAAACTGACTAAAAACGATTAGAAAGCTATCTTTCCTGTTAAGAAGGGGTGCTAGGTCTTAAATAAATTATTTAAAAATTATAAATGTTTGACAGAAAAGCACATTAAAATTCCACCCCAGGGATGATAGAAATAGAACATTTAGCACATCATTGAAACCAGAGCGAATGGTCTGGTGAGTTTTAGCACAGTCGCTGAAAGTTATCATGGACCTGACAATTTGCGAATGATTAAAGAGATTGCTGCTGCCATTTCGCAAATGCCGACAAAAGATAATAAAAATTTGGCTTGGGAATGTTCTATGACAACAATTTTCCGGGTTTGGTATTTCAGCTTGTTAATCAAGTAAAAAAAAATATAAAAATAATAATAATGAACCACACTTCACGTATTTGATATTAGCTGAATGACTGATAATGAAGGGTTCAACTCAGCGGCAAAGCTAGGGAGAGTGGGGGTCATTAGGTCCTTCCACACATAAATCTGAACTGAAAAATTTTACCAGATAAATTTGTTGCTGCAATTTCGTTAGAGGCATTTTTCCAAGCAAAATACCCATGAGGGGGGATACTCCTTGAAATTTATGCTCTTTACAATATTCTTCACAATCCCACAGTTTCAATATGTCAACAACTTCTGACCATACTCCTCCCCACCCCCACCCCAAAAATCATACAGAAGTACAATGTTCTTTAAAGCCAGAACCGTATACAGGATTTTCGCCCAGAGGGGTGGTATCAAAATAATTTTTGTTAGGGGTAGTGGGGCTTACCAGGAAAATAAAGAAGGGGTTTCATACCGTAGACTTAGTGTAGCGATCTTAAATAAGATTATTTTTTAAACATACATTTTTAGGATTACTTTATGAGTCGGAGAGATATTTTTTTTATTTTTTTTTAGGAGAGTTTTTTTTTGCATTTGAACAACCAAATTGCGAGTCTAAGAAATATTTAGGGGAGGGGCTCAAATTGAGTAGCCCTGGCGTTCAAAAATCCATCCACTTAAACCAGACAAGGTGCAACGAAATCCAAAGATCCATGTAAACCGGTATACCAAGTATAACACCGAAACAGACTCAGCAGGCAAGGAAGTCAGCACAAGTGAAACCGATTTAAAAACAATAACTAAGAGGGGGTGTCTTGCCCATTCCAAGCCCGTTGCCCCCACTCTAAACGAGATACAAGGTCACGTGATAAATTTCAGACAGGTCACAAAAGTTTAAAAAGGGTTTTGGATCCCTGTAAAAAAGCAAAGTGATTTTAATAGATTTTTTATAGTACAATTTAATGCAGGCAAATTCTCTGAATTCAAAGCACAAGAGACTCAAAACAGGCTTAGTAGTGTAGTATTATAAAGCCATACACAAAATAAAGTCAAAATATTATGTGTAAAATTATTTTTTCTCTTTTAGGCTATTACAATTTTCGTAGTCTCAAAAGAAAACCACATGTTATAAAACCATGGAATGGCCTCATAACAATAGTCGACAAAAAAGTAAAAATATCTTTCAAGAGCATGAAATATAAAAATAACCACCAACAAAAATTAAAACTAACTGGCCAATAAATTTGGACTCTGACAAATATACTCACTGAACTAGCGATCCTTGTCCCAATACAGTCTATGGAAGTACCACATGCTCATTTTTTTAGAGTGGAATCTGCACTTTGAAAACTATCTTGTGAGACAGGAGTCAGAGAACCATAACGTACATTTACGTACATACTTGACTTACGTACATACTTTGCATACATACATGACTATCATAACAACTACCATTTGATTAAATAGCTTATATTGCTTATATAATATATATATAATATATAGCTTATATTATATTATATAGCTTATAGCTCTATAGCAATTTGCTGTAAGTGCATTTTGTCATCATTTTTGGGGCGTCAATTTCTTTGGTCATCACCAAGTATCACTGTTTATTTTTTCTGACACCGGATAATGTGGTTTTATTTGTGTCATAATCAAAGCACACTTGCATCACCATTATTTTCTGTCACTAGACAAAGTACTTGGGATTTTTCAAAGTAAATAGGTTGGTTTGTCATCTCGGTCTCTTCATGCTTGAAAACCACAATTTTCTAAAATGTTTCGTTCGGTTGTTTCAAAATTAAGAAGTTTTTAGGGCGGCATTACATCCTTGCCAAAGTTGCCACGTTGAACCTTACAAACAAATAAGCAAACCTAATTGATTAACTTTGACAATTTTTTTTTGGTCTGTAAAAAATCTACCATCCCACTGACAACTCATGATTGATTTGCAGCAATTTAAAGTAACTTGCTTTGTAATAATTGGTAATTTAATGTGCTTAAAATCTGTATAGTTGTATAAGCTTCCATTAAACTAATTCAAAAATCAGAATTCATCTTGATTATCCTCAGTGACAACTCACTCAACTCACAAACTTAAGAGAAAAGCTCAAGATTTTTTTTTATTATACTGCGCACTATAGCCTATATACATGTATATATATATATATATATATATATATATATATATATATATATATATATATATATATATATATATATATATATATATATATATATATATATATTTTATACTGCATAATTATTTTACTACAAAACTGCATACGCAGGTCTTTGTAACTTATGTTCATATTCTCGATTATTACTATCTTTTAAAATATATATTTTTCCCCTAAACCAATTCGAACAATCGGATATCCTTTTCACTGTCTTTGAAAATTTCAAGTAATTCGATTGGTAATAGTCGGTAATTTAATGTGCTTAAGATATGTGTAGTTGTATAAGCTTCTACTAAAGAAATTCAAAAAATTAGAATTGGCAATTTCAATTAGTTTAATTGATAATAATTAGTAATTTAAAGTTTTCAAAATATATTTAGTTTTGTGAGCTTCCACTAAACCAATTCAAATTATCGGATATCTTTTTCATTATCCTTTGTAATCTAAAGCATGCTTTGTTCTATCACACTCGAGATTGTGCTTGTATGCTCTTAAAATTTTCGCAAAAAACAACACATCTATCCAACAGTCCTTCAATTTGGTCGGGTATTCGGGTCTTGACAGAAATTACTTCTAAAAATTCCGGACGCAGCATTTTCGGAACAGTTAAAAACAGATGTCTCAAAGTAAGTTCAATACCATGAGCTGTTGCAATGAAAACAATTACCAGGTTCATATACATAAGAGAAATAGAGGGTGGGTCACAATCTATCAACTAGGGATCATATAAAGTCATCTATCATCATAGTAGACAAAACACTTTGCGCACTCCACGCAGTACATAAGCACAAACACGGACAGGGGGCTCAACCAAATAACATACCAAGATCAAGGCTGTTTAACAGTTTACAATTGATGATGTGAATATAACTAGCCTAGCAGGGAGTGGCTAATGCTCCTGCACAGTTCAAAGTCAATGGGCTATGCACTGTCTGTCACAGGTGCACATACTTATGCCTCTGATTCTTCCTCTTGTCCCATCGAAACCCTTGTTGGGTTTATAGTGCTCATGCCACGGCAAGGGGTTGAAGAGGTGGCTATAGGAGAGGGACAAAGGGGGCAGTTGTCCTGGGTGCAGAAATTATAGGGGCACGAAATTTCAAGTAAATAATCTAACAGTCATAATCAATTTATGACATCTGAAATTATATTTTTAATAAAATAAAGTAGAGGACGCAGTTAATAAATGAAAATAATTAAAAATTGTTTATTAGTTAATTAAAAAATCAATTAGAAATAAAAATAATTTCATAATAATATTAAAAATAATTAAATTAAAATGATTAGTAATATTTAAATAACTTGAAAAATAAACAAAAAGTAAATTACTATTAATTAATAAAGTGAAAATATTTTTGAAATAAATAAAATTTGGCTAAAATTTGGCCAGAAAATTTTGTGGGAGACAGGAGGGTGCTAATCAAGATTTTGTTCCGGGCGCAAGAGAGGCCAAAACCACCATTAAGAGGTTGCCACTAGTCGTAAATATTTCTGGTTTTATTGCCAAGAGATGATATCCGAGCCACCCTTACATCAATTAGGAAGATTCTCTTATTACCTTCTTTCATTGTACAATTTTCAAAAGCAAATTTTACACTTTTCAGCGAATGAGGAAACTGGAGGAAACGTCATTTGGTGAGGTATTTTGAAGTTTTGTACATATAATTTACATAAATTATTAGGTAAACTTCTTGTTCTGTGGCTTCTTGCTATGTTGGAAAGGAGTTGAAATAAATTAGTCAAAAATGTAGGAACCAAAAATATACCCAGGGTTAATACTGCTAAGCTACTGTGTCTAGCCTTTTGCTATTTTTAGGGCTTTGAAGAGAATTTTTTATTACGGTGATTCGACTGTTCGGCTTACGAAACAAACTTCAACTCCAGTCGGAACTAAGCTTTAGAAGAAACAATATTTATTTTTTTAATTACAAACAAAACCAGTTTTCTTAAAAACTATGGTTTTTTGGTGCGAAATAGGGACGATCCGAAAATTCACTTACTTGAAGATTTTTTTTTCTTTTTTCTTATGTGAATATTCAGCAGCCAAACAAACATCACTCTTGCCAGGACATTGCTTTAGAAGATTTTTTTTTAATTACAAACAGAAAGTTTTATTGAAAAGTTTGGATTTTTGATACGAAACGAAGGCGATCCGAATATTTACCAACTTGAATTTTTTTTTTGTCGGTTACCCGAATAATTGGCTGCCGAAAAATAAAACTCCGACTCCTGTCAGAACTTAGCTTTAGAAGAAACACTGTCTTTTAATTATAAACAAAAAAGAAGTTTTGTTGAAGATTTGAAAAGTATAGATTTCTGGTACGAAGTACAGGCGATCCGAATATTTCCCCACTTGAAATTTGTTTCCTTATCGAGGACGTGAATATTTGGCAGCCCAAAAAAAACTTCAATTCTGACATGACCTGCCAAGATACTGACAAAAAAAATGTCATACCATAATTCTAAGTTTTCAATTTCTTTCCATTGGCTTGTGTTTTTGAAAATATCATACCCGTTATTCTAGTAGAATTTTCCTTTAGAATTTTAAGCCATATCGAGAATTCTTCCCTAAAATCTAACAAACAAATTTACAAACGTTTAAAAACATTCAAATCAGAACTGAGCGAAGCTATGAAACTCAAAACCTTTTTCTTGAGCCTCATTTAAACAGAAGATTGTTGAAGGTCATCAAAGGTGAGTGCCCTCAGGAGGGAGATGAAGTGGGAGTAGGTGCTTTAAAATACCATCCCAGGATATCATTAAGGCTCTGGATGCATTCCTAGGAGTTTCATTCTAACTCAATTTCTTCCCAATACAAAAAAGCCCCAAAACTAGAATTTTACCAAATAAAATTGCATTAAGAGCGATGATTTTGGGAAAATGAGGAACAATAGGGGTTAATCGTCATAGAACACTAATAGTCCTGTTAAGTTAAAATAACCCATTACAGTTCATACAGCAATTAGAAAAGAACCATTTGGAGCTTTGCCAAATTCAAATTTAACTAGAATTATATCTCGGAAAAAATATATTACAAGGGAAGCTGTTTTTTATCGCCTAAAAACTGAGAGATCCACTTAATATGAAAAATTTATGAGTTTCTCAACTAAGCCAAGACAAGCAATTTGTTCCTATTTTTAAAGCTTTATTACACATTCGTTCGGGATTATTATCAGAGCCATAAAAAAGAGAGCTTAATTTTGTTTGTTTAAAACGGCTCACAAGAGACTAAAGAATGAAAGCAAAGCAGAAAAAAAGAAAGTAAATTAGTCCTGGTGTTTGAAAGTTTGTATATTACATAAGCATCTTTATTAAGTCGAAGGGTAGCAAGACAGAAGGAACAGATGTTTAGCAAGGGGCATCAATTGAGGGGGAGGTGTCCATCTGTCTTTTATACCCCTCCCCCTATATTTAGAACAATAATTTATTTTGTATTTTCATAGAAAAATGCCTCTTTTCTTATGCTCGAAAAGTTGAAAAACAAAAATTGTGCCTTCCCTAGATCTTGAAAATACATTTTACACCTCTTACAGTTTTGTCAATTGCCATCACTGCCATATAGGGCCTGGGATATTTTTGAACTGTATTAAAACATATTAGCATTTTTATTTTATTTTTTTATTTTTATTATATATTTTTTTATTTGCCATGGAGTTTGGCCACTAATTACAGGCCAAAGATTTAAAACTTATTCAATGAAATTTTAAGGCCAAAAATTTCAATTAAAACTTAAAACGAAAATAAATTAAAAATTTTGATTGAATGTTGTGAACTTATTTTATTTAAATTGATGTTATTCCAAATCTAAAAATTTGTAATAAACAAAGTAGTAAAGAAGCAGGACGGATGAAATAGAGTCGAAGAACATCGTTGTGCTGAAATAAGATTTTTTTTTTTATTTTTAATTTTTTTTATTAATTTTTAATTTTTAATTAATTTTTTTTTAATTTTAATTTTTTTTAAAACATGTGTTTGATTTAAATGATAAAAACTTCGCTAGAAAATATTGATTGTGTATCATCAAAATAACTCTTTTTTCATAAAAATACTTATTTCAAATCGAAAATTTGTGATTAAAATAATGGAAGAATACATGTTAAGCCAATTAAAAATATTTATTTTTTTGGCAAACAACACATTTTGGGTTGTTAATCTTAGACCCGAAATTGCAATGTACTCAATTGATAAAAATCTGAATGACCAAAACCTCTTCGTTAAAAACTAAAAATATTGATTATATATCATCGAAACACTTTCTCTCGCCAAAAAGGCGTTTTTTTCTGATTTTACACTTTACAATAAAGAGAAAATGGGGGTATCTTCATTAATTGGGAGGGCAACAGTGACAATATCAGAGGGGAAACTTTACATAGACCCATAGTGAAAAAAGAAATCACCAATGCAACAGCAGAAACACAGAAACAAACACACACCACAAAATCAAACACAAAAAATACAAAGTATAAAAAATAATAAATATTAAATGATAAATAATGAAAAACAAATAATAATAAAAAAACGGTAAAATTCTAGTTATTTGACTTCTTGCTATCTTGGAAAGGGTTTAGGTTAGGAAAAATGAAACTTTCAGGTATGAGTCTACAGGCTAAAGTATGTCCCGAGAAGGTATTTTAAAGTACTCACCTCACTCCTTCTCCCTCTAGAGGGCTCTGAAATTTGCCTACATGACAGGTCTATACCTATTGAAATTTTGACAAAACAACATTTTACCTTAATTTTCAGTTACTAGTTGCTTTTTCTGTTAATTTTCAGAAATGTATTTGCATATCTTTAAAACCTTATAAAATGGAATTGAGCAAAGTTATGAAGCTGAAAACAATTTTGTCGTACTTCAATTAAGCAGAAGATCTACTTTGCAAGGTTTCACTTTTATAACACACGTATTTTTAAAGGTCATCAAAGGTCAGGGCCCTCTAGAGGGAGAAGGAGTGGAGGCAGTTGCTTCAAAATACCTTTCCGGGACATACTTTAGTATGTAGATTCATCCCTGAAAGTTTCATTTTCCTAACCTAACTAAAATAACTAGAATTAGAATAACTAGATTTTACTGTCACAAGGAGAAGGGAAGATTGTTTTCCTGCTTTAGTAACTGATATAGATAAGTACTTGAACGAGTCCTTAACCCTACTCATCCATCCAATTACATAGGTCAAGCGGCATAGCCATACACAATCAACCACAAAGAATAGTCCATGGACAGGCAGTCGTGTAGTAAGTAAGTATAAGTCGTAATATACCGAATATTTAAAACTATAAATCAAATAAATAATTCAAAGGTGACCACCCAACACAATGGGCCCATAGTAACCGTAGACTGCTTTCATTCCCAGTAGTGAATTTGTAATCGAAACTCTCAACCTCAATACAGTCAATTAAAAAATGATCGACAAAACAGGTACCTAACTAGGGTAGAATAGTTTTAAACAAACATCCTTGATTCAGTTCGATCATTTAGTAGAAATCATACGTCTTACCTTTTATCATATTTCATTATTTCCAGTATTAGTTAAGAAAATAAAGATGCCCATTATAAGGCTGCCACTGAAAATTTGACAACATTCCTAGGTAACAGTTTAGAATTACCATTTTCCTCGAAGAAACATCTCAATAGAAGTAGTACCATTAGATTGCTTACTTTACATAAACAAGGGCCTTTCTTTCCCTTGGTCCTTCCCAATAAATGTTGTCAGTTTTCTGAAAAATCCCCTCTCCCTCCCTGTTCTGAAGTCCCAGATATAGCCCTAGGATATATAAAAACTTAAAGAAACACACAAAAAATAAAAGTCTTACTTTTTAACATGCAGCACGTTTTTATTAATGAGATTATGAGGTTTCAAATTTTCAAAGGTGATCACCCAACACAATGGGCCCATAGTAACAGTAGACTTATCAAATTTGTTTATCTTTTCAAATAATTATTTAGGACTCAATCACAGACGAAGAGAGATTCCAGACTGTGGAAAAACCTGTTTATTCAAAGGAACTAGACCAAGCCGTATCCAGTGGGTTTAGGGGGGTTTGAACTCCCCTCCCCTCTTCCGAAATGTTTGTCCCACTCGTTAAAACGTAACAAAAATGAATATAAACACATTTTTCATGTGTTTTTCAAAGTTTTTTTTCTGTAAACCAGGACTGGCAGACCTGATCTGTTTTAGGTACTTGTGTATTATACCGACCACACTGTTGTTCTTGGTCTGTTTAAAACCGGTTTCGCTGTGTGCACCCGGAGATAATCAGCTTAGCCTGAGTGAGATAAACTACTATGCAGGTATATTTTAATTAAATGTTTAATATATAGAGTTGGTTAGGTATTTAATATAATGCGTTCTGATTGACCTGCTTTCCATAATTCTCTGTTGTAGCTTCTATAATTTTGAAAACTGAATTATTATATTTTCATCAGATTTTGCTATATTTCATTACGATGAACCTAACTTTCTTCACTTTTCAAATGTGGTCGGTTTAATACACAAGAACCCTATTTTATTGTAAAAGTAAAAACAAGAAAACCTACGAGACTTTGGGGCTATTGACAGCAATACCATCATTTTTATCCATGCCTCTCCGACAGGATTCTTGCAGAGGCCCTATTTTGGAAAATTAAGGGGGGAGGGAAAGGATTTGTTTTCATTTTTTAAGAAGATACAAAACGATATTTTCAAAAATCCAGGGTGGAGGCAATTTTAATTTTCAGATTTAATTTTTAAAAAATACAAAAAAGTTGTTTTTAGCCTAATCTAGGAGGTTATTGCCCCTTCCCCAACCGAAACATCTCGACTGAGAAACTAATAGACTAATCTGACTAGGTCAACTTTTACCTTTTGAAGCTTTATTGGTAGAACTCTTGATTGACTCTTAATTCTGTATACCCAAGAGAATTTCCCTTTAAACTATTTCTTAAGATTTGTTTCGGATTTTTGTACATATTTCTCATCGCCAGTTGCCAAATAATAACAATTTGAGAAAACAAGTGAGCAAAATTTTGTATATAGCCTAAGGTTACATCCAGGGATTATACTGAATTAGTTGGGGGGGTCTGCTACCCAATTGTGACTAGTTCTGAATGAGGAGTCGAATTATGCACTCTATCCGTTTTTTAAGGATGTATTTTTTTAAGGGAAATGGTAACTTATTGACAGGGACTAAAGAGGAGGGCTTTAAATAGATTGGGATGGAGGAAGAGTGTGCGTAGCTGTGTTGGCCTCAAGCGGCTCGGTGCTGCAGTGAGTTGTTAGTAGTATTAGTAGTAGTTTTATATCAGAATACTGTCTAATTATATACTTGTTATATATTTTATTTAGTTTAGGGAGGAGATGTAAAGCTTGGCAGACAACCACGTTTAATACCAATTACATGGATGATACTGGCACAATTTAGGTCATGACCTAATAAAGTTGTCTGCAAAATGAAACCTACCAGAATTGTCAATTCTACTACTCCAAAAGGGCCGCCTTATGAGGCTACTATTCCTTCGTCTTGTAAGTCTCTCAAGTGAGGGTAGTCTCTGACTTAAAGTCCTTGTAAACTGATACTCTTTCATACCCATGTTTCACAAAACAAAGTTGACACTGTTTATTTTTACAGTAATCAAAACACAAAACGACGCAAAAACCGCAAAATCTCAACCGTTAAACACATCGACCTCATTAACACTATAATCTCCATTTGTTCCTTCCTCTTTTTCAACTGAAAATCAGCAGTCACTAATTAGCGAAATATTGCAAATTTAAATATGCTGTTTCACTCTATAAGCAATTTTCTACTAATGCCCTTGAAATTCTATTAAGATATATCTTCATTATGCCAAACGGCAGCATGGATCTTAATTTGTACTTGACTTTTACATAAAGAATTGTCTATGAAAACCGCTAAAAGCTATCAATCTAATGATGAAAGACTGTCTAATCTTCAACTAATGCATGTTGTACAACTTTATTAACTTCAAAGCTTAATCCACCGTGGATATAATGTAGTAGGCTTGCCAGATAAAGTTTTACCAGCTTAAATTGATTCAGTCTAATTTGAACGTCAGTTTTTTGAATCCAGAGGAATACCTAAACGTTCCAGCGTTGTCAACAGTCCAATACTATCAGGCACTTCAATTAAATAGCAATGCGATGTTTTCAAGAAGTAATCTCTTTGAAACCTCTGCTTCTTGCTAAGTAATGATATTAGAGATTTTGCCACCATCAATAAAATCAATCTTTGAATTAAGTGACACTTTTTTTTGTCGCTGATCAATATTTCTTGGAAAGGCAATAAAGTAATCCGATTCGTTGGTTTCGACGAACGTGAGACACTTCAAATAATCCTCCAGTTGTTCAAAGCCGTCAACCACGATGAATTTTTAGAAACACCAACTCTTTCAAGTAATTAGGGCCGAACTATTGGTATGTTTAATGTTTCGTATTCAGAGAAGTTCGAGAGATATTACAGTTCAAACAATCTCAGAATATCTTATTTCACTGCTTAGGGTGCACTTGTCTAGTCCAAATATGTATTTCCTTCAAACCCAGTATTTATTCCAATACTTTTAAAGAATCGCAACTCTTTCGCGGATCTATGCACAATATTGGAAGCCAATATAGTTAAATTTCTTTTACTTCCTCAATCAAGCTATAATAGCTAGCCTTTCTCTATTATCCAGAATGGATGTCACCACATGTTTTATCAAAACTACCAACTGGTCATCTGTCAGAGTCAACTCAGCAAAATAATAAAACTCAACCTCAACCTTAGCAAGAAACAGATGATGTACCCGTGAGACCCGAAGTCTGATATGAATTTGTAATATGATACAAAAATGGTCGACTTTAATTCCAGATTTCACAGAATGTCAACCCCATTGTAGAAGGGGATGATTTTTGTCGACTTCTCAAACTGAATGACAATTGTTCTTAGATTGACAAAAACAATGACGTTCAACAGATGTGATTGACCTTATTTCATAATTTGGATAAACTAGTACACCCACCAAGATAAAGAACAATTTCAAACAAGGTCACTCTAAGCTAGAGCTAGCCTCCAAACTGTTTTCGTCCAGTACTTAACACATACTTGGCACAAAAGCACTATTTATTCCAAACCTGGAGTGGGATGTCTCTAGTTTAAGTGTTTTGAGGCAAAGCTAGACCTCAGATAATTCGTTTACAATTATGGACCAGCACATACTGCAATTAATCCAATGGGTTAACTTAAATCACTATGATTTGTCAGTTGTAGATAACAAACGTCCATGTAAATGCAATAGTTCAGTACTTTGCACAAATTCAAAACTTAAGAATTCACTTTATAGTTCATGAAATTTTAAATAATCTTAGTCTCTACAACAGAACATTACAGAACTCGATAATCCAACGAAAAACAACAAGAATCGTTTTTAAATTATCACCCAATATATATGTGACTGACTAACCAGTCAAACTTCAACTGATCAAAATTCAAAAACTCAGATGATAATATATTCAACCTGTAAGCGCCTGGTATGTACGATCAACTGTTTTACATACGAGGAAAACAAAGCTCTCCCAAGATGAAACAGCTGAGGAACATGACGCTATCCAGAGCCACTGAGATGCGCTACAATTCGGCCTAATTACTCACTGGATCTACAAAAATTGGCCGCCTAAAAACTTTAAATACACAATTCATCAATGTCACATGCTTGGCTCTTAAGTGCGTGAAAACCAGCAGTAATGAACGAATGGCGGAAAAAAAAATACCGGAAACCAATTTTCTTGAAGTGTACACGGTCCATGAAAAAAAGTAAAAAAATAAAGCCACAAGTAGGACTAATAAACTGCAAAATTATGAATACATGTGCATCAAAGCATGAATTATTTTGAAATAATAAAACAGCTCTTGGAAGAATTGTTAATAAAGCTCATGGTACTTATGTATTGTGCCGACCCCGCCAAAGTTTTTTCATCTGAGGAGAACCGGTTTGTCTGTCTGCAATCGGTTATAATTAGCTGAGTCTTGGTGAGAAAAACTATAATTCGGGTATATTTTAATTAAATATTTAATATAGAAAGGTGGTTAGGTATTTAATATAATGCGTTCTGGGCGGCCTGCTTTCCATAATTCTCTGTTGTAATTTTCGTAATTTTGTTTCTAGAATATTATATTTTTATCATATTTTTGTATATTTCATTAGGATTAACCTAACTTCACCTCTTGAGTGGGGTTGCTATAATACATAAGTACCAAGCCCACAGATAATACTTTTACTTCTAATGAGTATGCCTACAGAATTCTTGTACCAATTGGAGAAGGAACCAGTCCCTCCAAAAAATAATACCCTGAAGACTCACATGCAGGGCCTGAGAAAGGTAAATGACTAGGGAAAAGCAAATTCGCTCGGGTTAATGTAGAGTACTGGCGAAAGGTAGGCAAATTTTTGCGGTCATTTCAAGTGTAGCCAGATGGGGTCTAGGAAGAAGGGATTTTTTGTTTAGAATAAGGATCGAGTCATTTCCTTGTCCTTGTTATTCAAATGCATATACAGGGATATCATTATGAATACCTAAAGGCATAGATTAAGCAATGGAGCGAAGGGCCCAGGTTGACCACTGCCTCCCCCTACAAGTACCGTGCTGGGTGAGATCAAGCCACATGTTATTACCTTAAATCATTTTACCTTGGCTAAAACCTTCCGTTACCAAGACCTCCTCGTTCTCCCATAAAAAAAATGAAAGTCGGCCTTCCTTTCCAGGCTCTTTTTTCAGGCCAGTCCCCCCCCCAAAAAAAAAACACAAAAGATTTGATACTTTTTTCCAACGATTTCTTTTGTTTTTCAAATAATTTGCCTATTCTAAGCACCACAGTCGCGCGTCAAATTAATTTTGGATGAAAAAATTTGTCCTTTAAAATTCAACAATTCTTGAGGATTTTCGTGAGAAGAATAAAAATAAATGAACGTGCATAAAGGACGTTTTAAGATAATATAAATATTCATACAAGCGTATTCTTACAAAATTTGTGAAAGCGCACAGACAAAATTCTTTGAGAATATGCGCTTTAGCAATAGACAAAAAATGTTTCAACACCAAACTGACAACAACTGCGCAAACAAAATGTTGGAATTCGCCTGGGTGGGGCACGAGCAAAAGCCTGACAAGTATTCAAAGAAAAAAAAATTCTGAAATTCCGTAGCAAAGATATTAACTAACTTTTGTTAAGGACTAATTTAAATAAATTTAGTTCGATTTACCCAGGGTGTCACTCTCATCTCCACCGCTGAAAGACCAAAATACGTAAATAGAGTAAAATTCTGTGATATTCGGAAAAAACTTAAAAACCAATTTGGTAATTTTGTTATCGCAACCTCCTGGAAACATATTGCAGGTGCCTTACCCCATGGAAAAATTTCGAAGGGCACCCATATAAATTTTTAAGATGTGTAGTTACTCTATGGAGTTAAAAGAGACAAAGAAAACAGAAGCTTTTTGGGTAGCCCAAAACTTGATCACAGGAGAGGAAGCACTTTCATCACTTCCATTTTTTTACATTTCTTTTCAACATTTTTTTTTTACATTTCTTTTGAACATTTCTTTTAATTTCATTTTCTTTTTAGAAGTCCAAAAAGTGCATTTGATACAAACCATTTTCTTTTTTATTTATCTCCCCAATGAATGAAATATTGGTTTAAGCATAAAGTTCAAGAATGTCTTTCCTCACGGGGAAAAATAATGGTTTGATTTTTTGAGGGTTTTTTATTCTAGTTTCCTTAGACTCTAAAGGAAGGCAAAATAAGGGATATTCGAATTCTGAAGGTTGATTAGAAAATTTTTTTATTGGATAGACTCAAATTTACGACTTCTCCTCAAATTTTCAGATTAAAACTAAAATTCGATGATTGAAAATAAATCTAGTTTTTGAGCTAGTTCTTAGCATTCATAGTTACCCTCATCGTTACCAATTAGAATCAATTCATAGTTTACAATAATTTTGGAAAATGATATTCCCCAAAAACCTACATTGTGCAATTTTTTTAGTGGTTATCAAGAGCTAGGAAGGGGGGAAATCACTCCCCTGTTGTTGTTTTTTGAAAAATCTTTTTGTGTTTTGAAAAAAGTATAACCTCAACCTGGACTTTGAAAAATGCCTTTTTTATCTTCTTGAAACAATCGAAAGAAAAAATCCTTGCCCCCCCCTCCCCTCGTTTTTGTGAGTTGGCACCGCTGGTGGTAAGCCCATACTCTATAAAACATGGAAGTAGTGCAAGAAAATTATAAAACTGTTCATCATTAGAAAGTAAGCAAATGATTAAAAGTCGAACACATTAAAAAAAAACCAAGTTGATTCAACTGAAAGTAAGAAGTAACATTAAGACTTAAAAAAGAACAAAATTATTAAGCATATGAAGGGGACTGCCCCCTCCTTAACATCTCACTCTTTGCGCTAATGTTTTTTAGTATTAAAAAAAAACTTTTTATTGTTCTAACTAAACGACCCTTGTGTTTCAGGAGTCGTTTTTAAAGAATTGTAACAATAGCGCAAAGAGCGAGGTGTTAAGGAGGGGGTAGTCCCCCTTCATATACTTGACAATTCTTGTTCGTTTTAAGTGTTAATGTTCCTTCTTACTTTCGGCTGAAAAAGCTGGGTTTTTTCTTTGTTTAATTTTTGACCATTTTTTTTAAATAATGCCGTGAAATCGGGTCCCACCTCCACCGAGAAATCCCCAATGCCCACAAAAATATCCTGTAGACAATTCAATCCCGGTGAAAATTTACCCCGGGCAATCACCCTTAACAACTCGACGCGTAAAATTGAGACGGAAAAGAGAGCAAGACATATAAAAAGAATTTTATATAGGAATTTCTGCAAATTCCTTCAGTGTATAATTCTCCCTGACAAGTTCACCTCTGGACTCCCTTCCCATGGAAAATCCCACCGTGGAAAAACCCCAGCAGAAAATTCGTCCCCCCCCCGACCCGAAAATGTATACGTATTTCCTAATAACAAATACTATGCGCAAACAATGGACAAATTTTATAACTTAAAGAACTTTCCCCTGGGGCTGTGGTTGGAGGGGGGTCATGCTGTGTCTAAGGCATAGTTATTGGGCCTTTCAACAATGATGAACAAAATGTCAATCTTAAAATTTGGTCAGACGATTTTGGGGAAAAAGGGCAAGGAGGGTTCATAGTTGCCCTCTAATCTTTTTGGTCGTTTCAAAGAGTACTAGAACTTTTAATTTCCGTCCGAACGAGCCCTATCACGATATTCTAGGACCACTGGGTCGATACGATCACCCATGGGCAAAAAAAAACAAATAAGCACGCATTCGTGACCTTTCTTTTGCCAAAAAAATATAAAATGAGATTTTCTGATAAGCTGAATCTGATGGTGTGATTTTAATTAAGATTCTATTAATTTTAGGGGTGTTTCTCCTTTTTCCAAAAATCAAGCAAATTTTGTTCATGATCGTAGCCTTTAATGGGTAAGATTAGACTTATTGAAACTTACATATTTGAAATCAGCATAATAAGCCAATTCTTTTGGTATCAAAATTCCGTTTTTTAGAGTTATGGTTACTATTGAGCCGGGTCACTCTTTACTTACAGTTCGTTACCACGAACTGTTTGACAAAAGGAAGAACAGTAATCCCAGTTCCCGTAAGGTTTACAATAATAAGCCTTAAGAATAAATCAAAGTTTCTTGAACAGTTAACGGTTAAACAGTACAGCGTTAATGGAATTCCTTTCAGTTTTAGAATAAAGCTAAATGTAAAACACAATTTATTTAAATATTGATTTTTAGAGCCTATTTGAATTCCCCAAAAACTCCTTTCATTTTCTGAGGGATATTTCTCGTTTTTTCAACAATACTACATCCCACTGCACATGCCTGCCTTGTATCTTACAAGAATAACAATTGCATGTGGATGTAAGGCATGCTTACCTTGTACCCCCTCCCCTATTTTAAGGACACAATAAAAAAACGGATAAGAAGGCACATTTTGAAGCAAAGTATACACAAACAGACACACATATTTTTTAGAAAATTAATTTTTGGTGAAATATTCACCCTTTGCCAGGACCTGCTCTGGCCTTTCTTGCGCGCGGGGCAAAATCTTGATTAGTGTTTTTACTCCTGTCTCCCACAAAATTTTCAGGTCAAATTGTAACAAAATATTTATTTATTGACAAATTATTATCAATTTATTAATGAATTAATATTTTTTAATCTATTATTTAAGTTATTATTCATTATTTTATTATTATTATTAGTTATTTATTTTTTTAACTTATATTATTAATTAAAACAATTTATGAGTTATTTTCATTTACTAACTGCACCTACTTTATTAACAAAATCCAAAAAACTTTTAAAATGACTATAACCGTTAGATTACTTGTTTGAAAAGTTTTGCACCCTAAAAATTTCTGCACCCGGGGCAAGTACCCCCTCTGTCTTTCCCTTAAAACAGCCTCTGTCCCTTGCCTTGGGCAGTCTCTCACGTAAGTTCACTAGGGATTGGAAAAAAATTCATATCCATGGGTGAGGTAAAGAAAAAACATGATAAAAAACAGAAGAAAATTGATTATTTTCTTAAGTATTCGGTGCTAATGATACCGCCTAGAATATTTTCGTTTTTTCTTGAGCTCCAAAAGATCATTTATTAATGTAACATCTCTAACAAGGGTCATGACATCCAATTTGTCTTTTATCATTTGTTTTTCACCATTAAGAAATAAGGGACTGACAGATTGATGAGCAGAAAAATTTTATATTTACAAGGGTTCTCTAAAATGAGAGATCAAAGTGCTTTTTGGGATTATTTTGTAAAATGTGCGCTCAATAAGAGATTATGCATTAATACTTTTATTTTAATTAGTTTTATTATTGATTATTTTATTTTTCAATTTCTAATAAGAATCATAACATCCAATTTATCTTTTGTCGTTTGTTCTTTGTCATTCATAAATAAAGAACTGACAGATTGATGAGCAGAAAAATTAAATATTTACATGGATTCTCTAAAAATGAGAGACCAAAGTGCTTTTTTTGATTATTTCGTAAAATATGTGCTCAATGTGAGATTATGTATTAATATTTTTTTCATAATTAGTTTTTATTATTAATTATTTTATTTACTAACTTTTAGTAACGGTCATAACATCTAATTTGAGATCCAATGAGATCCAGTTTATCTTTTGTTGTTTGTTCTTTGTCATTCATTAAATAAATAAAAAATTGTTTTTCTAACTGAATGTAAGGAGCGACATTAAAACTTAAAACTAACAGAAATTATTCTGTATGTGAAAGAAGCTGTCCCTTCCTCAATGCCCGCTCTTTAAGCTAAAGTGTTGTATTGTTTTAAAAAGTAGAGTTGTGAGAAAGAGTCAAACTTTAGCGTAAAGAGCGGGGCATTGAGGAGAGGACAGTTCCTTTCATATACGGAATAATTTCTGTTTGTTTTAAGTTCTAATGTCACTGCTTACTTTCAGTTAAAAAAAAACTTGTTTATTTTACTTAATTTCTGAAAATTTTGAATTAATGCAGGTTTTGATTTTGGCTCAACGTACATGAACAATTAAAACGAAATCTTCATATTTTTTTCATAATTTACTTTTTTGGCTAAATGGCTTTTTCAAAGTTTTGATCGGACGTTTTTGAAAAAAATGGGCGGGAGGGGGTGCCTAGTTGCCCTCCAATTTTTTGATCACTTAAAAAGTCCACTAGAACTTTTTTTGTAAGAACGTTTTTTATTAGTAATAAACATACGTGACTTGCAAATTAACTTGCGCATTAAACTTCTATATTTGTATATTTTTATTACGTATATGAGGGGGTTTGCCCCTCAGAACGTCTGTATACTTCCCAATAACCAATACTATATGTAAACAATGGGCAAAGTTCATAACTTGCGGCTCTTCTCCTGGCGACTGTGGGGGATTAAGTCATCCTCAAAGACATAGTTATTAGACTTTTAATACTATGATGAACAAAATGGATATCTTGAAATTTCGATCCGATTACTTTTGGGAAAAATGAGCGTGGGAGGGGGCCTAGTTGCCCTATAGTTTTTAGAGTCACTTAAAAAGAGCACTAGAAGTTTTAATTCCCGTCAGAATGAGCCCTCTCACGACATTCTAGGACCACTGAATCGATACAATCACCCCTGGGAAAAAACAGTAATCGTTCCTTACTACAGTTCGTTACCACGAACTGTTTGATAAAAAAAATAACTGACAGATTGATGAGCAAAAAATTTGATAGTTGCAAGGGTTATCTAAAAATTAGAGACTAAAGGGCTTTTTAGGATTATTTTGTAAAATTTGTGCTCAATGTTAGATTATGGATTAATATTTTTATTATAATTAGTTTTTATTATTAATTATTTAATTTACTAAAATCCAATAAATAAAATCCAATTTCTTTTCTGTCGTTTGTTCTTTATCATTTATAAATAGAGATCTAACAGAATGTTGAGCAGAAAAATTGGATATTTACAAGAGTTCTCTAAAAAAGAGAGACCAAAGGGCTTTTGTAGGATGATTTCGTAAAATGTGAGCTAAATATGAGATTATGTATTAATACTTTTATTATAAATAGTTTTATTATTAATTTTATTTATCAATTTCTAATAAGGGTAATGACATCCAATTTATCTTTTGGCTCTTGTTCTTCGTCGTTCATAAATACGAAACTGACAGATTGATGAGCAGAAAAACTGAATATTTACATGGGTTCTCTAAAAATGAGAGACCTAAGTGCTTTTTAGGATTATTTGAAAAATAAATATTTACAAGGGCTCTCTAAAAATGAGAGAGCAAAGTACTTTTTTTGGATTATTTTGAAAAAGATGTGATCAATAAGAGATTATGTATTAATACTTTTATTTTAATTAGTTTTATTATTGATTATTTCATTTTCCAGTTTCTAATAAGGGTCATAACATCCAATTTATCTTTTTTCGTTTGTTCTTTGTCATTCATAAATAAAGAACTGATAGATTGATGAGCAGAAAAATTGAATAATTACAAGGGTTCTCTAAAAAGGTGCTTTTTAGAATTATTATGAAAAATAAATATTTACAAGGGCTCTCTAAAAATGAGAGAGTAAAGCCCTTGATTCTATAAAATCTGAGCTCAATATGAGTTCATTTATTAATTCAATATCTCTCATAAGAGTTATAACATCCAATTAGTCTGAAAGCGAGGACTATGCTTTCATTAAAAAAAAGTAGTACTAAACCCTCACAACGAAAATATTTTCCCATTCTGCCAACCCCAGACAATTTATTAACCCCCTAGTGATTCATCACTATTTCTAGCGATTTTTATGTGGTCTAGTGATTTTCTTTTATCTAGTGATTTATAGTGAATTTTTTTAAAACTAGTGATCTTTTCCTAAATCTACTGATTTTTTCTAAATATAGTATAGGGTTAACATATTATGTAAATTAAGATTAACATATTTTGTTTATAATTTGTTTATATGAGTTTTGTTACGTTACTACGAGTCGGACAAACATTTTGGGGGGATGGGTTCAAACCCCCTTTCCTGGACACGGCCTTGCCTCTAGCCAGTTTTATGTAAATTTTTATTTTCAAACTGTTATTTTTTATGGTATTGATTTTTTTTTTTATGGCTCCAAATAGGAATTCGTTTCATTTGGGCTTGAGGTAGGCTAATTGATTTTTTTTTTAAATGATATTCTTATAGGATCTTATCATTTGTCCTTCAAAAAACAAAAGGAATTGGTGGTTTGATGAGCGCAAAAATTTACATGTGATGTAAATGTGACAGAATAAGTACCTATAATCCAGTATATTTTTATTTTTTCCCACTGTTTAATAAAAGATTCATCCCTAAGTGAACTGTTATTTATTGGGGTTAACACTCGGTGAAAAATCACAGGGTTTTAGTGATTCCTATGTTGATTTAGGGATTTTCTTCAATAATCTAATGATTGATTAGCTGATTTATAGTGAGTTTTTGTTGAGGCAATATAAAAAATCACTTAAAATAGTGATGAATTACTAGGGGTAGCCACTCTGCATGAAGGGTATGCATAAACAACTGTTCCCTGACAAGATCGAAAACAAATAATTTTCTTCAATTTTTCGCTCACTGGTCAAACTTATGCTGTGATAGCATACCGCCTTTGAATTAACCCATACGATATGCTTTATATTTGCGGATACTTTACCAAAACCTTTATCAAGGTCACTCTAATTTAAACAACCCTCTTGGGAAAAACAAACCAAAAAATATTTAAACAGTACTCATAACCTTGTTTTGATAAGCGTCAATCATTTTGGATATGGTATAGTAGAAAACACCCCAACTCAATTGAGCCTTGAACTGATAGAATTAGATTTGAAGATATTGATTCCAGAAAAATAAAATATCAAGGGCACAGTTTTCCGGTACGAATACATTTAAGACGGTTCAGGGGCAAAAAAAAAAATTCTTTTCGATATTCATAGTACTTTGATCTCTTTTTACACTTTTGTCTGAAATTTGTGTCATGTTGTGTAAGCCTTTGAAAAGAAAGATTCAAATTTGAAGATTTCAATCCCAGAATGAGCAAATTTTTGGGGGCAAAAATTGGGTGCATTTTTTAGTCTATCCGCATTTAGTCATTTTGCATTATGTATTTTGAATTATTTCAACTGGACTTTCTGTTGATTTGTTGCATTTGCTTTACTGCAAACATATATAAATATATATATATATATTTTTTTGGGGGGGGGGTAAATTTTTACAAGATCCTCACCTCATAAGATAATATACATTATGGTTTATTGACTCTCTTTTATTGTCATTTCGTTTGCACATTTTAAAATAAGCGAGGAAAGAGCAAGGTTTTACCAGTTTTTAAACAGGTCCATACTCAAAGAAAACGTCTATCTTGGAATTGGTAAATCTGGCATGGTAATTCTGACCTGGTAAATAGATAGATCTGAAGCTAGTAACTCTAATAATATAAGTGCTTTAAGTGCAGCTACAGCTGTAAGCTTGTCATAAAATTGCATCTTTTCCAGGAAACACTAACCAGAAAAGGAGTAAAACATTATCCTCCAAACACAATCCTTCTTCAAACTAACTCAAACGATCGCCAAAAGTCTTTTACTCGAACGAAGTCGAAGAAAGGTGTTCGCGTTATGTGCCCAAAAACGATAGTAAAATGTCCTACCTTTCTGGTGGTATTAATTTACTTAGAGTTAATTCAATAAGACAATTATAGTTAACAATAATCAATTGTTAATTACTACTTGCGTTCTAGGACACTAGATAATAAATAAATTTGGTAGATTTTTTTCGTGTTGCAAGTGCAGAAACAGCGAAAATGTAAGCATTGCTTGCTTATTATGTTGACATAAAGGCAATGCCGTATCCAGGGGGTTGAACCCCCCCCCCCCGAAATGTTTGTCCGACTCGTAAAAACGGAACAAAAGCGAATATAAACAATTTTTTTATGCTTTTTTAGACCCCCCCCCGACAAAAAAAATCCTGAATAAGGCCCTGCATAAAGCGTTAGTTTTATAGTTATCAGTCATTTTCAAGTGTGATTCAACCATAGATAATTTAACTTTGCATCAAAGAAAAATGTACTATTTCCAAGTTTTTCGGTGACTTCAAACGTATCGTCTACATGGTTTTCTCATATTTTTAATTTTGTTATTTCAAAATTGTGAATTTATTAGGGAAAAATCACATTTTCGTTTGTGTTGCCACGTTGAGCCGTGGATAAGGGAAACTAATCAGTGCGAATTGATAACGCTTTTTGTCCATGAAAATTCAAATATTAACAGTCTATTTCAGCTCGACAACTACAGCTCCTAGGACAAAAATACACCTAATATACCTAAATATACACCTAAACATACATCTAAATCCACCTTCCTAAGCATTTTGATCCTATATGCTTTTGGCTGATTTTTGTCCGCATTTCTTTTTTTTAATTAGGCATCCGCTAAAACTAAAAACTATAGAACTACATATTGTGGTCTTTTCACTTAGAAACTGATTTTTTGGTCTATTTTTTAAGATATATGTGATTGCATAAGTTCTAAGTTTATCAATTCAAAGAGTTATATTTCACATCCTTGGTGTTTTAAAGCTCAGTTTGAAACATCAGGCTGATTAATCCATCAAGCCAACAGATCTTTTTTTTACAATATATAATAATATTTTATTTTATTTATCACCGCTTCTGTTATTTAGAATATTCGTTCTTGTGGGTTGTTATGTTTTTTTCTATATTTGTTTTTCTATATTTGTTTGTCAATGACGACCTTGCCGGCCTACTTTACCTATTTAGCTACTTTATGCATGTTGTGTTGGTTTTAAGCTGTTTTCCCTTTAACTTGGCAATTATGTAAGGGTGCGACCTTACTGTGTAAGGTCGACCTTTATTATTCATCACTTTTATTTTGTTGTATAACTTTTCGTCACATCTTAAAAACCACTTTCTGATTTAACGCATGCAACTGGCTATGCTTGGAAGGAAATGCGTAGATCAAACGTCAAGTAAGAACAAGAATTGTCGGTCACAAAGCGTAACATACTTTTCCTACTTTTATGCCACAACGGCGAAAGTGATTTTCTGTTCAAGCTACTGTGTCAAAAATAACATTAAATGAAATGTCATTGAATTTTTTTTTATGACAGCATTCATGACATGAGTTAACTTCAAGCTTCTCACACATCGATATGCCAAATAATAACCTTTCTATTAGTAAAGTGCCAACTTGAGACTAATTATTGGGTGCCATAAATTTAGCCTATGAATAAGTCCATAAGTCAAAATCCAGTAAAATTGTAATAATTAAAAAAAATTAGTTCAAGCAACATCGATAAAATAGTGCAAAAGAGGAATAAGGACAAATTCAATCTAATATAAGTCTAAAGGATGCAAAACTAAAAACAAAAACAAAAACTAGGGACTGTTTTTCAGGGTTTCATAACCTCCAGGTTAATCCTCCTCCTAAGATCCTGGCTGTGCATTTATACCTGATATAGGTCATTCACCATAGTTGATAGCAGCAGGGGCAAGGAAACACGCGCTATCCGTTATTGGATTAGGCAACTTTATGTCTTCGGCCGTGATTCTTGTGCAAATAACCTTGCAGCCAGTTCGATATCTGCCCTACTGCTGTGCTGCCTACTTGTCTTGGCACCTAAAATCAGGCTCGTATCGAATATGTGTGGGGCCCGATAGAATATATATATATATATATATATATATATATATATATATATATATATATATATATATATATATATATATATATATATATATATATGCAGAAGCATCATAGCCAAGATTTTTGAACAAAACAACAAATGAATGAGAACTGAAAGTTTAATATATACAAAAGCATCATAGCCAAGATTTCTGAACAAAACAACAAATGAATGAGAACTGAAGTATATATATATATATATATATATATATATATATATATATATATATATATATATATATATATATATATATATCTATATATATAAAAATAAGTTGTCTGTGGATCTGTGGATCAGGTGACGTCAAAACTGAAAAAACTAAAAAAAGGCAAAAACTACAAAAAAAACTAAAAACTAATAAAAAAAATAAAAAAGCTAAAAAACTAAAAAAACTAAAAAAAGGCAAAAACTACAAAAAAAAATAAAAACTAATAAAAAAGCTAAAAAACTAAGAAAACTGAAAAAAGGCAAAAACTACAAAAAAAACTAAAAACTAATAAAAAAAATAAAAAAGCTAAAAAACTAAAAAAACTAAAAAAACTAAAAAAAGGTAAAAAACTAAAAAAACTAACTACAAAAAAAACTAAAAACTAATAAAAAAAATAAAAAAGCTAAAAAACTAAAAAAACTAAAAAAAGGCAAAAACTACAAAAAAAAACTAAAAAATAATAAAAAAGCTAAAAAACTAAAAAAACTAAAAAAAGGCAAAAACTACAAAAAAACTAAAAACTAATAAAAAAAATAAAAAAGCTAAAAAACTAAAAAAACTAAAAAAACTAAAAAAAGGTAAAAAACTAAAAAAAACTAAAAACTAAAAAAAAACTAAAAAAAAGGAAAAAACTGAAAAATAAGCTAAAATAAAGGTAAAAACCAATAAAAAACTAAAAAAAAACTGAAAAAACTAAAAAAGGCAAAAACTACAAAAAAACTAAAAACTAATAAAAAAAGTAAAAAAGCTAAAAAACTAAAAAAAACTAAAAAAACTAAAAAAAGGTAAAAAACTAAAAAAAATAAAAAATAAAAAAAAAAATAAAAAAAAGGAAAAAACTGAAAAATAAGCTAAAATAAAGGTAAAAACCAATAAAAAACTAAAAAGAAAAAAAGGAAAAAACTAAAAAAAATTTTCATCTGAAAAACTAAAAAAAAACTAAAAAAGGTAAAAACTAAAAGAACTAAAAAAGAAAAAAATAAATGACGACACTCAAAGAGAAAGCGACCAGGATAAAAGGAATGTTCGATTAGCAATCAACAAAGCACCTGGACACAGGGAGTATAAATGACGACCAGGACATAAGTAAAAAAAAAAACTAACAAAACTAAAAAGAAGGTAAAAACTACAAAAAAACTAAAAAGAAAAAAAACTAAAAACTAATAAAAATACTAAAAAATCTAAAAATCTAAATAAACTAAAAAAGAAAAAAAAGGAAAAAAATAAAGGAGAAAAACAAAACTAAAAAACGAATGTATATACAGACCGGGACACCGGGATACAAATGACGACCGGGACACAGGGAATATAAATGACGACCGGGACACAGGGACACAACTACAACGGGGACACCGGGGGAAACAGGGGGATATAAATGACGACCGGGACACCGGGACAGGGAATGGTCGATTAGCAATCACCATCAACAAAGCTCAAGGGCAATCATTAGAATCATGAGGTATAGATCTGAATACAGATTGTTTTCCCATGGACCATTATATGTTGCATGTTCAAGAGTCGGTAAACCTGACAATCTATTTATATGCAAAGACAATGGGACGTAGCATATATATATATATATATATATATATATATATATATATATATATATATATATATATATATATATATATATATATATATATATATATATATATATATATATATATATATATATATATATATATCTATCTATATTCACAGGTGGGACATAGGGACACAACTACAATGGCGCGTAACTATTATGGCGCGTAACGACTTACGCGCGCGGGGGGGCTTGGGGGGGGGCGCGAAGCGCCCCCACCAACTAGGTGTTGGGGTGGCGCAAAGCGCCACCCCAACAGCTAGTATATATATATATATATATATATATATATATATATATATATATATATATATATATATATATATATATATATATATATATATATATATTGACGACACGACTGCCTGTCCATGGATTATTCTTTATGGTTGATTGTGTGTATGGTTATGCTGTTTGACCTATGTGATTGTATGGATGAGTAGGGTTATGGCCTCATTCAAGTGCTGATCTATTGAAATCACTAATGTAGGAAAACAGTCTTCCTTTTCTCCTTCTGTCTTTTTTTTTTTTTTTTAATGTGTTTATGCTGTTGCATTGGTGATTTCTCTTTTCATTATATCTATATATATATAAAAAATAAGTTGTCTGTGTGTGTGTCGAGTGACGTCATGTTTGTGTGTCGACTGACGTCATTTTTTCGACTGACGAAATTACAGACCGGGACATCGGGACACAAATGACGACCGGGACACCGGCACATCTATCTATATATATAAAAATAAGTTATCTGTGTGTGTATGTGTGTGTGTCGAGTGACGTCATGTTTGTGTGTCGACTGACGTCATGTTGTCGACTGACGAAATTACAGACTGGGACATCGGTACACAAATGGCAACCGGGACACCGGGACATAGGGAATATAAATGACGACCGGGACACTCATAGAGAAAGCGACCGGCACACAAGGAATGTTCGATTAGCAATCACCATCAACAAAGCACCGGGCGCAAATGACGACCGGGACACAGGGAATATAAATGAAGACGAGGACATAAGTAAAAAAATACTAAAAAAAAGGTAAAAACACCAAAAAAAACTAAAAATAAAAAAAAATAAAAACTAATAAAAAAAACTAAAAAAGCTAAAAAACCAAAAAAACTAAAAAAGAAAAAATAAATAAAACAAGGAAAAAAACTGAAAAATAAAGGAGAAAAACAAAACTAAAAAAATAAAAAAAAAATAAAAAGGTAAAAACTACAAAAAAAAACTAAAAAGAAAAAAGGAAAAAAAACTAAAAAAACTTAAAAAAAGTAAAAACCAAAAAAAAACTAAAAAGGAAAAAAGGGGAAAAGCACAAAATTTTTTTTCATCATGTACCAATTCAAAAACGAATGTATATACAGACCGGGACACAAATGACGACCGGTACACAGGGAATATAAATGACGACCGGGACAAAGGGACACAACTACAACGGGGACGCCGGGGGGACAGGGGGATTTATAAATGACGACGGGGACACAGGGAATGTTCGATTAGCAATCACCATCAACAAAGCTCAAGGGCAATCATTAGAATCATGAGGTATAACTAAAAAAAAACTAAAAAAAGGTAAAAAACTAAAAACTAAAAAAAAAGACCAATTCGAAAACGAATGTATATACAGACCGGGACACCGGGACACACAACTACACCGGGGACGCCGAGGGGCACAGGGGGATATATAAATGACGACGGCGACACAGGGAATGGTCGATTAACAATCACCATCAACAAAGCTCAAGTGCATGTTCAAGAGTCGGTAAACCTGACAATCTATTTATATGCACCGACAATGGGACAGCGAAGAATGTTGTATATTCGCAAGTTTTACGTAGTAAAAAACATATATATATATATATATATATATATATATATATATATATATATATATATATATATATATATATATATATATATATTCACAGGTGGGACACAGGGACACAACTACAATGGCACGTAACGACTTACGCGCGCGGGGGGGCTTGGGGGGCGAAGCGCCCCCACCAACTAGGTGTTGGGGTGGCGCGAAGCGCCACCCCAACAGCTAGTATATATATATATATATATATATATATATATATATATATATATATATATATATATATATATATATATATATATATATATATATATATATATATATATCAAATATTAAATAACGCGCATCATCAGGTAGGTAAACTTCTACATAAATTAAAAAATTAAACTATTCAAAATACAAAACATTTGTTGGATACAGATTTACCCCACCGAGTATGAATACATGAATTTACATATTTCTTGTTTTTATTTTGTAAATTCTTCTAAAATTGAAATCTACACCAATAATCGTCGTAAATGCTAAACTATTTAATCTATCCTGATTCATTGTCGATCTCAGACAGTCCTTTATTAGTTTAGCCTGGAAAATAATCTCTCTTCAGAAGCAACGCTCCCTAGAATTGTTGAAAATATTTGGAATACAATAAGCAAGATTTAGAAATGCCATTATTCTACCATTATGCGATAAAAATTTCAACATTTTGAACGTAACTAAAAAAAAAAATATTATGAAGGAAAAATTGGAAAAATTTGAAATAGATTTCGAAACTTTTATTTCTTCAACTAACATTATTCTGTCTATATCAGCTTTTTTAACCTTTAATACATCATTTTCTGTTAACCTGGAATTAGTTGGAGAAATTTCTAGTTCAACTGCATGTTTTTGAAGTACTTGTTTTTCCGTAATTGAAATTAACCCAGAAGACCCTTCATTATGAATTTTTAATTGTCCAAAACAATCTTTTAGTGATTCTGTAGTTTTATTGAAAACGGCATTTGAAAAATATCTTGTATGCATTTATCGGGTCTTTGATAGGTTCATCATCTTCTTCATATTTTTCTTTGTGCATTTTGAGGTTAACACGGGCCTTTTCAAATGTGGGGCTCGAATGGGCACAATCGCTCAAATCGCCCTTTATCTGGCCCTGCCCAAAAGTATCCTATTGATTAAAAAAACAATGCCCCTGCGTATACATCTTCCTTTTGGAAGTAACTAAGAAATATCGATAAAAGTATCTAGCCATGGTGTCTGTAAAGCTCGTGTTTTGAAAATAAAGAACCATAAGAATGAAAAGGACAAAAGCAACTTTTACGAGTCCTACTTAACATAATGTAGACAAATATGGTGAGAACAATTTTTGAAAATATATCACTGATGACAGACGGATGAAAGATGACATACGGCACCACCAGAGAAACAATCTTTACGAAATCTATCTTTCAGATGGTATTTTTGTAAAAAAAAACTCAGTAAATCTATGCAAGTTGTAATTTCTCATTTTGAAATTATTTTGACATTTACTTTTCATTCAGTCTGGTAGCAATACACACGTAAAATGTTTGTACATCAAACATAACATAATTTGGATAACAATATTGTGATTACTAAACTTAACAGTAAAAGCTAGTAAAATTTAGTGAAAGTTTCTTTGGGCTGGGGCAATAAAAGTAATAAAAAAAAACTTTATTTTGTAATTTAAAAAGAAACTTGGAGTTTTAGAGGGAAGGACAGGGCCCCAGGGTCCCACGTTTCTCACAAAGGGGGCACTCTAGTTTCTAAGAAACACTGCATAGGAACCAAGTCATTGGTAAAATTCTTAAGGCTATAGATCTATGGTACCAAAAGTTTGATTCTCGATATTTCGATTGGTCAGAATAGAAAACACAGTGTCGTAAACCAATATTAATTAGCTGTGCCAACTGAATATTAAACACTAGAATTATCACCTTGTGTAACTATGTGACGCAAGATGGCAGTATTTTTTCTTCAAGCAGGATTCGTCCAAGTTTCCTGAACTATTATTTGTCTATCTAAATAAACAGTTGAGAAATCTAAATTTGCGAGAAGATTCCTATGACATATAGCGCTATCTAAGGAGTTATGCTTATAAAATATTTCAGATGGTGTTACTGTACAACGACCAGGTTTTAATTTGGAATTACAGTGATTCTTATTTCTCTATCAATCTTGTTAATTCGATCCATTAATTTTATTGACCAAATTTATTGATCATTTTTTTCCCTAATTTATTCATTCTTATAAATTCTTATTAGTTTGGAGCTTCCGGCAATTTTTTTTTTAATTAAGTCACGAGATATCTTTGTTTCCAAACTATACGTTTGATGCTCCATGGGTCTAAATGGTAAAAAATTTCCCGGCTCACTCTAAAGTGAAATTAAACTTGAAACAATTAACTTTTTGTGAAGCAAAACACCCATCATTCAAGATTAAAATTGAACTAAGATTGTAATATTTTCATAGTCCAGTGCAAAAGTTATATCGTAGATACAAATTTGGTCTATTTCGAAATTTGGACCAAAATTAGGAACTTGTATGAGATAACTCCTACCAAATATTCTTCTAATATGTTTCTCTGGCGCTCTATTCAAGTAAAATACATCTAAGTATGATAAAAAATATAATATTTTAGCAACAAATTGGACTATATATTCGCACATCAGGGGAAAGGGGGTAGGTAAGTATAGAAAGTCTCCATGCCTAGTGCTTTAGGTAAAATTTTTTTATCATATTAGGTAGTAAGAATTGTTTTCTGACTTCAAACTGTCCAAATACATTACCTCCAACCCCCTAACGGGCAAATATGTAGCCCGAATTACATATTTGCCATCTAATCTGTCACTTATCTTTGTTTTGTCTCACGCTAAGTGAAAGAAACTAACAGCTTGAGCGGTAGGGGGTTTATCATACAAGTACCCAAAATTATAAAAATTGAACATCTGAAAATACATATAAAAATTAAAAATCCACTTACTGTCAAAATCAATATTGCGTGAAAGTTTTAATTATGAAGCATTCCCCTCCCCCTTCCTATGATCAATTTCATCGACCCGTTACTTGACATTCATAAGCCAAATTTCGCAATTTCGGCAATATTTCAGCGAATATCGATTCTAAAGCTAGATGTGACATGATTGGTCAAAACGAAATTTATAGCCCTATATTAACCTCTGCAACTGGAGACGCTCGATCGATTAGTTCTGTCCAAATCTAATCCAAATTTTTGTTTCCTAGATCATATATATATATATATATATATATATATATATATATATATATATATATATATATATATATATATATATATATATATATATATGTATATAATCTAATAACTGTATTAACTGTATAGCATACCACTTTCCGTTTTACCGCAGCTGATTGCCAGAAAAGAAGAAGAACTTGGAAATTCGGAATTAAAATTTTCGATACATTAGAGACGTCCCTCTCAAGCAAAAAAAAAAAAAAACAAACAACCTCCGCTTCAAACAGTTTACGTCTTCTTGAAATTTGTATGATGATATTCGCTTTGTAATTCTTCGCCAAAAATATTGTTAAGCCAACCTAACTGCTTTCAAATAAACTTTAATATTGTCTAATAATAACCGCCTATTGAACTTGTAGCGCTACCTATTTTACGCCTTATCTTTCTTTTTAAATTCAAATGATTGTAACATTAATCCTAGGTTTTTTTTTAACTTCAGGGCCAAATATCGTTATAACTATCCCGTTATAGCTACCAAAAGCTAGTAAAGTTCAGCCTTTTACAGTCTCTCATTTTTTTTTATCATCTTAGGGGACCTGAAAAACGCCATCTTAACAACATCTATTATAGATGGTTAACAACATCTATTATAGTTGGAATCCCAGATATGGATGTGCTGTTGAAACGCTTTCTCGCTCTACAAATTTGTATCAGTGTAACTGAAAACGGAACAAATTGCATCCAATCGAGGGGAGAGTCTCCCCACTTTGGGTTCATCACCGATCCATAACTACATTAAATTATTTACTATTTGCTTCTATGGATAAGCAAACACGTTGAAATTATGAGGACAAGAAGCTTAAAGTCTTGTTTAAGTGTTCAGTAAAATAAACAAAAATATATCAAATTAATTCTAGGTGTTATAGTGATAAAATAAAATGAAATTTCAGGGCCCTATCTAAAGAATTTACTAATGATACACGAGGACTGAGCCTATAATAGAGGCACAGAGAAAATATTTTCCTCCGTTGTCTTAGAAAAAAGAAAACAAAATCTCAGCAATAATTTACTGATCGCAGGTCGGTATCCAAATCTATCTCCTAGGGTAAGCTTATCTATTCTACTGATCTAACTTAAAAAGATGTCACACAAAACTTTGAAAAAACCGTAAGTAAAAAGGCATACCTGCTAATGTTGTGGCGGAAGACGACCTGGCGTTGACAATGGACTCCTGAAAAATAATAAGGTTTTGTTGAAGATAAAAGAGAAAAGAAACATTATGACTCAAAAGTTTAAAAAGCGGAAGTAGTAGGCTATAATAGGAGATTTAAAAACAGCAGGCTATAAAATGATAGCAGCCTGACTTTTGCACATTTAATATAAACCTTTTTGCCATTATTCGCTTTAATCTTGCTTCAAGTTCACTTTGTCTGTCTATAAGGCCAAAAGGAAGTCTGACCTGGCTTGAGTCCACCCTCAAAAAAAAATTATATAGCTCAGTGAAACAACCAAGCCTCTTAAAACATATTATTGTAAATATTATTATTGTTAATTGTTAATATATTGTGTGTGTCATGTCACACCTGTTTTTCTGTTATTATTAATATATTGTAGCCTTATAATTGTTATTGTTAACACAAAATTCTAGGGGTGGGAGTAATGAACAGGAACACAAGGGAGATGCAGTAAGTTTGACACTCAAACATTAAACATTAAAAGATTGTGCTTATACTTCTGAGCCACATTGACCTACAGTAAAATACGGATCAGAAATATAGAGAAAAACAGGTGAATTAAGTAAAAACAAAAACATTCCCATTTATTTTAGAGAGGATGAAGCCTTCGCCCTTGTGAACATGTGTTTGACAAATGTACAAATTGCGAGATTTCGAGGAATTAACATGTCTGCATAGAAAGTGTAGACGATTAATCTGACACATAACTTAGGTGAATTTTATTTCCACTGCAATCTAGCGTCCTAGAGGAAAACAAGGTCAAATTCAATGCTACAGGTTAGTAAAGTAAATTATTATGTTGGTATGACCCAAGAAAAAAAGAAGAAAGATAAGCAACACTACACAGGACAAAGCCATCGGAAGCCAACCTATCATAAAGCTGTTTCAGTCTCTTGGTTACATTAGCTCAAGGACCACCAAATCTTGAGGGTGAAGGCGACAGGCAGGATTGCACACCAGTCCTAAAGTTTCCAGGAGTAGGTAGTAGTATTTCATAAATATTACTGACAGCTTTTCGTTTTCCATACTAGTTAATACCTGCAATCGGAAGAGACCCTAAAGTTGGCTATCTTAATTTACTAAATATTCCAAAATAGGTAAATTGTCTTATGTACTTGTATGATATACCATCGACCACTCAAGTTGTTCATTCATTGCATCGATTTTTTTATCGGTTTCTATCAGCTTAGCGAGATGCAAGACAAAGAGAAGTGACAGAATAAATGGAAAATATATAAGTTGGGCTATATTTTTGCACATTACGGGGGTGAGGGTAAAGTATTTGGAAAACAATTCATACTATATAATATGCAGAATAATTGTACCTAACCCAATAGGCATGCAGACCCACTTTACTTTACCCCCCCCCCCTCTAATGTGCAAATATATAGCCCAAATTTGTTTCTAAAGTATTAAATTTTTATCATACTTAGGTATATTTTATTAGGATTGAGCGTCAGAGAAACAGGTTCTACTTAGATGAAGAATATTTAAGTCGGGGGTTTATCATACAAGTACATTGTCTTGAAAAAAAAAACATTTTCTTTTTGATTGACGAAGAATGGCGCAAACTTTGGTTTCAAATAACGAACTACGTGCGTCGTTCAATTAGTGAAATTAGTGATTTGCTAAGTAATGGTAGCTATTGTGAAGAAGACCTACTATATGTAATATTAATTTTACGACTAATATTACTACAATTATTAATATTAACAGCTCACTACAACACCACACCGTCTGAGGCCTAAAACAGCTAATCACACTTCTTCTCCATCCAAACCTTTTCAAAGCATCCCTTTTTACACCCTCCCAGAAGGCTCAAGGAAAGATTCCCTTAAATCTTTCCTTACGACCTCTTCCTACCCCATTTGTGACGACCTGACTTTCGTTAAGCCCTAGATGGTTGACTGACAAGGACGATCTTTGGTGATCTGACTTCATTCGTCTGCAGAACGTGTCCTAGCCATCTCAACCTTTTTTTAATTTTATCTCAAGAAAGCAGGATTGGACACATTTTTCTTACAATTTGCTATTTCATATATGGCCAGTCAGATGGGTACCCAAAACAGTCCGTAATTAATTCTTCTGGAAAACATGTATCAAATCCTCCTCCATCTTTTGGAGTGTCCACATTTCAGAACCACATTCCAACATTGTCATCATTATAGCTTCCAGTATTCTCATCTTGATTCGCAAACTTATCTACTTATTCTTCTAAACTGTTTTCAACTATAAAAAAAAAACCTTGGTCCTTGGCTACTCTACTTCTAACATCTTCACTGCACCCACCTTCTTTATTATTAATACTAAATAGGTAAGTGAAGCTGTCAACTTGATGGATATCTTCTCATTACCAAACATCCCACTTCACCTTCACTTATTAACAGTCATAGCGACTTAGCCTTCTTAACATTAAATTTCAAATCTATTCTTCAACTTGGAACTCTCAAACACTCTAAAAACTCATCTAGGATGCTCAAATCATAAGCGTAATTTAGGAAAACCGAAACATTCAGACATTTATTATTACTAATTTAAAAAACTTTCCACAAGACAAGTTTTTCAAAGAAAAGTAAAGAGCTCGATTAAGGTAAGAATGAGCAAAAATAAAGTCAAATAATCTTCCAAGCTTAAAACTACCGCAAATCCCTATGAATAAATAAAATTCAAAACGAAAAGAAATTACGATAAATAGCCGAGTCAAACTCACAACGAGCAGAAATTAACATGAGTAGGGCTGGTAACCCCTATGCCTTCTCAAGACCAAAACCCAACTTGCGTTTTACTAAGAAAAAAAAAAAAAAAAAAAAAAAAAAAAAAAAAAAAAAAAAAAAAAAAAAAAAGACCGTGGATTGTCAGTTTAGCTGACATATCCTAATATTTCTTCCTTAAGGTTATGACAATTTTTTATTTATGACAGTAAGAAAGGTGAAAACATTCAGAACGTATGTTGTTTTCAGTAAAGCGCAAATTGTGATATGGTCTTGAGAAGGCATAGGGGTTATAAGCCCTACTCATGTTAATTTTCGCTCGATTTGAGTTTGACTCGGCTATTTATTGTAGTTTCTGCTCGTTTTGAGTTTCATTTATTTATTGATAGTGATTTGTGGTAGTTTTAAGCTTGGAAGATTATTTGACTTTATTTTTGCTCATTCTCGGTTTAATGAGCTCTTTACTTTTCTTTGAAAATTTTGGCTTGCGGAAAAAGTTTTTAAAATTAATTTCTTCTAGATTTTTATTGACATAGTCTTTTTCATAGAAAAATAATATTGTATATCTTTTCAGTTTTCTTTTATAAGAATCTATAGTATGGGTTCAAAGTTAATGTTGGAGAAACTTTTTCAACAACTTTTAATCCAAACGCAAACAGTATTTTTAATTTAATTTTATAGCTTCTGAAGTTGACCTTAACAAGAGCTAAGAGCTCATATGGCATTTGTGACGAGGCCGGACGAGCCAAGAGCCAAGACCTCATATGGTTTGAGCTCTAGTAAAATTCTAAGAATCAATAGATTGATTTAAAAGGAAAATCGGAGGCTTAATGCTGGTCGGGATTTAAAATAAGAGCTCTGAGTCACGAGGTCCTTCTAAATATCAAAATTCATTAAGATCCGATCAGCCAATCGTAAGTTATAAATACATCATTTTTTCTAATTTCTCCTCTTCCTTCAGCCCCCACATCGTCTGATCGGGGAAAACGACTTTATTAAGTCAATTTGTGCAGCTCCCGGACACATCTACCAATTTTCATCGTCCTAGCACGTCCAGAAGCACCAAACTCGCCAAAGCACTGAACCCACCCCCTAACTCCACCAAAGAGAGTGGATCCAGTACGGTTACGTCAATCACGTATCTACGACATTTGCTTATTCTACCCACCAAGTTTCATCCCGATTTCTCTACTCTAAGCGTTTTCCAAGATTTTTGGCTTCCCCCTCCAGCTCCCCCCCCCAGTCTCAACAGATTTGGTCAGAATTTGAAATAAGAGCTCTGAGACATGAGTTCCTTCTAAATATCAAATTTAATTAAGATCCGGTTACCGCTTCATAAGTTACAAATACCTCAATTTTTCTAATTTTTCCGAATTACCCCCCCCCCCCCAACTCCACCAAAGAGAGCGGATCCAGTCCGGTTATGTCAGTCACGTATCTTGGACATGTTTTTATTCTTCCCAAAAGTTTCATCCTATTCTCTCAGCTTTAGGGGTTTTCCAAGATTTCTACCCCCCCCCCCAATGACGCTGGATCTGGTCGGGATTTAAAATAAGAGATCTGAGTTATGAGGTCCTTCTAAATATGAAATTTCATTAAGATCCGATCACTCCTTCGTAAGTTAAAAATACCTCATTCTTTCTAATTTTTCAGAATAAACCCTCCCCCCAACTCCCCCAAATAGAGCGGATCCGTTCCGGTTATGTCAATCACGTATCTAGGACTTCTGCTTATTTTTCCCACCAAGTTTCGTCCCGATCCCTCCACTCTAAGCGTTTTCATAGATTTTATTTCCCCCCAACTCTCCCCTCCCCCTAATGACTCTGGATCTGGCTGGGATTTAAAACAAGAGATCTGAGTTACGAGGTCCTTCTAAATATGAAATTTCATTAAGATCCAACGACTCCTTCGTAAGTTAAAAATACCTCTTTTTTCTAATTTTTCAGAATTAACCCTCCCCCCAAATCCCCCAAATAGAGAAGATCTGCTCCGGTTATGTTAATCACATATCTAGGACTTCTGCTAATTTTTTCCACCGAGTTTCATCCCTATCCCTCCACTCTTAACGTTTTCCAAGATTTTACGTCCCCCCCTCCAACTCCCCCAAATGTCACCAGATCCGGTTGAGATTTACAATAACAGCTCTGAGACACGATATCCTTCTAAATATCAAATTTCATTAAGATCCGATCATCCGTTCGTAAGTTAAAAATACCTAATTTTTTCTATTTTTTTCGATTTAACCGTCCCCACACTCCCCCCCCAGATGGTCAAATCAGGAAAATGACAATTTCTAATTTAATCTGGTCTGGTTCCTGATACACTTGCCAAATTTCATCGTCCTAGCTTACCTGGAAATGCCTAAAGTAGCAAAACCGGGACTGACAGACCGACAGACAGAACGACAGAATTTGCGATCGCTATATGTCACTTGGTTGATACCAAGTGCCATAAAAACAAAACTTAATATCATTCCCAAAAGATTCTATCTATGCTCTTTGACAACCTAGATTCACTTATAATCTTTTTATTTGTTTAAGTTGTAAGGGCAGAAGTAGTAATAGTAGTATCCCCAAAAGTTTCAACTTAATACGCCCAGTCGTTCTCGATATATTGGTGAGTTGTCTTATTGGCAACAATAAATACGATGCCTTTTGATTTGTTTTAATGCAATATTTAGTTTTAAAGCATAATGGGCCAATTGCATGGTTGTGGGGGGTTGACAAGCCTTATATCCCTAAGGACATAGTTGCCGGACCGTGGTAATATGCTGAAAAAAATGGCTGTCTCAAAATGTTGACTGGTTGCGTTTAGGAAATGAATGGGCTTGAGAGATGTGCTATTTGCCCGCCGATCTCTTGTTACTCTTAAAAAGGGCACCAGATACTCAAGCTGTAATTGGAGTGCAAGGGGAAGGACTTCCCCCATCATACGTCTAGTAAAAACATTTTTAAAAGGTAAAAACAAAGTGAAAACATTTTGTTTTCAGTAAAGTGCAAATTATGTTCTGGTCTTGAGAAGGCATAGGGGTTTTCAGCCCTATTTTGCTCGTTTTTTAGTTTGACTCAGTTATTTATTGCGTGTTTGAAAAAAACGAAACGAGTTTAAAGTGTTTTAACTTTTTTTTACTTTAATAAGTTAAAAACTATCTAAACTTTAAGGAAATCAGTATATGTATATTAAACTGAAAATCCACAGCCATTTTTTTCAGTAAAGTGAAAATCATATTCTGGTCTTGAGAATGTATGGGGGTTGTCAAAGGCATAATTTCCAGACCTTTCAGCTACACTGTACAAAATGCCAGTCTAAAAATTTTTATTACACGTTTTTGAGAATTGATAAGCGGGGGGAGGGGCTTGTTGCCCTCGAATCACTTTTGAATAATAAAAAGGGCACAAGCCTTTTCAATTTTCAATCGAATGAGCCCTTTTCGAAGTTTCTATGACAGCTATGGCCATCTCAAAATTTGGATCAGCTGCATTTCGAGAAAATACGAAGTGTGTATGTGTGGGGGGGGGGGTATCAACCCTCCGATCACTCTGAATCTTAAAAATGTCACTAGAGCTTCTGATTACGATTCCAATGAGCCCCCTTCGACCACCCTTTCTATATATACATTCAATGTCCCCAGGACATAACTCACAATCCTTGTCCCGAGGGCTGTGGGGGATTGTCATCCTCAAAGGTATAATTTCCAGACCTTTCAATTACGTTGAAAAAAATGGCTATCTCAAAATTTTTATTGCACGTGTTTGGGGAAGTGGTGGACGTGGGAGGAGGGTTAGTTGCCCTCCAATCACTTTTGTCTATTAAAGAGGGAACTGACTCTTTCAATTTCCAATCGAATGAGATGTTGTCGAAGTTTCTTCGACAACAAATGGCCATTTCAAAATTTCTATCAGATGCATTTTGGGAAAATACGAGGTGGGAGGTATTAGCCCCTTGATCGCTTTGAATCTTAAAAAGGGTACGAGAATTTCTGATTACCAATCCAGTGAGCCCCCTCCGAAATTTATACGATCACTCTTTCCATATATACCTTATATGCCCCTTGGGCATAACTTACATCCCTTGCCCTGAAGGCTCTGTGTGGGGGAGGGTTGTCATCCTCAAAGATATGATTTCCGGACCTTTCAATTACGTTGAACAAAATGGTTATCTCAAAATTTTGACTGAATGTGTCTGGGGAAATGGGGGGCGTCGGATGGGGGTTAGTTGCCCTCCAATCATTTTCGACTATTAAAAAGGGCACTAGCCCTTTCAATTTCCAATCGTATGAGTCCTTTTCGAAGTTTCTACAACAACTCCTTCGGTATGCCCATATCGCTTTTTACTTAGGCAACGCCATTGTGCTGCCTATGATTAGCGGGAAAAAAGATTTTTTTATATTTTCCACTGCATTATTTATAGTATTACACCTATTTTTTCTATATTTTCATTTTGTTTATTTGTAAACGGAAATGCAAAGTAGTCTAAGAAATAACAAAATATCCAAAGAATAATCTCAGGATTCTCCATTCAATACTGTTGTCAAATTTAGTCGTTTGCATCGCAAGAATTGCGTCCCAGCCCCATCCCCCTTCAACTGAGCCATATATATACAAATTTTACAGATTTTGCTTTTGCGGCTTTTTGCTTAATTTTCATTATAGCGCGTTATAAACCAACTGCTAAGTAGAAAAGACAAGGCAATTACATGGATCAGGTAAGTATTGTATATACCCTAAGACTGTGTTTGCCCCTACTAGGGGAGGGGGGGGACAATTTGTCAAGCTTATGACCATTGCATTTTGCAATAGTATTAAATATTCAAACACAGTTACTAGGATTAGCTGAAAAATGGATCTGGCTTTCCCGGGTCAAATTATGCACTTTACTCATTCAACTATTAAAACCATGCTTATGCCTACTGAGAATGGTCTTAACTCAATATTAATGTCCAGGTTAGAATTTATATGAGCAAAATAAGAAGGTTTCAGAGCAGTGGGGTGCAGGTCTACCTAGTCCCAATGTGACAAAAATAAGTGAAAGAAGATTAGTGTAGGTCAGTTAAAAAAAATTAATTTTAGTAGTAGTAGTAGTAGCAGTAGTAGTAGTATTAAATTCATTATCCAAAAGAAATAACAGGGACAAAATAAATCGGTAGCACACCAAAAGCGTCGCTTGCGAGGGTGTGCTACTAACAAAGTAGCGATATTAACAAAAGTAGTCAGTAAAACCACCAACCAGTCGGTAAAATCCATTGCCCCCCCCAACAAAGAAATGACGGGCGACACCTCTGATTGGAGGGAACCTTCATAAAGGGATCATTCCTAAGTTTTAGTATAGTTTATAGCAAATTTTCATTAATTTTCAATGATAAAAGACAAAGTTAGTAGTGCGGAACCAAACACTAAAATAATAATAATAAGTTAATAATGACAATACTAAGAACTATGGACCTTTCAATAGTAAGGGCTATAATAGAGGAGGAGATTATCATAAGGTGGCCATGGTAATTTGTGCCATATACTCTGTTCACAATACAATACGATTATTAAATTGTGCTTATGCCTACTCAGATTGGTCTTAAGTTAACATCATTATTAACGTCAGGAACTGTATCAAACAGTTCGTGGTAACAAACTGTAAGTAGGGAACGACCTGGCTCAATAGCAACCGAAACTCTAAAAATGGAATTTTGATACCAATAGATACATCAAAAGAACCAGATTTTTATGATGATGTAAAATATATAGGTTTCATCAAGTTTAATCCTACACATCAAAAGTTACGAGCCTGAGAATTTGCCTTATTTACAAAAAAGGGGAAAACACCCCCCTGAAAGCCATAGAATCTTAATAAAAATCCCACCATTAGATCCAGCGTGTCAGAGAACCCTGCTGTAGATGTTTCAAGCTCCTATGTTGATAAATGTGGAATTTTGTATTTTTTGCCAAAAGAGGGATCACGGGTGCGTGTTTGTTTGTTTTTTTTTTTTTTTTTTTCAGTGGTACTAGAATGTCACGAAAGGGCTCATTCAAACAGAAATCAAAAGTTTTAGTGACCTTTTTAAGTGACAACAAAATTACTAGGCCCCCTCCCACGCTCATTTTTTCTCAAAGTCACCGGATCAAAATTTTGAGATAGTCATTTTGTTCTACATAGTCGAAAAATCTAATAACTAGCCTTTGTGATTCAAGAGTCATTCTTAAATAGCCAGAAAAAAAAAATCAAACTTAGGTTAATATAAGATTATTATTAGTTAAAAAAAAGTAAAATTAATATGCAAATTTGGTTTTAATTATTCATGTACAATGAACCATATTTAAAACCTGCATTAATTCAAAAACGTTTAGAAATTAATTAAAAAAACAAGTTTTTTAACTCAAAGTAAGGAGCAACATTAAAACTTAAAGCGAACAGAAATTATTCTGTATATGAAACAAATTGTCCCATCCTCAACACCCCGCTCCTTACACTAAAGTTTTTTATTGTTTTAAAAGGTATAGTTGTGACAAAGAGTCAAACTTTAGTGCAACGAGTGGGGCGTTGAGGAGGGGAAAGCCCCTTTCATATACAGAATAATATCTATTCGCTTTAACTTTTAATGTCGCTCATTACTTTCAGTTGAAAAAACTTGTTTTTTATTGAATCAGCAAAAAACACACATTTTAGAGCAGTGATGCCCCTATAACCCCAACAAACGCAAAAAAAAGTGAGTAAAGCCGACATCGATATCATTGTCGAAATTCGAATAAGTACATAAGAAGGATATTTTGGAGCATTAACAGCACAACTATACATATACAACTGCATGTACATGTACGCTAATAGTCGCACTTAACGTGAAAACATGAGTTTTTGGGATTTTTATGGTGCTTTATCGGAATATCTGCCTCGTTAAGGCCAATAATATTCACATTGATCACCGGTACGTCCATATCTTTGCAATCGAATAAAAACAGCTAAGTAGACCACTTAATGATGCATTATCTTCTATTTACTTTTCTATTTTATTTTGACACACCCAAAATATAATAAGTAACAAAGTGTATTACTGGAAACCCAGGAAAGAGGAGAAGCAGCTTTTTTTTTAAATTGATGGTTATAGAGGAGATGGTCCCCGGAGCTTACATAAATTAGAACTGAAATCATTAAAAGTTAAGATGAGAAAGAATACATATTCATCGGAAGTTGTTTTTTACTTTATTGAGGCCTTTATTAAAATCAGATTAATTAAGGGTAGGTAATGTGTACAAAACACACAATTACTTTTTTTGGAATAAGATGCTATGCAAGCAGGTTACGTAGTAATTATGAGACAATCAAGTTCTGTAATTTCAGGACCCCCTAATTGCGGGGCCTTTCTTTGGCCAAATTTGGGATTGCCTACTTTTCCACCCTGGATTATGCTTTTCCGGAGAAAATCTATGCATATGAAAAAATAAAGACCTTTCAATAGCAAGAGCTATAATGGGGTCCAGGGCAAAATCCAGAATTTTTTCGGGGGAGGGGGAAAGCATTTTTGGTACTTCCTTGTTAGCTAGTAAACACTCGAGAATTTGCATGTGAAGATCAGACAATAACCAGTTTTTATGTCTGTATACCAGACAATTAGCTTAGGCTAAGTTGAAATCTACGTTGTAGGTATATTTTTATTAAATATTTAATATATAAAGATGGTATTTTGATGGGTCAGGCTAGGTATTCAATCTAATGGGTTCTGTGCGGGCCCCCTTCCATAATTCTGTGCTATAGTTTCCATAATTTTGTTACTAAACTATTATATTTTCATCATATTTTGTATATTTCATTATGATTAACCTAACTTCAAATCTTGAGTGTGTACTAGCGAACAAAGAAGTACCGGTCTATCTTATTATTCTTCGTTTGGGGGGGGGGGTGTAAAAAGTATGTTTTTTGGGGGGGGAATCTTTTTTAAACGCATCACAAATTTGTTTATATTCATTTTTATTGGTTGGACGAGCGATTCGGGGGGTTCAAACCCCATAACCCGTATAAGTGGATACGGCCTCGATGGAGCATATAAAAACAAAAGAATATTGACCTTTCAATTTCAAGGGTTATTAAAGTGGAAGAGCTTTCCACAAGGAGGCCACGGTAAGTCGAAAGGAACTATGTTACATACCATAAATTCAATAGGGGAACGAAAAAACTAAATGTCTTTCTAGGCTTCTGACTGACTGATTCTTTCTGTTTCGGGCCTTCAAGACACGGCGGAAAAAATTATGAAATTTTTTTTAAGGGTTTCAGGGAACACGTAATAATAATAATAATAAATAGATAAATTTAACAAGAGAACAGAAAAGCTGAGTAGTACATTTCTCGTCTTCTGACTGTTACTGATCATCAGTATTTCAATGATTGTTTTAGGCCTTCAATAAAACGACTGAAAGAATATTAACGTCAAAACATCAATGTCCACAGTATTTCTATAGGCGTGGGAAAGGGATATAAAGCATTTTGAAAAACGTCTGAAACTTAAAAATTTATTGTGAACCTAATAAGATAGAATAGAACCTAATATTCCATCGTAATAGAATTTTTTGGATTGGTGCGCTGGATTCGAGATCCTTTGTCTGAGAGGACGCGGGTTCGAGTCCCGGTGTACCCAATTCTTCAGTTTGGGACAGGGGTCAGTGGCGTGACTTCGTTATTTTCCTCCCACTGCTTATTATAAAACTATTTTAAGTGGTCATTTTAAATACCTTTGTTCCGTTAATGAAAAACAAAATTACAAGAAACATACAGACGAAGGATGTTGCTCGGCGGATATTATTGTTTTAACGTTCTTGTTTTTCTTCAAGCAGTGTTCGATTTTTTTTTTTTTTTTTTTTTTTTTTTTTTATTAGGCTACTTATCAAAAATGTAGTGGATCTACTATAGTTATATAACGATAACAAAACCTGAAATGTTGTACTAAACTACTAAAATGATGAAAGATAACGAGAAGTAAAAATGAAACATGTCATAAATTAAAAACAGCAGCACTAAACAGAGTAAGGATCCGCCTCTTCTTCAACAAGAAGAATCCAGCAGTTTGATTTCTTGCATTGGATCGTAAATACTTAGCGGATCCCACACTTCCTTTCGCAGGTGTGCTTAAGTTTGTGCCTCGCGACCGCACCTCTGACTATACCTCTTAACTGGTTCCAACGAATCTAGCTCTAACAGTACTTCAAAGTCTTCACCCAATCTTACATTAATTTCTCCTGGCCTGCATCGATGCCTTTTAGGGATATACGTAACCCCAAGCTTAGTACAGGTGCGATAGCTCAAAAGGCTTTAAGCTGCGATAGCAATATAATATTATAGGAGCTGAATTTTTTTTTTTTTTTTTTTTTTTTTTTTTTTTTTTTTTTTTTTTTACTTTTTCTTCTGGCCCTTTCTGTTTTTCTGGGCACAAAAAATTCAAAATTTGAAAGATCATTTTACCTACTATTTCTAGTGGTCAAAAAGAGGAAAAGTGTATTTCCGAGAAAAAAAAACTTCTACTTATCTTGGTAACACGTGAGATAGGAAATAAAGAAGACGGACATAATTTAAATAACAAATTTCAATTAATCAAAAACTATTAAGAATTAATTAATAAATTGAAGTAATTTTGTTAATAAATGAAAATTTTGTTACAATTTTGCCTGAAAATCTTATGGAAGAAGGAGAGGGAGGGCTAATCAAGATTTTGTCCCAGACGCAAGAGAAGGCATGAGAACTGCCACTATCTTAAATATGAATCCAGATTGCTTGTGGTAGCTGAGACCTTACACATCGAACAAAGAAATATTTTGACTCCTGGAACCCCTTAAGCCGAAAGCTTTCTGAAATATAATTTCAGCTGCAATTACTCATAAATGCACTTTATACTACACTTTACCAAACACTATAAAACAACTAAATAGCTATAATAAACTATTTGCGCAATAGCACATAACCTCTCTGGCCCGATTTAAGTATGGTCTCTGGTCCTTTTAAGTGATGATGCTGATGAGAGATAATGAAATAACCTTACGTTTAAACTTCTAGACCGGTAGGTTATAACACAACTACCGTAAATGCATTTCAGATTAACTACATTTTGAAACAGAAGAAATAACTTATCTGTTAGAAAATCGAACATACCCTCATTTTACTTTTTTTTCAATTTTATCCAACTGTAAACTGTAATGTGGCACTTAGGATTTCTTGAACCGTTTTCAGCTTACTTTTCACGGTACACGGTAATACTAATATTATTTAGGTGAAGGCCATGCTTCTAAGAAAAACGCACTTTTTTTTGTTTGGTCTCTGTCCCACTGGAAAAACCCCAAATCACCAATGTCTCTCCCAAGTAAGAAAATCATTTAATTGATAGAGATTTCAATACTTTAAATTTTATGGCATTCATTTTATGGTTTATTTATCTATCGTTACAAATAGTGGTAAGCCTTATGGTCCGTTGCATGAATAGTGAAGAAGTGTAAATTAGAAAACAAAATACAAATTTATGAAACATATTATAGGGAAAATCCGAATTGCTATTCAGTAAGAAACAAGGAGCCCTTCAGTGTAGTTGAAACTTTTGAAGAGGAGTCTATGAAGTGCATTGGGGCATTTTTCGAGAAAATGGCAGAATTACAAACTGAAAATGTGCATTCAAAGGGCAAAAAAAGGTTCCGTTTTACCTCTTAGGGTCCTTGGACTGACCTCAAGAAGAGGAAATTTTCCCTATCCATTTTCTACATGCATACGCTTATTTTCTTTTCTATGCACGTCCAATAAAAACAGGACAGAGAGAACATCAGATACACCGCATCGTAAGGAGTCTAATCGTATATTACAACATGGAAACCAGGGTCCTATCCAGGATTTTTATTCTGGGGAAGGGGGAGGGAATTTATATTGAAAGACTTTCTATCCCGGGGCGGGGGTTACCGAAAGAATGGGAACGAAAGCATCTCCAGTTGACTTTATTTAACGGTCTCAAATAAGTTATTTTTTAACTGCATCTTTAAGACCAGTATACGAGTCTCAGATATATCGTTTAGTTTTTAGGACAATTTTTTTTTTTACCTGCAATCTTACAACCAATTTATGAGCCAGTGATGTATTTCGGAAGGGAGCCAAAGGTCTGGAAATGAACCTGAGATACACTATCCTTTTCACTAGCATTAATAAACTAAGAAGAAAGTTATCATTCTTTTAGATAAGAAAATAATATATATCTCAGTATCCCCGGATTCAGTATTCACAGCTTGCACTTTGGAAACATAGTAACTAAAATAGTAAATTATTGTAATTTTACTGGTCATACCAAGTTAGTCCCTTGCTTCAAGTGCCCGAGTGCACTAATGAACTAGCACCCAAGAGCCTGTACTTTCAGGGTGGGATAAGGGAGGAGGAAGTTTTATCATGGACAGCGAAGAACATATCCACCTTTGATAAACCTTTAGACATGCAACATATATTTTAGAATATGAACCGATTTTTTGAAAGGTTTAGAGAAAGTGAAGGATTTTTACTCTTTTTATTATATCTATTCCCATTTTTATTAATATTAAAGGCAGTGTGATTATATGCCTAAATTTATATAAAAAACAAATTATGAAGTTCGCCAAAACCTTTTTCCTATTATATAGGTTCTTTTACCGGTATCTTAGGTTAGAAGGACTTCAGAGATTGGAAATTTTCAACAATATCCAGGAGCATAGTGAGAGAATTGTCAGAGAACTCAGTTTACGAATATTGAGGGAAGATAATAATATGGTGTTTAATTTTGAAGTAAACTCAATCTTTTAAACATAGATTAAAAGAACTCTCAAGAAGGGTGAAAACAAAGGCGCGAAATTTAAACAAAATTTTATTAATGAAACCAGGGGCACAAATGACAACTTTGCACCCTGTGGACAACGTTTGCATTGGTGCGAGCACGCACAGCGCAAACCCCATGCAAGCCAAAGAGTCATACCCGAGTCACATAATAATCTTACTTGTCGATAAAATCAAAATCATGCACGACGTTAGTGCCAATTATTTATCTGTTCATAATATAACGAGTTGAACGATGTTCAGCTTTCAGGCGTAAAATTGTGATTGACCAGTCACAGTTAATATTTTTGGCATTTATTTAATAATAAAGGACGGAAACTTAGAATAGCAGTTTTTCTATCTGTAAGGTCGATCTTTACAGGTCTATCTGTAAAGTCGATCTGTAAGGTCGATCTGAGGTGATCTATCTTGTAAGGTCGATCGTCGATGGATAATAGTTAGAAATAAATCAGTGTTGATACACGATTTTCATGCAAATTTCTCACCATTTAAATTTATCACGTCTGTGGCACAAGTGTGTCATTAAAATCAAGGAAAAACACATTGCACTGACGAATCTTAGCTTTTGTGTCAACAGGCCTGACTATGGTACGGCTTCAGGGCCATATCCAGGATTTTTTCGGGGGAACGGAGGGGTTGCAAAAAAAAACTTAAAAAAGTACATCAAAAATTTGTTCATTTTCATTTTTGTTACGTTTTTACGAGTTTGACAAACATTTCGGGGGGAGGGGGGTCAAACCCCCTACCCCCCTGGATATGGCCATGTGTGGCTCAGAAATCATTCTTCGGGTTTAATGTGGTTTCTATTAGAAACGATGTCCAATTTGGGCTTGAAATGTATACATCAGCCTGGCTGACGCGGAAATAGTAGTTTTATCATGTTGTTAATGTGAAAGTGCTAACATGTTGCATACAAAAGAACAGTGAAATACAGTCGATTAAAACATGATAAGGAAGAAGTCAATAAATAACAGGACTCAATAAACTTCAATGGAAGGCATATCTGTCTAGTTTCGGAAAAATATTTGCTTTTGATAACAGATTGTAATCTTATGAATGGAGTGCTCTTTGATTCAGGTCGACATTCAAGAATCCTTTTTCAATTTATTGGTATCAGATAAGGCTGTAACTGGGAGCATTTAACTCTTAGTTTTTTGACTATATCAGAATTTTGGCTATTCCCTAAATTTACCACAAACAAAACTGTGTTCTCCAAAATATCTCCGAAAATTAATGTTAAAGAAAATTAACAATGAGTATTTCGTGTTAGCATTTGTGTATTTACAAATGTTAGTTTTCGGGGAGATTTTGGAGAGCCTTTACTTCATTCCCAAAACAATTGGGATAGTGGAGCCAGTGATTCCTTTTCAGAATCAGGGATCCTTTTAAGAACCAGGAATTTCTTTTGAGAACCAGTGATTCCTTTTTCAAAATAAGTGATTTATCATAGGTGCAATCAGTACAACTTGACTGCGGTAATTTAAAGCGTGTCATGATGCACATGGGATGTACACAAGGGGGGGGGGTCGTGGCATTTACCCCCCAGAATCCTCATGTACGTAAGGTTTCCGGGCACTTCTTACTCAAATTATTTTTGGTACTTGTTTAGCAATGGCTCTCCGCAGAAGAAAAAACTATAGAATTTGAAGACAATTTAAAAAATTCTAAAATACTTATACCATTTTTAAAAAGGTTTCACTATTTTACCCCCCCCCCTCCTTTTTTTCTTGTGAAAGTGAAAGAAAAGAGCAACGTTACAGTCCTGTTTTGTCTCAGGACTGAAGACCGATTTAAAACTTTCATAAGGTTTTCTCGGGGGGGGGGAGGGGAGTAGATAAACTTTAAAATTGCACTGGGAATATATTATTCCCAATATATTATGGGAATATATAATATATTATGGGAATATAGAATATATTATTGTTCTGTCCTCACAAAGAGTAATAGCTCCTGCCCTTTTTTTTGGCTCTTCTACTAGTTTAAGCCTTTTTGAATGTAACTACCTCATATGAGCAAACCTATCCTTAGAAACTCTTGAAATCAGCGAACCAGCTGCTAGAAGTGGTCACCCTTACGGAAAGGATAAAATTTTAAGGTGATCACAAGATTTTCTTTCTCAGTGAGCAAAATTTTAAGAGAATCTGAACATTTCTCCCGTGGTATTTTTCATAGGGGGGAAGTTTGTTAGCGATTTTTCCCAGGAATTTTTCCCGGGAGGTAAAATAATAAGCGGATCCGAGGATGTTTTCCATGGGGGAGTGTGTGTTATTTTCTTAGGGGATAAAACTTGGAGGGAATCAGATGAAGTTACACCATAGGAAAATGTTATTGTTCATACGGGATCATAATATATTTTTTACGTGGATCAGAGATTTTCTTCAGAGAGAGAATTTTGTGAGAAAATTCTCTCAGAGAGAGAATTTCAGAGAGAAAATAGTTTTCCTTGTAGGCCATTTTTCTGGGAAGTGGGGTTAAAAACTTAAGAGAATTTACTGAATTTTTTTCAGAGTAAAATTTTAAGAGAATTTGAAGATATTCTCTAGGAGTATTTTTCCAAGGGGGTTATATTTTGAGGGGATTCAGGAAATTCTTCCCATGTTTGAGGAAGTTTACTTTTTCCAAGAGGTAAAATACGAAGCAGATCCAAAGATATTTTCCAGGGCTGTGTCTGTTATTTTTCGTAGGGGGATAAAACCGTAAAGGGGAGAAGACTTTTTACCATTCAATTTTTTTTTTTCACGAAGAAAGGGGAGTAATTTTTTGAGAGAATCAGAGAGTTTTCCCAGAGGAAGAAGATTAATGCCCCCCCCCCCACTGGGGGTGGATTATCACATATTAGAGGACTCTGCATTAGTTGAGAAAACGCTATTTTTTTAGAGGGGAGAGGGCTAAAAATTTAAGGGGATCGCTGAATCTTATTCCAGAGGATTGTAATGTTAAAAAAGGTTATTCCAGGATCAACGCCAAAAATTGTAGAGATAAAGCTCAACAGTCTTCGTCTTTCTAATTTACAGACCTTGTGAATATTGATAATTCGAAAAAGGAGATATCCGTAGAACTTTTGAACTATTTAATGTCTTATAACAAACCTTCTGACTGTGACACATTTTTAAAAATTCGGAAAAAATGATTTGGTTACTTTGTAGTTGTATGTGTATCAAACAATCCTTAAAAAAAAAGTTGGACATGGTTTTTGGTGTTGATAACATAGTTACATCATCCAACTAGATTTGTACCTTTTTAATTAAACGTAAAAAAAGGAAACGTGGAATATTTCCAAGAAAATTTCAAAACTAGAATCAAATTAAGTATCATATTGCATTTGGCAAGAATACTACTACATTTCCAATATGGTATATACGCTATTGTTTCCAGTGTTAATATTGGCATATGGTATAAAATAGATATTAGTATAGTATAAATTTTAATTCCAGAATAACTTTTACAAGTAAGAACTACAAACATATGTTCTAAAGCTTAAGCCCAGAGCTGGGGCTATTGAGAAGGAAACATGTTAAAAAAATTCTTACTTCATAATATGTAGAAAAACTATAGTACAACACTTTGAAGATGCTTCCACCATACATTACCCTCCCCCCTACTTTTCAAAAGCACAACCCAAACTATATATTTCCTATGTGTTTTCCCGTTTCTTGATTTTGTTGACGTTGATTCAATTTATGGGTACACGGATTGAAACAAGGGTGGCGCATGGCAAAATGTATTGGAAATGTGAAATTTTGGCTATATTTATGCACATTAGGGAGGGCTGGGAAAAAAGTGAAGTGAAATTGCCTTCAAAATATGTTAACTACAATATTTCTGCATATTATAAAGCAAGAACTGTTTTCTGAACATGTTTCTTTCTCCATAGCCCCAATTTTACGCTTCTACCGTCAAATAAAACATAATTTAATAACGGTTTACTAATCGTAAGCATATGTAAAATTTAGTATATTGGAAGAGGACGAAATTTAGAATTACTTTTAAAAACAAATGTTTATATAATACAAAAAATAAGAAAAAGCAATGACGTTAGCCTACCTTGAACGTTTTATTCCCATCCGACGGGGTTGTTGCGGCTGATATCGAGCCCTTGTCTACATATGCGGCCAGAGGTGGAACCATAAGTGTAGACTTTAGCGCTGGTGCAGATGCTGACATAATTTTTTCACCAAACTTATCATCATCATCTTTAACACTATCCAACGTATTACAGGCACTTCCACCTGATCCTCCAGAATCTATTGGGCAGCTTGAAGAGGCAGGTGACGGGCTGAAACTCTGCAGAATAATTGGTGCCACTTTATGCGGAGGAGGCTTATGCGTCACAATAGGCTCCTCAACTTTGTGCCAAGCTTCTCTCCTTCTCCCTGACATTCTCTTTCCCGAATGCCTCCTTCTCACACTTTTCCATTGAACATCATCACTATTGTCATCACTGCTATCACTAACTACATTTTTATTACCGAGGAGGCATGGTGGTGAGTTTGTGCCGATGCCACTTTCAACTGCACTTGGATTACTATCAACACTCCTTTGCAGTGAATTATTACTTCCATTATCGTCTTCACTTGATTCTCTGGATAGGCTAAGAGGAGTTGTTTGGGTCATGACGGATTTCAAATTCTCCTCACTATGGTCATTGTCTGACAGATCACAGTCTTGATTACAGCCATTATCGACATCATTAAGGGAGTTTACCAATTCCTGAAGCAGCACTATATTATCAGCTAAATTGAGGTGAGCATTGGATCGGCGAATGCTTTTCTCTACTCGTTGTATGAAGGCTGCAACGTCTTGTGGGTCCTGAAAAAATGGCAGGTTTTAGTTAAGTCCATCAAACTAAAAGCGTAGATACTAATCGGTGCATCAACTTTTTTCGTTTTTAGAGTGATGAACGTTTGAAAAGAAAGAGACAATCAACATTCGTTAATTGAGACGTCATCGCACCGTTACAGTAGGCATTACCTAATTGCTGCTCTTCTTCTTTTCTTTTTTAGGAGAAGGGGGTGGTCAAACTGTGGACGCCTTTGGAAATTTGATCGATATTTTGCCAAGGTCTCTAGTTTTGATTTACTTTTAAATAGTTTCCCTTATCATTTCCTTTTTTTAAAAGACTAAGTGTATAATTTAATTACAAGTGTTTTGCCGAGTTAAAGGCGTTTAGAAAGGCGCTAGATAGTAACTGTTACATCAATTTTTTTTTCATTTTTAGAATGATGGACGTTTGAAAAAGGAAAAAACAACCTACATTTGTTTCTTGAGGTGTCAACGCACCCTTACAGTAAACATTACCTAATTGCTACTGTTTTTTTTTTTTTCAGAAGGGGGTCATATGAGTAAAATTGTGGGCACCTTTTGAAATTTGATAGTCTTTTTTCTGTGTGTCCCAGTTTTGATTTATTTTTTCATAGTTGCCCTTATGATTTTCCATTTTTTAAGACCAAATATTGTGGATTTATAATGTATCTATAAGAGTTTTTCACGTGGTAGCCTAAAGGTCTTTTGGGGAGCGAAAATTTTGTAAAATATTTGAATTTGGAGGAAATAAAAATTCATTCATGCTCTTCATATGACCTAACAGACATGTACACACAGAGGTAATTCCAATGCTAAAGTTTTCAGAATGCAGTGTTTATATATTTTCTAAATCTCATAATTTTCGCAAAAATTTACTTTTCATCAACCATTCTGTTAGACAAAGACAGATTTAGACAGATTTTCATTATAATAATTTAGACAGATTCATTTTATTTACTAATAATTCCAAAATAAATTATGTATACACACAACCGCTCGGGGAAGGCTCGAAAAGCCTGATGATGGACGGCTGTAATCTTCTAATTCTCAACCAATAACAAAATCACTTACAAAAAAAAAACTAAAAAAAAAAGAAGAACACTCCCCCAAAAAATAACACTCAACTAACAAATAATACCAAAATTAACAATACTCTCCCAATAAATGTCTCTTAAACATAACCCAATGTGCTCAGTCTCCCGAATACCAGCTGGGATATCATTCCAAACAGCCGGAGCTAAATACCTAATTCCAAAACCTACACGAGTGGTGTCTCGGTACTCGACAGCAAAATTATCCGCCTCCCTAATCGCATACCTGTGGCACGAACGATTTATGCGGAAAAAGTCGGTGAAAAATGTAAGACATAGATAATTCCAAAAACATCGATAAGCAAAAACAGCAGCTTGATAATCGCGGATCTGGCTGATACAAAGCTGTTGTAATCAATAACCAACTGTAAGTAAGGAACAACCCGGCTCAATAGTAGCCGAAACTCTAAACAGCGGAATTTTGATATAGATACATCACGAGAATCGGATTTTTATGTTGATTTCAAATAATTAAGTTTCATCAAGTTTAGTCCTACCCATCCAAAGTTATGAGACTGAGGAAATTTGCCTTATTTTCGAAAAAAGGGAAACCATCCCCTAAAAGTTATAGAATCTTAATCAAAATTACACCATCAGATTCAACGTATCAGAGAACCTTACTGTAGAGGTTTTAAAATCCTATCTGCAAAAATGTGGAATTTTGTATTTTGTATTTTTTCTTTTTTTTTTTACCAGAAGAAAGATCATGGATGCGAGTTTATTTATTTTTTTTTTAGGGGTGATCATATCGACCCAGTGGTCCTAGAATGTCGCGAGAGGGCTCATTGGAATGGAAATTAAGAGTTCTAATGCCCTTTCTAAGTGACCAAAAAATTGGATCGTAACTATTTTTTTTTTAATTTAAATTCTTAAAACACGACACGGTATCGTTCACATTTTCTACATAATTACCAGGAAGGCGTACAGTTTTATTTGAAGCATCTACACTCTTTTAAAATTCGCATTCGCATAAAAATCACTAGTCCAAAGAACACAACCACAACAGATATAAGGCGTAACAATAGTATGGTACAGTAATAGAAGAAAAGATAATGGTAAAACATACTTTAATCGACGGAGAATTCCCATACCTCTAGCAACTTTAGCTGCAACAAGATCACTATAGGGCCTTCAACACAAATTACAATCAAGTTGAAAACCCAAATAAGGCACTTCATGCACCTGTGACAAAGCCCTACCATCGAAAAATATCTCTCCATCAACACTTGGCTGCCTACCAACTCTTCTCAATATCATAAAACTAGGTTTTTAACATTCACTGACGAAAGGCTCAAACTTATAAACACAAAAAAAGACTTTAAAATCTATTTACTTTTAACAACAAATCATCAATGGATCGACTAGACACAGTTAAACCAGTATAAGTGGTAATAAAACACTCAGGTAAGTAGGAACGCACTGAGTCAACACGAACAAGGTACAGAATTGGTCCCAAGACAGGCCCCTGGGGTACATTACGCTTCACTTGAAAAGGAGAGAAGAACACATCATTTAATGCAACATGAAGAGATCTGCCACTCAAAAAACTTTCTAACCTCTTCAGATAGTACCACGAACTCCAAGGGATTGTAGACGTTTGTGTAAAATTTTAAAATCCACTGTATCAAACGCTTTTCTAAAATCAATAAAAATAATCGAAGGAATGTCACCACGTTCAAAGTATTTATTCACAGTATCACAGAGGGATTACACTGCGTCTGACGTAGAGTTCCTAAAGCCGAACTGGGTTTCACTTAACATCCCCTTTTTCGTAAGGTAATCATAGAGCCTTTTATGCACAATTTTTCAAATAATTTTGAAAATAGGGGTAGGATTGATATGGGTCTATAATATTCAACATCTAGCTTAGAACCACCTTTAAAAGGGGAGTCCCATTTGCTCTTTTAAGTACATCAGGAAATTCGCCGGTTCGGAGGAAAAGATTGATTATGTGGACGAGGCATGGTAGTAAATAACACATCACTGATTTGAAAGTCCTAAGATTAATGCCTTCTATCACTGCTGAATTAGATTTGATTCTTTTCCCAACCTTCAGAATTTCGTTTTCAGTACACGGCTCAAATTCAATTTCACTTCCAGTTCCTCTATCATCCACAAATTTATAGTCCAAAAAGTCATCATCAGAATTCATCAGCCCTTCCGCCTGTACATTTTGCCCAATACTTGAAAAAAAACTCAGCAAATCTGTTGGTAATAATCGTTTCATCATTAACAGTTTCTCCTTGAATCAGAAGCGAATTATAGAGCCTTTTATGGACAATTTTTCAAATAATTTTGAAAATAGGGGTAGGATTGATATGGGTCTATAAAATTCAACTTCTAGCTTAGAACCACCTTTAAAAGGAGAGTCTCATTTGCACTTTTAAGTGCATCAGGAAATTCGCCGGTTCGGAGGAAAAGATTGATTATGTGAACGAGGCATGGTAGTAAATAACACATCACTGATTTGAAAGTCCTAAGATTAATGCCTTCTATCGCTGCTGAATTAGATTTGATTCTTTTCCCAACCTTCAGAATTTCGTTTTCAGTACACGGCCCAAATTCAATTTCACTTCCAGTTCCTCTATCATCCACAAATAAAGAGTCCAAAAAATCATCATCAGAATTCATCAGCCCTTCCGCCTGTACATTTTACCCAATACTTGAAGAAACAAGAGCAAAGAGCTCATATGGCACTTGTGACGAGGCGAGAAGAGCTAAGAGCCAAGAGATCATATGGTATGAGCTCTAACAAAATTCTATGAATCAATGGATTGATTTAAAAAGGAAAATAAGAGGCTTAATGCCGGTCAGGATTTAAAATAAGAGCTCTGAGTCACGATGTCCTTCTAAATATCAAAATTCATTAAGATCCGATCACCCACTTGTAAGTTATAAATACCTAATTTTTTCCAATTTTTCCTCTCCCTTTAGCCCCAGATGGTCGAATCTGGGAAAACGACTTCATCAAGTCAAATTGTGCAGCTCCCTGACACGCCTACCAATTTTAATCGTCCTAGCACGTCCAGAAGCACCAAACTCGCCAAATCACTGAACCCCAAATTTCCCCAAAGAGAGCGAATCCAGTACGATTCTGTCAATCACGTATCAAGGACATTTGTTTATTCTATCCACCAAGCTTCATCCGGATTCATCCACTCCAAGCGTTTTTCCAAGATTTCCCCCTCCAACTCCCCCCAATGTCAAAAGATCTGGTTGGGATTTGAAATAAGAGCTTTGAGACATGAATTACTTCTAAAAATCAAATTTCATTAAAATCCGATCATCTATTCGTAAGATAAAAATACCCCAATTTTCACTTTTCCAAGAATTCCGGTTTACCCCTCCAACTCCCCCCAATGTCACAGGATCTGGTAGGAATTTAAAATTAGAACTTTAAAGCACAAGATCCTTCTAAATATCAAATTTCATTAAGATCTGGTCACCCTTTCGTAAGTTACAAATACCTCAATTTTCAAAATTACCTCCCCCCCCCCAATTCCACCAAAGAGAGCAGATCCGGTCCGGTTATGTCAGTCACGTATCTTAGACAGGTTTCTATTCTTCCCATCCAGTTTCATCCTGATCTCATCGCTTTAAGTATTTTCTAAGATTTCCGGTCCCCCCCAACTGCCCCTCCCCCCAATTACGCTTGATCCGGTTGAGATTTAAAATAAGAGATCTGAGTTACGAGGTCCTTCTAAATATGAAGTTTCATGAAGATCCGATCACTCCTTCGTAAGTTAAAAATACGTCATTTTTTTCTTATTTTTCAGAACTAGCCCCCCCCCCCAATAGAGCGGATCCGTTTCAATTATGTAAATCACGTATGAAAGACTTCTGCTCTTATTTTTCCCAACAAGTTTCATCCCGATCCCTCCAATCTAAGCGTTTTCCATGATTTTAGGTTCCCCACCCCAAACTTCCCCCAGTGTCACCAGATCCGGTCAGGATTTAAAATAAGAGCTTTGAGACACGATATCCTTCTAAATATCAAATTTCATCGAGATCCGATCACCCGTTCGTAAGTTAAAAAATACCTCATTTTTTCTAATTTTTCAGAAATAACCCCTCCCCCAACTACCCCAAAGAGAGCGGATCCGTTCCGGTTATGTCAATCATGTATCTAGGACTTGTGCTTAATATTCCCACCAAGTTTCATCCCGATCCCTCCACTCTAAGTTTTTTCCAAGTTTTAGGTTTCCCCCTCCCATATCCCCCCCCAATGTCACCAGACCCGGTCGGGATTTAAAATAATAGTTCTAAGACACGATATCCTTCCAAACATAAAATTTCATTAAGATCTGATCAACAGTTCGTAAGTTAAAAATACTTCAATTTTTCTATTTTTTCCGAATTAACCGGCCCCCCACTCCCCCCCCCAGATGGTCAAATTGGGAAAACGACTATTTCTAATTTAAGCTGGTCCCGTCCCTGATACGCCTGCCAAAGTTCATCGTCCTAGCTTACCTGGAAGTGCCTAAAGTAGCAAAACCAGGACCGACAGACCGACAGAATTGGCGATTGCTATATGTCACTTGGTTAATACCAAGTGCCATAAAAACTCAGCAAATCTGTTGGTACTAATCGTTTCATCATTAACAGTTTCTCCTTGAATCAGTAGCGAATTGGGTGGAGCTTCTTTCTTCCTTCCCGATACATCGGGAAGGAATAATAACCTTCCTAGTTCCTTTAGTATTATGCTTATTTAAACTCAATTGATTCACAAAGTATTTTTTTAGCTTTTTCTTCTCATTGAGTTCACCTAATTGCGTATTATTTTTAATTCTTACTGTTTTTGGCCAAGTCACTATTTAAATAATCCACATACAATTGAATTCTTAAATCTGAGGCTTCAAGAATTTCCGTAGTTATCCAGGGCTTCCTGGGTTCATTCTAATGTGGTTTCAAACATTTCACTGGGCAAGTCTTATCGTATATAAATGCACGAGGATCATTATCTTTCATATCTAAAATTTCACTAAAATTAAGGCTGCTTAACTCTTCACCAAACCTCAGTAAATTCTCTTTTTTTTAACGACGACTTAATCTTTTTTAATTCATTTCTTTTTATTCAGTCGCAAGGTACCGGTGCTACAACCGGGAAATGGTCTGAACAAGGGTGGAGAAACACATAAGCATAACTACGGTCCACATACTTAGAACCAACAAAAATATTATCTATGAGAATGACTGAATGACTCGTAACACGTGTTATAATATTCACAGGGGGGAAAAGATCATGAACAACCATCAAATTAAAATAATCAAGATTCACTCCATTCAATGAAAGAAGATCAAAGTTAATCAACCATGCCAAAAAAATACAGATCTGTCCGAGACGTCACAGGTGCAAGTTGACCAAACCCACGCTCAAATTCCTCCCAGCACTCGATGGCCTATACACAACATAAGTTTCCTTCTTCCCAAATCTAATTCCAGTTGAAAACTTTCAGACTTACCCTCTATCCAAACATCAATATCATTTCTTACTTGGTAAGACAACGACTTTGAAATCAAACACACAATTCCACCTCTATGAACTGATGTCGGTTTTTAGTCTCTAAATTAAATAAAAAAAACTAATTTTTTTAGCTGAAAGTAAGGAGCGACATTAAAACTTAAAAGGAACAGAAATTACTCCGTATATGAAATGGGCTGTCCCCTCCGCAATCCATCTCTCTTTACGCTAAAGCTTTTAATTGTTTTAAAAAGTAGAATTGTGGCAAAGAGTCAAACTTCAGCGTAAAGAGCGAGGGATTGCGGAGGGGACAACCCATTTCATATACGGAGTAATTTCTGTTCGTTTTAAGTTTTAATGTCGCTCCTTACTTTCAGCTAAAAAAATTATTTTTTTTTATTTAATTTCTGAACGTTTTTGAATTAATGCATGTTTGGTTTTGGCTCTCCGCACATAAATTATTAAAATGAAACTTGTATATTAATTCTTTTTTTGGCTAAATGGCTTTCTCTTAGTTTTGATCAGACGATTTTGAGAAATAAGGGGTGGAGAAGGAGGCCTAGTTGCCCTCCAATTTTTCGGTCACTTAAAATGGCAACTAGAACTTTTAATTTTTAATGAACGTTTTTATTAGTAAGAAATACACGTAACTTAAGAATTAATTTACGCAACAAACTTTCATAACCTTATATTTTTATTATGTATACGAGGGGGTTTGTACCCTCGTTAATACCTCGCTCTTTACACTAAATCGTAAGTTTTGTCCCAATTCTTTAAGAATGACCCCTGAATCAGAAAGGCCGTAGAATAAATAGTTGAAATTACTAAAAATACTTTAGCATAAAGAGCAAGGTATTTATCTCCTCCTAAATACCTCGCTCTTTATGCTAAAGTATTTTTAGAACCCCTCATATGCGTAATTATCTCTGTTCGTTTTAGGTTTCAATGCTACTTCTTCCTTTCATTTGAAAAAACGTTTTCATGTTTATTTTTCATTGTTTTCTTATAGTAGTGCTAGAGAACCCTGCGCCCTTTTCATTGAATTTTTCTTCCCTCATGACAGATTCCTCCAAGGAAAGATCCTCCAACATAGCCCCCTCTCCTCAGCCCCACCCCCAAACAAAATAAAATCCCCCTGAAAACGTCTGTACACTTCCCAATAACCATTACTATATGTAAACACTGGTCAAAGTTTGTAACTTGCAGCCCCTCCCCCAGGGATTGTGGGGGAGTAAGTCATTACCAAAGACATAGTTATTATGGTTTTCGACTATGCTGAACAAAATGGCTATCTCAAAATTTTGATCCGTTGACTTTGGGAAAAAAATGAGCGTGGGAGGGGGCCTAGATGCCCTCCAATTTTTTGGTCACTTAAAAAGGGCACTAGAACTTTTCATTTCCGTTAGAATGAGCCCTCTTGCGACATTCTAGGACCACTTGGTCGATACGATGACCCCTGGGAAAAAAAAAAAAAAAAAAAAAAAAAAAAAAAAAAAAAAAAAAAAAAAACAAATAAACACACACCCGTGATTTGTCTTCTGGCAAAAAATACAAAATTCCACATTTTTGTAGATAGGAGCTTGAAACTTCTATAGTAGGGTTCTCTGATACGCTGAATCTGATGGTGTCATTTTCGTTAAGATCCTACGACTTTTAGGGGGTGTTTCTCCCTATTTTCTTAAATAAGGCAAATTTTATCAGGCTCGTAACTTTTCATGGGTAAGATTAAACTTGATTAAACTTATATATTTAAAATCAGCATTAAAATGCGATTCTTTTGATGTAGCTATTGATATCAAAATTCAATTTTTTAGAGTTTTGGTTACTATTGAGCCGGGTCGCTCCTTACTACAGTTCGTTACCACGAACTGTTTGATTATAATCTAGAAAAGAATACAACAAGGGAGAGTGTTCCTGACTCAAAAACTTAAACATTTATAAATAAAAGTAATTTTTCCCTGAGCATCAGACAGAAATTGCAGCACACCCTCGTAACAAGTAGTGAGGTGGCAATTCCAGGCATATAAATGCAACAAATCAGCTTCCCCAGGGTTAAACTGCGGACTTTGAACATAAGCACTATTGCTTTACTGTTGAAGTCTGACTTGGTTCATACACGGTTCAAGATCTCATGCTATTGGTGCCGACAAAACCTCTTTTAGACGAAAAGGTCGGCTCATAAAATAATCAAGTATAAACGCAGTAAGATTAAATAAATACACAAACCAAAAAAAAACTCTGAATGAAAAGAAAAAAAGTAAAAAAAAAAAAATGCAAGACTGAGAATCAACAATTTTCAAGAATAACAATGAAAATCACGAAAATAGCGAAAAATACAGAAACCAAACAAATCTCTCTAAATGAAAAGAAAAAAAGTAGCAAAAGAAAATGCAGAACTGAAAATCGACAGTTTTTGAGAATAATAATGGAGATAACAAAAATAGCGAACAAGTAGTCAGAAAAGGGAAAAAAAACAATAAGAGAAAGAAAAAAACACGAAAAACAACACAAATACTATTTCAAATGCATTCGCCAAGGGATCTTTTTTTCCGCAGACGGTTCATTTGGCGACTTCACTAGTATGTTGCCGCGGTCAGTCCATACATGTTTGACACCGAAGCGATCCCTTGCGGCCATTTGCAAATCACGACGTCGCTTTGTAAGGGATCCCGACACAAAAATGCCCGAACTAGCTAGATTAGACTTCTGTGAGAAAACTTTTCGTTTTAAGCGAAAACTTTTGGCTTAAGTTCATCAAACGCGAGTTTAACATTCTTCGCAGTTTTAGTAGAAGCTTCTTGATCATTGTTTTCATGCGATACAAGATTACTCCCAGAAACAATTTGCTTGTTATGATCCCAGCAGCAGAAGATCAAATAGTTTATTCGCTTTCCATAATCTTTCATAATTTTTTTAATTCATACTGGTTACAGTGGAAAGCCTGCAAATTTCGCCAGTGCTAAATCGAATTGGGTACTTGTGTATTATTCAGAACACAATCAATAAGTGAAGTTAGCTTCTTTCGTGAAATTAAATATATAAAAAAACAAGTTTTTTAAATGAAAGTAAGGAGCGACATTAAAGCTTAAAACGAATAGACATTACTCCGTATATGAAAGGAGCTTTTCCTCTTCAACGCCCCGCTCTTTACGCTAAAGTTTGACTCTTTCTCTTAACTCTACCTCTTAAAACAGTAAAAAAAAAACTTTAGTGTAAAGAGAGGGGCGTTGAAGAGGAAAAGCCCCTTGCATTTACGGAGTAATTTTCTGGTCATTTTAAGTTTTAATGTCGGTCATTACTTTCATTTAAAAAAACTTGTTTTTTATTTAATTTCAGGACACTTTTTAATTAATGTATGTTTTGATCTTGGCTCTCCGAACATAAATAATTAAAACGAAATTTGCATATTAAATTTTTTGTGTAAATGGCTTTCTCATAGTTTTAATTGCAAGATTTTGACAAAAAAGGTGCGAGGGAGGAAGCCTAGTTGCCCTCCAATTTTTTGATTATTTAAAAAGGCAACTAGAACTTTTAATTTTTTACGAACATTTTCATTAGTAAAAAAATACGTAATTTACGAATTAACTTACGTAACGAACTTCTATATTCGTATGTTTTTATTGCGTATATGAGGGGGTTCACCCTCGTTGATACCTCGCTTTTTACACTAAAGCTTAAATTTTGTCCTAATTCCATAAGAATGACCCTTGAATCATAAAGGCCGTAGAATAAATGGTTGAAATTACTAAAAATACTTTAGCGTAAAGAGCGAGGTATTACGAGGAGGTAAACCCCTCATATGTGTAATAATTTCTGCTCGTTTAAGTTTTAATGCTGCTCCTCACTTTCAGTAGAAAAAAAACTTTTCATATTTATTTTTTCATTGTTTTTTAAATAATGCAAGAAAATCCTGCGCCCCCTTCATTGAAAGTCTCTTCCCCCACGAGAAGTATTTCCATGGAAGATCCTCCCACGTAGCCCCCTCCCACCACCTCAACCCCCGCCCCCCAAACCAAAAAAAAGCCTGAAAACGTCCGTACACTTCCCAGTAACCATTACTATATGTAAACACAGGTCAAAGTTTGTAACTTGCAACCCCTTGCACGGAGACTGCGGGGGAGTAAGTCGTCCCAATGACATCGTTATTGAGTTTTTCGACTATGGTGAATAAAATGACTATCTCAGAATTTTGATCCGGTCATTTTGGGGAAAAATGAGCGTGGGAGGGGGCCTAGGTGCCCTCCAATTTTTTGGTCACTTAAAAAGGACACTAGAACTTTTAATTTCCGTTATAATGAGCCCTCTCACGACATTCTAGGATCACTGGGTCGATACGATCACCCCTGGGAAAAAAAGAACAAACAAAAAAGCAAACAAACAAATAAACACGCATCCGTGATTTGTCTTCTGGCAAAAAATGCGAAATTCCACATTTTTGTAGATAGGAGCTTGAAACTCCTACAGTAGGGTTCTCTGATACGCTGATGGTGTGATTTTCGTTAAGATTGTATGACTTTAGGGGGTGTTTTCCCCTATTTTCTAAAATGAGGCAAATTTTCTCAGGCTCGTAACTTTTGATAGGTAAGACTAATATTGATGAAAGTTATATATTTAAAATCAGCATTAAAATGCGATTTTTTTATGTAACTATTGGTATCAAAATTCCATTTTTTAGAGTTTCGGTTACTATCGAGGGTCGCTCCTTACTACAGTTCGTTACCACGAACTGTTTGAAATCATGGTTGGTTAGACAATCATGGTTGAAACAATTTATGGTTAGGTTAGGCTATTATGATTAGTTATTTTGAAACCACGTATTTACACGCAAATTGACTTTTTTCAAACATGGTCTATTGTTACACTTCCAAAACTGTTCCTTCTCGTAAGAGTATAAAGTGATGTTGTGTCCATTGACGTACTGTTTTGTTGTGGGCAACAGCCCCTTTTCCTGGAAAAACTATAATTGCCTCTTTTTCAGTCTTTGGCAAATCCCAAATCTTCATTTCAAAATCCATGGTCAGACACTATCTTCTATCACTATGCGTAGCAAATTAAATTGAGTTCTGTCATTGCGGCTATGAAACCGGATTTTCGCAGCGTAGTTTGTTTCACGAAAGAACCTAACTTCACTTATTGAGTGTGTTCTGAACTATATACGAGAACCTCGAATTGCTTGTATGACGGCATGATTAACGTGAGCGGGAGAAAAAAGAAAGAAGACAATTAAGGAGACTTATCTTAAAGTGGGCGAGCCCACAGATGACGTTGGCAAACACCGCTCTTGTAGGGTGGACCGTGGAGGCCTGTAACGTTTTTCTCCACCATTTTCTTACATCCAAAACAGCATAGCATCGATTAATTAACAAAACAAACAAATCCAGTCTTTTTCGCACAATTTCGCAGCAAACCCTTTGTTTATTTGGCACAAAGCCACGCACAGGTAGATCGGTATTTTTACGAGTAAGGTAGTTCATGCAATTCAATCTTTACAGTTCCATAATAGTTTATCCTTGTAACTTGAAAAAAATAATCCGATTAATTTAGCTTATGTTTACATTTCAAGAACAAGGTAATATCCAGAAAAAGGTTAGTTTTTGTTCGTCCGCACCAAATGAAAGCTCAACTGAGCTTTCATTTGGTAAGCTAGTTTCATTTGGTAAGCTTTCATTTGGAAAGCTAGTTCAACGTCCGCACCAAATGAAAGCAACTAAACTTAGACAAGTTGAGTTGAACACTACTTAAAGTTAGTTGTTCATGCCATAAAATACTTTAAGTGATCAAGGAAAAAAAAACGAAGCTACGTCCAGACATCGCTATCAGGTACGTATATTCGACCGTTCGAATGCAGCAGTAACTAATGGATAAAATTCCAAAAAACCTAAAGTGGGGCTAAAGCAGGTACACAACCAGAGAATCTTTGCTACCCTACTAAATATCACATTTTTGCCATTTCCATAATTTCTATGCAATTCACCTTTTGTTTTTTGTGAATTCCTTCCCCAAAACCACATTCCTGTAAAACTGCTTACTTCGACCAAAATATATTCTGCTGGCCTGCAATTGTTCCATATATTAATAAAGCAGTCTTTCTAAAGGGTTTTCTGCTATTTTGAAAACCGCTAGATGCCAAAGGCTCCCTAACCCTTCTCCAAATAGTTTCTGAATTTTTCGTACTAGTACATGTTCATTTGTTTAATGCATATCTGTTTATTTTTATATTTTATACATATTATTTTATATAGTTTATTTTACATGTATTTAATTTTATATTCATACTTACTTTTTACATTTTATATTTATGCAGGCTACAACCCAGAAGTTACCAAAAATATTACATGATAAACTTTGACAAATTGAATCGGTGAGCCTTGATCCCATAGAATTTGTATATTTTTAGCAAAGATATAAATCTTAGCACCTCGAACAGATTTGGCAATAAAGAGGATAATACATGGGAGTAAGACTCGCCGACAAAGGATCAGGAAAAGAGATAAGGCTTTCCCGCTTTGTTAAACGACTGGAATGGTGATAGCTAGAAATTTTATACAAAAGGCTTTTTATGTTAAAGATTTGTAAAATTTGCAAAACGATTTCCGATATCGTACGGCAGATGTCTTTATCTTAATAGAATACGTAAACAGAGACACATAAGACGACTATTAAAGTGAAAGGTAAGCCGCTCAAAGGATTAATTTGGTATGGTGAATTCCAGTCCAGCAGGCTTACCAAAGTTGCCGAAATGAGCAGAAAAATGATACTAAATGTTCCTCCAGACAATGTATGGATCTAAAAATTATTTTTCGTTGGCGCTTCTTTGCGGCATTTGGGGTTTCATTCCCCATGGTTTGATAACACGATGCGTAAAATCGGATGATTTTTTGTGCGGTGGCCAAACGCTCTTTCATGCGGGCTCAATAATGTGCCCAATATCTTCTGTCTTAAAAGCATTTAGAGCACATAAACATTTAAAAAAGACCCTTCTTTGTGACTTAGCCTTAAAATCTGCAACTGGAAATAGTAGAATTTTTTTCAAATAGGCAATTGTTTGAAAAAGCAGTGCTTTCCGCGTAGATATATTCTTTTTCTAGCTCATATCCACGCGCTAAACTATGCGGTTCCTTGAATTTGCACGATATTACGCATCGCATAATTGGGCTTTTGAGAGTTATTAAGTCAATGGGATTTTAGAGCGAGGAAATTTTTTCTTACTTGGCAGTTGCTAAACAAATATGGAAATGGCGACCAAACAAATATGTCATCCAAATATTTAAGTATTCAATTAAATCACAGATCAAATTTGCTATGACAAGGGAATTATTACATTTCTCAAATAATGACAAAACAAACATCACAGGTTCCGTACATAAATGTACCACATTCTCGATAAAAACAAATATGACGTTAGGAATAAGAGAGGCCTATTTTTTGCAACGTATGAGCTAAAAACGCCAACTATTTGCGGCAGCAAATGACTTAGCAAATTAGAGTGCTTTGTACTTCCTAATACCTCCGTGTTGAACAACTTTATTGTAAACTGTCACGCAAGGATGAGTCCCTAGTCCGGATAAACCCTTGTGCCTGGCTAAGTAATGCTAGTATGGAGGCCGGTGTTTACCCCCTCACCAGAAAATCCCCCTTGAAAAAACTGCATAAAATATCCCTCAAAAAATGCCGCCCAAGGAGCTGGTTAGTCTCCAATCCCTTTCGACTTATCAAAAAGGACTAGAGCCCTCAATATATGATCTAACAAACACCCTCCGAAGTTTCTGCGAACATGGGGTGGAGCTGTGGGAGAAGAAGGGACAATCCACCCTATAAGAAACAAATTCTGCTCATTTTGTGGTTTAATGTAATTTTTTCTTTTATAATAGCAGCGTAGACCAGAAATATTCCTGGAAATCATAAGGAAGTAAATATCAATTTCACATTTTTGATGTGGTTTAAAGTTGCCCTTGGCTCCTCTTCCCCAAAAAATACCCTCTCCCCTTTAAAAATAGCTAAGAGCTCATATGGCACTTGTGACGAGGAAAGAAGAGCTAAGAGCGAAGAGCTCATATGGTATGAGCTTTAACAAAATTCTATGAATCAATAGATTGATTTAAAAAGGAAAATAAGAGGCTTAATGCCGGTCAGGATTTAAAATAAGAGCTCTGAGTCACGATGTCCTTCTAAATATCAAAATTCATTAAGATCCGATCACCCACTCGTAACTTATAAATACCTAATTTTTTCTAATTTTTCCTCTCCCTTTAGCCCCCCATATAGTCGAATCTGGGAAAACGACTTTATCAAGTCAAATTGTGCAGCTCCCTGACACGCCTACTAATTTTCATCGTCCTAGCACGTCCAGAAGCACCAAAATCGCCAAATCACTGAACCCTCCCCCCAACTCCCCCAAAGAGAGCAAATCCAGTACGATTCTGTCAATCACGCATCAAGGACATTAGCTTATTCTATCCACCAAGCTTCATCCCGATTCCTCCGCTCCAAGTGTTTTCCAAGATTTCCCCCTCCAACTCCCCCAATGTCAAAAGATCTGGTAGGGATTTGAATTAAGAGCTCTGAGACATGAATTCATTCTAAATATCAAATTTCATTAAGATCCGATCACCTATTCGTAAGATAAAAATACCCCAATTTTCACGTTTTCCAAGAATTCCGGTTTCCCCCTCCAACTCCCCCCAATGTCGCAGGATCTGGTCGAAATTTAAAATTAGGACTTTAAAGAACAAGATCCTTCTAAATATCAAATTTCATTAAGATCTGGTCACCCTTTCGTAAGTTACAAATACCTCAATTTTCAAAATTGCCCCCCCCCAAACTCCACCTAAGAGAGCAGATCCGGTCCGGTTATGTCAGTCACGTATCTTAAACAGGTTTCTATTCTTCCCATCCAGTTTCATCCTGATCTCACCTCTTTAAGTATTTTCTACGATTTTCGCTCCCCCCAACTGCCCCCCCCCCCAATTACGCTTGATCCGGTTGAGATTTAAAATAAGAGATCTGGGTTACGAGGTCCTTCTAAATATGAAGTTTTATGAAGATCTGATCACTCCTTCGTAAGTTAAAAATACGTCATTTTTTCTTATTTTTCAGAATTAACCCCCCCCCCCAATAGAGCGAATCTGTTCCAATTATGTAAATCACGTATGTAAGAGTTCTGCTTATTTTTCCCACCAAGTTTCATCACGATCCCTCCAATCTAAGCGTTTTCCATGACTTTAGGTTCCCCCACCCCAAAATCCCCCCATTGTCACCAGATCCGGTCGGGATTTAAAATAAGAGCTTTGAGACACGATATCCATCTAAATATCAAATTTCATTGAGATCCGATCACCCGTTCGTAAGTTAAAAATACCTCATTTTTTCTAATTTTTCAGAATTAACCCCCCTCCCAACTACCCCAAAGAGAGCGGATACGTTCCGGTTATGTCAATCATGTATCTAGGACGTGTGCTTATTTTTCCCACCAAATTTCATCCCGATCCCTCCACTCTAAGTGTTTTCCAAGTTTTAGGTTTCCCCCTCCCAACTCACCCCAATGTCACCAGATTCGGTCGGGATTTAAAATAAGAGCCCCGAGACATGATATCCTTGTAAATATCAAATTTCATTGAGATCCGATCACCTGTTCGTAAGTTAAAAATACCTCATTTTTTTCTAATTTTCCAGAAATAATCCCCTCCCCCAACTACCCCAAAGAGAGCGGATCCGTTCCGTTTATGTCAATCATGTATCTAGGACTTGTGTTTATTTTTCCCACCAAATTTCATCCCGATCCCTCCACTCTAAGTGGTTTCCAAGATTTAGATTTCCCCCTCCCAACCCCCCCCCCCCCCCCAATGTCACCAGATCCGGTCGGGATTTAAAATAAGAGCTCTAAGACACGATATATTTTTAAATATCTAATTTCTTTGAGATCCGATCACCCATTCGTAAGTTAAAAATACCTCATTTTTTCTAATTTTCAGAATTACCCCCCCCCCCCAACTACCCCAAAGAGAGCGGATCCATTCCAGTTATGTCAATCATGTATCTAGGACTTGTACTTATTTTCCCATCAAGTTTCATCCCAATCCTAGAATTTAGGTTTTCCAAGAACCTAAGTGTTACTTAGGTTCTTAGAACCACTCTAAGTGTTTTCCAAGAATTTAGGTTTCTCCGTCCCAACTCCCCCCAATGTCACCAGATCCGGTCGGGATTTAAAATAATAGCTTTGAGACATGATATTCTTGCAAACATCAACTTTCATTGAGATCTGATCAACCGTTCGTAAGTTAAAAATACTTCAATTTTTTCCGAATTAACGGGCCCCCACTCCCCCCCCATATGGTAAAATCGGGAAAACAACTATTTCTAATTTAATCTGGTTCGGTCCCTGATACGCCTGCCAAATTTCATCGTCCTAGCTTACCTGGAAGTGCCTAAAGTAGCAAAACCGGGACCGACAGACCGACAGAATTTGCGATTGCTATATGTCACTTGGTTAATACCAAGTGCCATAAAAATCTTTGCTACGACCCAGGGGATGCATCAATTTATACCTCCATACTTCCCTCTCTCTTAGAACAAATTCTGTATTTATCTGATGGCTCAGATAAATCAGATGGCTCGCGCATTAATATAGTATTACTATTTGCTATCCTATGGAAGTATATCATGCGGAGGTAATATTTGATTAACATGTCTTAACCTTTTAACCATGTCTTAAAGACCTGAGAAAAATTTCTCTTGAACAAACCGTTGGTAGTGAATAACAATAAGAAAACCTGAAACCCACTTTTCAGTTTTTTCCGAGGCCCACTCTTGACTTCCAGGAGGCCCACTCTTGACTTCCAGGAGGCCCACTCTTGACTTCCAGGGGTTCATCTAAAAACCCGATATTAGGTATTGACAAGGGGGTGAACCCCCTCATGTTTCGTTTTAAGTTTTAATCGAAAAGATTTTATGCTACAATTTTTGTAAAATTCAGACATAAGCCAAATCCGTGAAACAAGTTCTATCGATGTTCAATTTGTTTTTTTTTGTATCTTATTTCATTTTTAAGATATTTAGGAGTTGTTGTTTTTTTTTAGTTTTTTTTTCGAAGCGCAGTATATCCTCTTACTGATTCACAAAAATAGATTAGAGAGGAGAACTTTAAGCCAAAATCATTTTTGTGGTCTCTTGAATAATTCAAAAAAAAACTTCCTTGTACAAATAATTAGTCATTAATAAGAGCAAAGAAAAAAAAAACACCGGAGACCAACTTTTCCGTTTTCCCGCATTCCTAGAAATAAAAAATAATACTGCGTAACACGACGCCTCTTTGGTTGGTGCAGCTGTTTCAAATAATGCAGTAACCCCAAAACTTAGGGTGGGGTATCTAATATATTTAATATATGATGCGTTGGTGTTTAATATATTTTATATACGATATTTAATATATGAAGGGTATTTAATTTAATGCGTTTAGAACGCTACTGTTGTTTCCATAATTTAGGTACTGAAGTATTATATTTTCATCATATTTTGGTATATTTCATTATGATTAACCCTTATGATTGTTCATTATGATTTCATTATGATTATGATTAACTTCATTTCTTGAGTGTGGTCACTATAACACGCATGTGCTAGGGTGAGTATCGAATATGGTCAAGCTCCTCTTTTCTGTTTTAATCCAACAATGACGCATCATAGGGTCTTAAATTGCAAAATTATATTTTCAATTCGGTTTTCTCTTGAGCTTATACGATATTATAGATCTGCACCTTCGGACCTATATACCCATACTGCTACTAGCACCAAGTCACCTGAGGCCAACTTAGCTACACACGATTCTCCTCCACCCAAACCTGCACAAAGCTTCACTTTTTGTCAATCCTATCATGAAATGCCAATTACCTTTATATCCTTTATATGACCTTTTACATCCCCTGGCCTCCGCAAATCAGGGAGACCCAAAATGACCATTGGCAGGATTTTAGAGAAGGAGGCAAAGTTGGCGAGGTCTTCGATGGAGGAGCTTTGGTCGATGGATAAGGATAGGTCGTCATGGCGAACCACTGTTGCTACCTTATGCGCCTTCAGGCGTGGGAGGACCTAAGTCTAAGTAAGACCTCTTCCCAATATTTCGAGAAAAGCCTGCTTTTCATTTGGTCCCACCTGTATAACCAAAGAGTAGGGATTTTTGGCGACTTATCGTCTATACACTTTGGCCAAGCCATCAGAACCTCACTGACTGACCACGTCACTGACCTTTATTTCCTTATAGCCCTAAAAAATGGGATATACCCACTGTGCCGTCTTTAATAGTACTTTCCAGAGTTTTGTTCATTTCAGCATCGTATTCCAGCCTTCATTTCTAGCATTATTTTCCAGCACTTCATTCATTTCAGCATTGTAATTCTGGCCTTCGTTTCTAGCATTGTTTTCTAGCACTTCATTCATTTTAGCTTTATTTTCTAGCCTTCATTTCTAGCACTTCATGCATTTCAGCATTGTGTTCCAGCCTTTATCTCTAGCACTTCATTCATTTTAGCTTTATTTTCTAGCCTTCATTTCTAGCACTTCATGCATTTCAGCATAGTGTTCCAGCCTTTATGTCTAGCACTTCGTTCATTTTTAGTATTGTAGTCCAGTCTTTATTTCTAGAATTACTTTCTAGCACCTCATAATTAAAATTGTACAAACTCTTAGAGCAGGAGTAATTAGCAGCCCTTAAGTTAGTTTAATATTATTAGAACCGATTTAGCTTCAAAGATTTAATTTAGAGTCTAAACTTTAGATAGCAGTTTAAAAAGGTGGTTCAGCGTCTAACAAAGTTCCTAAGACAATATAACTAGAAATAAATCTTTCTATTTTTATCCTTCTTCCATAATTAAAATGGTCTTGCTCTTTTTAAGTTACTCGTTTTCAATTTCTGCTCCTTAATTTATCTTCTACCTTTAAAAATGCGTCTAAATCAATATATATATCATTTTTATTTTCTGCTATATAATTTTTCATCTTCTGCTATCGAACTTGTCAATTGTACTCTTTTTATGCTATTTCACATTTCGCTTCACAGAAACAAGTTGAATAGCAGTTCAAGTGCTCTAAGGTGATGCACTGCCACTGCGAATGCACTGCCTCACTGTGAATGCACTGCAATCATAGTGAATACTTATATGATGACACGTTTTATGACAGGTATATAACTAAACAGGTTTCTTAAAGCACCGACCGCAGGGAGGTTTTCCTATAAAAACAGGAATTTTATAACTTATTACAAAAACAAGAAGTCGTACAATTGATGGGCATTGACTTTATTATCCATAGACTGAAGTCATTTAATGATCTTTTTCATCAGCATGACGAGTGCGCAATTTATATGGATATGCAAGATATTTTTAATTGGCTGCAGTTACGTTCTGCAGGAATCAAGTCCTGTGTGTCTAAGATACCAACAGACACAGCGGAAAACAAAACAACAGTCAATATCACAGAGGCTTTGGATTGGATCAAAGTCTACTCAATTACCCCACCCCCACTGCAGAGAATAAGCATTAAGGTTAAATGTTTAGTTTCGTTCCAAGTGCGTATTACTGCATATAGCAAGATTCTGATGATCGCATATTGTTTCTTTGTCACTATTAGAGAAGAACATGCATTTTTTAGTTTTGTAAAATCACCCTCCAACGACACTAAAAATGCGTAAAGTGGGCGTGCTTACAGGTAACATTACCTACAGAGCGAAGCCTATTAGTTCATGAGCCCTCAGGTTAGATTCAAATAACGTTTGGCCATTAATTGGAATCCAGGGTTTATTCAATTAAAATTACAATACCAAGAACAGTTAAATGAAACCAGACTTTTTGAATTAGATAATTAGAACTTACACAACTTTTAATTTAAAACCAATATAATTTTACAAATATTCTGTTTATTAGCCAATAATAAAAAAAAATCGACAGAAAATGAATAGAAATAAACTACGGAAAATTTTTCCAAAAAAGTAAAGAGCTATAATAAACCAAAAACGAGCAGAAATTATCGCGTAATAATTCATGGTTAAAAGGAACAGAAATTACCATAAACAGGACTGCCGCAAGCGAGAAGCCTTCTAATGGCCAGAACGCCATCTGCGCTTTCAATTGTACGTTTTAAATTCAGAATTTTTTTATGACCATTATTTCATGGTCCTAACAAATAAGGAGCAAAAACGACCAGTTACACCGATTCTCGTGACAGACACCTACATGCAGAAGGAGGGGATCTCTGGGTACTTATTCCCCACCCGAAACACTAGGTTTTTACGTCTCTTCCAATATTCTCCACATATTTCACCTAGATAACTTCGAAGACCACACTGCCTTTCCATGACGAAAGTAAAACAGTTCAAAATAGGGATGAAACCTTTTTATTGACAGTGAATAGATAAAAAATTATTTAACTGGATATTTCGAACACATATAGTGTTCATCATCAGCAGTAAAACTAAAAGACATGAATAAAAATAAACTGTTTTACTTTCGTCATATTTCACCTATTGTCTGCGTTTTTTTTTCGATATTGAGACTCCTCCCCCCACATTAAAAATCTTAATCACTTGCATGCATGATACACAACATTCGCTTTTCATGGAAAAAATCGCGTGGAAAATAAAAATATGGTCTGTATTGGTTTACATTGGTTTCTTGAATTGAACAATTATTCATCGGATTTTACTGAAGCTGGATGACAATGATTGATTACTTGGTATTAATGGAATACAAGAGGTAGCGTGTTTATTGGCCGATACTAACTTGTATACAGGTTCCCTCGTCGATTATTATCGTATTAGCCTTATGCCCAGCTGCATTTGGTTTAAAGGGTGAATAAAAATCAATCTTTGATCTTCAACAAAATCGGCTGCAGTGGCACTAATTGGGGGGGGGGGAGAGGTAGAAAAGGTGGGAGCAATTACCTTACTTAATTTAGAAAAATATATTTTTGTATCTTCATTGAAATCCCCTCTTCTATAAGATCTGAAAATACGCTTGCTGTGCCTTTACAAGAAAAAAACTTCTTACTTTCCTAAATTTTTTGCAGACTGATGCCGATGATCGCCTATGGTAATTCAAAAGCACAGCCTATGTAGACACACCATATGTGTCTAATATGTCCATAAAGCACAGGCATATGTGTCTATATAGGCTATGTTCAAAAGATAATCTTCTTGTCGAGCTGGGATTCATGAAGGTGGGGAACGTGGTCCATACGTAGGACGATTGTTTTAAAAAAAAAAAGTAGCCTAGTATCACAATTTTGGGCAAGTGCGCCTAGGCAGTGACAAGCGCATGCGCATGTGTGGGAGGTATTAAAGACTGCACCATCTCTCTCAAATTTAAACCAACAGTAGCGTGGAATGCAAAATGGTTAAATGAAAGTGATTGCATTAGGCCTACATCACTTTCAACCAGGGGCGTAGCTACAGTATTTTTATTGGGGAGGGGAGCAAGAGGTGCTATTCCAGAGGTAGCGAATAAAATTAACTATTTGACGAACACGCGACTTGTTGAATTTAAAAACATTACGCAAAACATTGTAAACAACAAACACACATTAAACAATCATAAATTGTGTTGCGAGAGCAACACCTTGGTTTTGTCGCGTTTTTTTTTTTTTTTTTTTTTTTTGCAAGAGCAAAAATTTTTTTTTTGCAACACTTTGGTTTTGTCCGTTTTTTTGTTTTCTTCTTATGTGTCCGATCTCAGCTTATTCCTGGAAACTGGTATGGGTCTAACCTTTGCGATTTTTACGCTATCTAGAAACAGTTCAACCATAGACAAAATGAGAGTTTACTTGTAAAAACTGTTGTGATCCAGCACTTTTCGCTGGGTATGTAATCGAGCAAGTACACAATGCTATGTTTCAGAGGGGGACAGATACGAAATGGATGATTGAAGACAATATTGAAAAATTAAAATTAAAAATTCGTCTGTAAAAATTCAAACATTAGCATCTGTTTGTTCCCAAAGGCAACTACCCCTTCAGAGGAAAGCTACAGCTTAGGTGTGGTCTCCATAATTTTTTCGCTTATTTTTGCTGATTTTCTATCCATGTTTCTTTCAAACTTAGCGTTTGTTACTGCCAAAACTGTATTCCTGCAAATGGAGGTTTTTTCCATTAAAAACTGAAATTCAGATTTTTTTTCACCTGCTTTTTCAAGATCTATATGGTGGTTTAAACCTCCACTTAACCAATTCGAACAATCAGGTTTTCACCGTACTTGGTACTTAAGGCCTAGCCTAAGTCCAGACATTCTACTCCCTAGTCAATTCTTTTTTCTGAGGCGGCAACTCGGTCAAATACAAAGGTATCAGTTTTCTTCGTCGCTTCAACTAAACAACATAAGAAGGTTGAACTCAAGGGGTTTCTCACTTAAAATTACGATTAGGCGCAGGCTATCCTTAGCAATTCTTCCTGTAATTATCTATACAATACTAGCTGTTGGGGTGGCGCTTCGCGCCACCCCAACACCTAGTTGGTGGGGCGCTTCGCGCCCCCCCCAAGCCCCCCGCGCGCGTAAGTCGTTACGCGCCATATTAGTTATGCGCCATTGTAGTTGTGTCCCTGTGTCCCACCTGTGAATATAGATAGATTTATATATGTGTTTCAAACTACGCAAAAATAGCGAATAAACAACATTCTTGGCTTTCCCATTGTCTGTGCATATGCAAAGCCGTATGTACTAATAATGACGTCATATACAAACGCTCTTTTTACAAACAAACAAACATGCATCCACATAACTCGTTTTTACATAGATAGATACAATACAAATTAACTGCGTAAAACTTGCGAATAAACAACATTCTTCGCTGTCCAATTGTCGCTGCATATAAATACATTGTCAGGTTTACCGACCCTCGAACATGCAACGTACAATTGTCCATGGGAAAAACAATCAGGATTAAGATCTATACCACATTTTTCTAATGATTGACCTTGAGCTTTGTTAATGGTGATTGCAAATACTAATCGAATTGGGAATTGCAATCTTTTAAATTGAAAAAGCAGATCCGTTGGAATCATGGGAATGCGAGGAATAAGAACAGCCTCACCCTCATAAGGCCCTGTCAAGATTTTGGCCTCTATTAGATTTTCCATTGTGTTTTTTTTTACGGCAAGTCGCGTGCCATTACAAAGCTTTGGTGGGTTGATATTTCTTAAAAGTATTATTGGTACGCCTATTTTTAGTTGTAGCACGTGTGGTGGAAACCCTGAAGGATCTATGGAATTTAAAAATTCAGATGGATAATTAACCGCTTCATTTGGTTCCAAAACTGTGTCGACTGACTTGTAAAGGACTGCCTGGTCTCGAATCTTGTTCAAAACAATATTGTTGATTTCGTGGACGTCTATATTTTTGGGTGCGAGAATCGCTCTTTCACTTAGCCATTTATTATTTTTATAATTTTTTAGAATATTCGGAAATACTTTTTCAATCAATTCATTTTTGGACGTCACTAAATTACAGAAATCAGCAGGTAGTTGTATACGTCCTGAAATTGAGTCTACTGTTTGACCAGAGTCATCGTTTTGCAATCGGACACGCATATTTGTGGTTAATTTTAATATTTTTACGTGTGCCTATAAATTAGAATTTTTTAGGCAAGCATTCATTTCGTCTGCAGGAGTTAAACTACGTAAAAATTGCGAATATACAACATTCTTGGCTTTCCCATTGTCTCTGCATATACAAAGCCGTATGTACTAATAATGACATCATATGCAAACGCTCTTTTTACAAACAAACAAACATGCATACATACAACTCGTTTTTATATAGATAGATAGATAGATAGATAGATAAAATACAAATTAACTGCGTAAAACTTGCGAATATACAACATTCTTCGCTGTCCAATTGTCGCTGCATATAAATAGATTGTCAGGTTTACCGACCCTCGAACATGCAACGTACAATTGTCAATGGGAAAAAACAATCAGTATTAAGATCTATACCACATTTTTCTAATGATTGACCTTGAGCTTTGTTAATGGTGATTGCAAATGCTAATCGAATTGGGAATTGCAATCTTTTAAATTGAAAAGGCAGATCCGTTGGAATCTTGGGAATGCGAGGAATAAGAACAGCCTCACCCTCAAAAGGCCCTGTCAAGATTGTGGCCTCTATTAGGTTTTCCATTGTTTTTTTTACGGCAGGTCGAGTGCCATAGCAAAGCTTTGGTGGGTTTATATTTCTTAAAAGTATTATTTGTAGGCCTATTTTTAGTTGTAGCACGTGTGGTGGAAACCCTGAGAATAATATCTCGAGGTAAAAACTGATCACCGACCATAACGATGGCCACTTCGTCGATAGTTGGAGCATTGTATCTACGCACATGTTGGCCAGGAGGCGTTTTGTCAGCGGAAATAACAATTTTATGCGTATAAGTAGGCATCAAATCGATGGCTGTTTTGAACAGATGCACTAAATTATTATTTTCGTGGAAAAGATGTTGTAATTGGGAAACGATTGTCCTTTCAATGTTGGGAGAAATTTCGCAACGTGCATTCAATTCAGAATTTCTATCACTGATGAAGTACAATTGTAAAAATTTATGATTCTCGCCTGAGAATGGTAGAAGAGACCCTGCTCTATGATAAATTTGCCCTTTTACTTTGAAAGTAGACATAAATTGATCTGGATTTTCAATTTGGGCTCCAAACGACGTCATTTGGAAACATGAGTTGTATTTTCTGATTCATTTATATTACTTATGTCCCGGTGTCCCGGTCGTCATTTATATCCCTCTGTTTTATATCCCGCTTATTTTTCAGTTTTTTCCTTTTTTTAGTTTTTTTTTAGTTTTTTAGTTCTTTTAGTTTTTACCTTTTTTAGTTTTTTTTAGTTTTTTAGATGAAATTTTTTTTTTAGTTTTTTACCTTTTTTTCTTTTTAGTTTTATATTGGTTTTTACCTTTTTTTAGCTTTTTATCTTTTTTATTTTTTTTATTTTTATTTTCAATTTTATTAGTATTCTTTTTCTCTTCTATTTTTCATTTTTCCTTTTTTTTAGTTTTTTTTTAGTTTTTAGTTTTTTAAGTTTTTTCCTTTTTTTAGTTTCTTTAGTTTTTTAGTTTTTCGGCTTTTTTATTTTTTTATTAGTTTTTAGTTTTTTTTGTAGTTTTTGCCTTTTTTTAGTTTTTTCAGTTTTTTTTTAGTTTTTAGTTTTTTACCTTTTTTAGCCTAACCAGGATTTGAACCTGGGACCTTCATTCTCCGTTCTGACACCCTCTCTCACCGAGTGACTACTCCAGCATGTTCATTTTGGTGTTTTAAATGGTATATTATTAACCAAATTAATGTGTTTTACAATATACTAAGCATCGTCATAACAAAAATGACGGCAACTAATTTCATGACGTCAGCCGAAACATGACGTCACCTGATCCACAGATCCACAGACCCACAGACAGACAGACAACTTATTTTTGTATATATAGATTTTTTATATGTATTTATTAACCGGCAGTTTGATGTATGCACGCTACTTCTGTCTAAACAGGTTAAAACTAACTAATACTTGGCTGAATTGCTCCTGAACAATCCGAGTGGTTAGTCCCTTGGTGTAATTTATGCATTCTCGCACGCTCCGATTACAGCTGGATCTAGTCTTTTGAGGGAAATTTTCGACTTCGGAACCAAATATGTAAAGTATTTGAAGGGACTGCAGCCAGGAAGTATACATTATAGAAATAAGTTTCTGATTGTTGAATAGTACATTTTGTTCTCTATTTTTTGATACCCCACAACAACAGTGTCAAGTATAACAATCTAGAATGCAAACCCGAAACAGGTTTTATAATTATTTTGGCATTATAAAAAAACAATTGTCAGCTTTAAGACTTGATTAGATCAAAATATTCGCCAGATTTTTTTTATTTCTATTGACGTAAAAACCGCCAAAATCACTAATTCAGGAACGTCAGGCAAACTCCAAATGTTTAGCATGGGAAGTATAGGAAGATTCCTTGAGAGTCCGTCCTGCCTTAAGCCCAAAATTGTTCCTAATCTTCTAATATACCCACTCACATATTAATTTCTTAATATATATCTGCAAACTAATCTAAGGCCGTAACTTATAAACAGGGGCTTCAGTCTATTATTATTATTATCGTATACCCAGGTGCACGTTGGGATTGAATAGAAATTAATCCTTGAACTTGAAAGTAGATAATACTAAATAGGAGAGACCATCTATTATACCACATGCATAGAAATAGGTTCAAGATATACTACAATGGAAGGGCATCTTCAAGTTCAAAAATAGCACCAACTAAGTAACCATTTTTATAATGGTGTATATGGTATAATGGTGTAATGGTGTAATGGTGTTTATATTTATGTGTGGTTAAGGTTTTTCCAGATTTTTTTCGGAAGGGTGCCAAGAGGATTTTTTTTTAGAGAGGGGTTTAGTGAAATAATTTTTATTCCCAGGGAGGCGGTTTAAAAGTTTTTTAAGCTGCATTTTTAAGACCGATTTGTGAGTCGGAGAAATATTTTTCAAGGTTTTAGGTGAAATGGTCTTTAACTGCATCTTTATGACCATTTTCGAAGTTGAATAAAGCGGATGGGGTCGAACTCTGTACCCCTTGCATCCATTCATGTGTCTAGGTTTAATTTCTTAGAGCTTTGCACATAAGAAGGAGGTTGAATATTCATAATGTCCCTAAAGGGTGATGGCAAAGATAGAGGGAAAATCCGACTTTTCATGTTCTGTAAAAGGATTTGCATATATCTCGTAACAGCCCTACTGCCTTAATTTGTCGGACCAGATAAGGTATTTTGATTATTGGAGTCCAAATCTGGTCAGGGCTAATTTTTGTTTAGAACAAGGATTTTGGGGTAGCAGAACCGTATACCGATTATCAAATTACTAATGTTAGTTTATTTTTGTCAAATGCCATATGAGCGAAAAAAGTAGCAGACCATTTACATTATCCACAATACCCAGACAACATTTAAACAACCCAGTGGCAAAGTTGATGACACAATATCTAAGGGCACACAATGTCTTCATTATGGCTTTTTCAGGCAAAGTCGGCCGAGTAAAGACTGCTTTTTGTTCATCAAAAACAAAGTTTTATGAAAAACCCCCATCAAATGTGCTTATTCGCCTTTTTGTGCCTTAAAAAGCACTAGTGGAGACTAAGGGTGCCTGAAAGAGTAAAAAACACTTGCTTGAAAAATCAAAACAAACCTCCCTCCCGAAAAAGACACCCACCGCGGCTGGTTGGTCTCCAATCACTTTCGATTTATAAAAAATGAACAGATGAAATGAACATCACAATTTGAAAAATTGTGAATGAACATCAGTTGTGAATGAACAATGAAATGAACATCACAATTTCTGATCGAATGAGCTTCCTCCAAAGGTTCTATGTCCATGAGGTGGAGGTGGGGATAAGGAAGGGTTAGTTCCACACCTATTCGTAACAAATTCTGCTCATTATGGGGTTAAATATTACTCTTTACTTCATAATTACAGCGTACACTAGAAATACTCCCGGAAATCAAGAGGGATTACTTATCAATTTTCTAAACATATCAATTTTTAATTTTCAGAACTAATTCTGTATTTATCTGAAGGCTCAATAAGAATTGGGATATCTGGGTATTAAAGTGCACCCATTGAGGTATTTCCTTCCCTCCCTAACTAGCTGAAATTTTTTGAAGTGTAAACAAATTTCACTGTCTTAGGTAAATTCCGTGTTGTTTTACAATTCAAAACATTTGCATACAAATTTTTTAAGCCTCTACAATGGGTTTCTCTGATTGTTTTGTATTTAGGGAGGGAGGGAGATGCCTCAACTCTCATTGAGCCTTCAGCTAAATACAGAATTAGTTCTAGCCGTAGGGAGTGAGGTATTTTCTGCGGGGATGTTTCCGTGGGGGTATTTTCTGGGGGGGTGTCTACCGGCTCCCAGTACATTCGCTTAGGGAGGGGTAAAAAAATTATGGGGGAACGGGTCAAATTTAAGCTGTTTCTCACTACTTTTCATTTTTCAGGGGGAGACCAGTCTCTTGGGGGCTTATCCTCCCGAACACCACTCCCCCTGTGTGCTTGTAGAGTTTTAAGTAAACACTTTGTCTACAACAATATGCTGCACATAATAATATATTCTTTAAGTCTGGCTTCGCTCTAGAAGGGATTCTGAAATTGAATTCAAAACAAACAGCTGGAGGGCGATATAAATAGAAACCATTATCTCTGAACTATGTCCCTAGACAATTAGTGACAATCCAAAAATGACTTTTCATTATGTAATCTAATTGACCGTTAACTAACATTAGGCGAAGTTTTTGTCTGATAAAAACTTTAGTTCTGAGCAATATTTCAAAAAGAATAGCTTTTTTTGGCATGTATATTTTGGCAACATTTTCTGAATTTTGATGAGCTTTTGTGTTAAAGGGATGTGAGTTATTTTTGAGAAGGGTTAATCTGCGGAAAATGCCAAATGGAGATTGACTGTAAACAGTTTCAGCAACTGGGCTTATTTCTCTGACACTATTTTTTGTTCCTTTTTTGTTAATAGTCTTACATGGACGTATTGACGGAAAATACAGTTAGACGCACTGAGATCTAGAAGTTATTTTTCAAAGTATTGTAAAGCTGTCTAGACGATACTCAGTTTTCAAGAAGAGAATATCGGTTATTTTTCTTGATATAAAACATCTTCAATGACATTAAAAAAAAAATTCATTTTCGAGCCAAATGAGGTAAGACAATTTTGGAAACACCGTTCTAAACACGTAAATTTAAGATCACATAAATAACGTTTACATAAAGCAGAAACTTCTCTCCAGTAGCTCAGGTCGAATCCATCAATTTCGGTACTCATACAAAGCAGATATTATTTGCAGAGGTGTAGGTAGGATCCTCAGCGTCCGAGGGACAACGTCAGTTCCCTCGAACGTACCCTTCCCTAACAACGTACGTGAACACACCCTTCATGAAATATATCTAAACACCGCTTTGAAAGAGGCTTTGGCTGGTGAGAGGTGAACACACTTACCCCTGCATAAGATACTGATTGTTCATTTCACTTCAAAAAAAAAATGCGTGACGCTAATGTTTTTTTTTTTTTTTTTTTTTTTTTTTTTTTTTTTTTTTTTTTTTTTTTTTTTTTTTTTTTTTTTAACCTGAACTGGCCAAAATGATTGCGTAGAAGCTTGAGCTGTTTGAAAAATTCCGATCGTTAAAATTATGTTGCACAGTGTAATCAAGCGCTTAACGAGCTACAAATTGTAAAAATACCTCCTGGCTCAAAATGCAAATGATGTGTTTATGTATTCAAAACCCTATATTTTAGATTGCATAAACATAAAGTACTTCTTAAATTGGTACTAATTCATTTAAACGATGTTTATCTTTTTTTGAACCCCAGCAATAAAATATAACTTGGAGCAAGCCATAGAAATATAACCTAGGATATTAAATCAACGAGGTCATTTTCCTGGAATTTCACTCAAACTGGTTGCTTTTCAACCGTGGTAATCCAAAAGGCACTTTTTTCATTTTTTTTTTTTTCAAAAAATATGCATGATAGATTAGTTTATCCGTTCCCCTCTATCTTATTTAAGGCTTTTACAGGGAGAGGAGGCGATACCCCAAACTTTTGTCGGTAGTGACTTTTGTTCGTTTCCAGCTTGATTTGCATATTCATTTTAAGTTTCATTCGTTTTAAGATTTACTTACTCATTTATATTAGTATCTAATGTATGTTTTTTTGCTATGCTTGGTTATTTAATTTCTGTTCGTTTTGGGTTTCATTTATTCTTTAATAGCAACTTCTGGTTGTTTTGTGTTAACGTTTTAACAGATATTTGTATCTGCTGATCTTAAGTTTAATATGGCCTTTACTTTTCTTTAAAAAACATCTTTTACGGAGATTTTTTTTTTAAATTAAGACCATACAAAGTTAATATTCTAATATCTTATTTTCGCTGCAAGATTTCAATTGACACTTAACAATGATTGATCAAGAATAAGAAGGCCGTTTTTACCCTTACCTTTGCTTTCTCAAAACAATCGCACATTAAATTTTGGAGCCACAATTTTTGATAATTCTGGTCACGTTAATTTTTTACGAGTTCTCTATTTCCTTATTCATTGTTGGGCATATAAGAGATATGAATTTACATTACCAATTTTGGCGCGAATGTGGATATGCACATTATCATATGCTGAGTCAGACACGAAGATTTTACTTGAGATAAAAACAAACATAATTATGAAACAAAAATTTTGCATAAAATCTTTAATTCCTACTTTCAAGAGTCTCACTGCCTCCGTCGGAGATGACAATTACGTAAGGGCATTTGAGTCCGTCCCCCCACCGAAAATTCCTTATGTTTTCCATGTTCATAGTTATTTTGTGTTTTCCAAATTTTTACCCCCCTCCCCTCCTGAAACCCTATCTTAGGATACATAGTGACGGATTAGTCTCTGAATAGAATGCGAAACTAATATTTCTTTTAATATTAACTACTCCAAATTTTAGAATATTACACCGTCATTTTACTACTTCAAACAAGTAATAAACATATTAAAAATTAATTAATATCAAAATAGAAAATAAAAATATTAGAATGAAAACAGAAATGCTAAATATAATATTAAAATATGAATATTAGAACATTATTAATACATTAAAAAAAATTAAGTGATATTAAAACTTAAATGGAAATGGAAATACAAAATATTTACATTAGAAATATGAATATTGGAATACAATAAATATATTAAAATCAGAATAGAAAATAGAAATATTAGACGGAAATAGAAACGCTAAATATCATATTGAAATGTAAATACTAGAATATAATAAATACATTAAAAGTACCAAGTAATATCAAAATAGAAAATAAAAAAAACATTAAAATGAAAATAGAACTGATTAATATAATATTAAAAATATGAATATTATAATATAATAAATATATTAAAATACTTCAAAATAGGAAATAGAAATATTAATATGAAACTAGAACTGCTAAATATAACATTATAAATGTGAACATTAGAATGTAATGAATATACTAAAAATATTAAGTAACATTAAAATAGAAAACAGAAATATTACAAAGCACAAAATATATAAGAAGATATCAAATTAGGTATAGGAATATTTGACTATGTTAGGTGTAGGAATAAAGACAATGTAGAAGTTAGGCTTGGACTTGAAATCCAAACCTATAAAAACCTTCCTAACATTGTGATTTGTATTGCGTTTGCTTATTTACCTCGCTTTTAGTCTGAGGTGATATAGAGCTTCTTCTTCTTCTTCTTCGTTTTTTTTCTCTCTCTCTCTCTCTCTCTCTCTTTCTCTCTCTCTCGCTCACTCGATCGCTCGCTCACTCCCTCACTCTAGATCTCTCTCGCTTTTTAGAACCGTGATTAAAAAAAGATCCTTGAACGTGAGAGCAAATATTTGATAGAATGAAAAAATAATCATACCTACAGCTGTTTACAAAATTGATTTGATAGTCGCATTCTTTAAATAAAAATGATGAAAAAAGCCATAAAAGCTTTTCCCAGCAGCTGTATCAAATTTTAAATTTTCTTATCTTTATTTCTGATTTTTGTCTACTTTGATAGAGTTTTGTGAATTTTTTTCCATGAGCCCCAATTAAATAATTAATATCGTTAGAAAAGTCCCTCTTAGCAGAATTTGAGAGCGCATGTCCTCAAAAACATAATGGAAAAAATCTAAGATAATGTGTGAAAATACGCGCGTTTCTCATTTACAATTTTACTGAGAATATTTATTATCGGCTATTAAACGTGTATTTTCTTAAAATTCGAAACTTTGCTTTTAATTTAAGGGGAAGTGAAAGTGCTAATTCTATTATGCATTAAAAATTCCTTTTTTTTTGCTTTTTTTCAGCTATTCCTTGTTTTTTTTTCTTTTCGCGATCATTAAATACACAACTCGTTCATAGAAAAAATTCCACTTTTCAGAAGAAGAAATCTTTTTAAGATACAGGAATTCGCGTTGGCTATGAGTTGAGAAAAATAAATTTAAGTTAATAAATTTAAATGTCAATAATACACACCATATAGAAGATTTGTAATGAGTGTGGTGCAGATGTAGGGTTTGCTTCCCAATCGGCTAACTTCAGAGAGTAACAGCAGGAAAAAACTAAATCTAAGGAAAAATGATGATATTGTGGCTGTCGTGTTCACACCTCGTTGTCCGTTCTTTTTTTTAAGTGCTATGCCATGATTTAGTGTTATAAGTTATTTTGAGAATGTCGTTCATTTTTGTCCTGAATTTAAAATTTTGGGTAAAATTACAACCATTCCTTTCTAGAAGTTTAAGAATACTGTCATACATTAAGCCTTTTTTCTATTTTAAGCCCTCCCCATGAGTGAAAATCCCCCCCTGATAACATACTGAATTTTTTCAGCAGGAAGAAGAAACTAATTTATGGCTTTCTCTGTTAACATGAAAATTGTCGTAACTACTAACAAAAACAGAGCTAAAAAAGCAAAATGAACATAATTGTACATACACAAATATTTGCCAAATTAAATTTGAGTCATGTCTGTCGGTGGCTGTTTCAGAGCTGTAGCGTTTCTGGCCTCTATTGCGCCCTGGGAAAAATCTTGATTAGCGCCTCCCTCCCTCCTAACTCCCGAAAAATGTTAAGGCCAAATTTTAACAAAATTGACATTTAAACAAAATCATTTTCAATTTATTAATTAATTAATTTAAGATTTAATTTCGTAAGTTTACTATTTGAATTATTTCATTATAATTAATTTATTTAATTTTTATTTATCAATTATATTTATTCTTTACTAGATGTTAGGGTGGCGCTTCGCGCCACCCCAACACCTAGTTGGTGGGGGCACTTCGCACCCCCCCCCCCAAGCCCCCCTCGCGCGCAAGTCGTTACGCGCCATTGTAGTTGTGTCCCTGTGTTCCACCTGTTAATATAAATAGATATACATATGTTTTTAACTACGTAAAACTTGCGAATATACAACATTCTTTGCTGTTTTATATATCCCCCTGTGCCCCCGGCGTCCCCGTTGTAGTTGTGTCCCTGTGTCCCGGTGTCCCAGTCTGTAATTTCTCTTTGAGTGTCCCCGTCGTCATTTGTGTCCCAGTGTCCCGGTCTGTAATTTCTCTTCGAACATTCCCTGTGTCCCGGTCGTCATTTATATATCGCCCCTGTGCCCCCCGGCGTCCCCGTTGTAGTTGTGTCCCTGTGTCCCGGTCGTCATTTACATTCCCAGTGTCCCGGTCGTTATTTGTGTCCCAGTGTCCCAGTCTGTAATTTCTCTTTGAGTGTCCCGGTCGTCATTTATATTCCCTGGTCCCGGTCGTCATTTACATTCCCTGTGTCCCGGTCGTCATTTGTGTCCCGGTGTCCCGGTCTGTAATTTCATGAGTTGACAAACATGACGTCAGTCGACAAACAACTTCATGACGACAGCTCAATCCTTATAATGACGTCAGTCGACAAACATGACATCAGTCGACACACAAACATGAAGTCAGTCGACAGACACACAAACATGAAGTCAGTCGACAGACACACAAACAAACAACTTATTTTTATATTATTATTCTTTATTTATTATTTTTGTAAATTAATTAATAGTTTATTAATGATTTTCATTTATTTAACTACACCCTCCACATTATCTTAATAAAAATAAATTTCAAAAATTAGAAAATGATTATAACTGTTAGATTATTTATTTTAAATTTTGCATCTCTGCGTTGTTACATGGGTGGATCTTTCCATGGAGGAATTTATCATGGGGGAAGAAAATTTCCGTGAAGGGGGCGCTGGATATTCCAGCGTTATTGAAAAAAAAAACAATCACAAATTAAATAAAAAAACAAGTTTTTTCAAGTGAAGGTAAGGAGCAACACTAAAACATAATACGAACAGAAATCATTAAGTATATGACATGTTTCTTCCCCTTGTCAATACCTCGCTCTTTACACTGAAGTATTTTTTAGTAATTTCAAAAGAGCTATTTATTCTAATTTAACGGCCTTTGTGATTCAGGGGTCATTCTTAAAGAATTGGAACAAAATTCTAACTTCAGTATAAAGAGCAAAGTATTGAAAAGGGGGCAAACCCTCCTCATATACGTAATAAAATATACGAATATAGAAGTTCTTTACGTAAGTTAATTCGTAAGTTATATATATATTTATTGCTAATAAAAATGTTTTTCAATAGAATTAAGAGTTCTAGTTTCCTTTTTAAGTAACCTGAATATTGGAGGGCAACTAGACCTCTACCCCACCCCCTTTTTTCCAAAATATTTTTTCCCAAAATTCTCAAATCGTAATAAAAATATACGAATATAGAAGCTCGTTACGTAAGTTAATTCGTAAGTTACATATATTTATCACTAGTAAAAATGTTTGTAAATAGAATTAAGAGTTCTAGTGTTCTTTTTAAGTAACCTGAAAATTGGAGGGCAACTAGACCCCTCTCCCGCCCCATTTTTCTCAAAATCGTCCGATCAAAACTATGAGAAAGCTATTTAGCCAAAAGAAGCAAAAAGTAATATGCAAATCTCATTTTAATAATACGTGTGCGACTAGCCAAAATTAAAACCTATAATTCAAAAACGTTCAGAAATTAAAAAAAAACAAGTTTTTTTCCACTGAAAGTAAGGAGCAACATTAAAACTTAAAACGAACAAAAATTATACCGTATAAGAAAGGGGCTGTCCCCTCCTCAACGCTCCGCTTTGTACGCTAAAGTTTGACTCTTGGTCACACTTCTACTTTTTAAAACAATAAAAACCTTTAGTGTAAAAAGCGGGACGTTGAGGAGGGGACAGCCTCTTTCATCTACAGAATAATTCCTATTCCTCTTAAGTTTTAATGTTGCTCCTTACTTTCGGTTAAAAAAACTTATTTTTTATTTAATTTACACAGAATCAGGACTTTAGGCATCTTTTATGTTAATTTTGAACAGGTTTTAGCCTATATTTTTGAAGAATCTTATGCTAGATGAAGTTTCAGGAGAAGTCCCTATTCTTTGGCTACTGCATTATTTTTTTGCGTATTTTTCAATAACAGTTACTTTAAAATGCGAAATAATACAAATTAAAAAAAGAAAAGAAAAATACTCAGCAAAATTTTTGTACAGCCTGATATTACATCCAGAATTTTGTTATTGTGGTGTTTATTTCAGAAGAAGAGATAAACTTGATTGGTACCCTCTGATTCTGAGTCATTGCACTCATTAGTAAGCTAAAGTCTGTTTCTAAAGAAAACCAGATTCTCTGGACAGATATTAACAATTTTTGCTCAGGCCCTACCAATTTTATACAGGGAGGAGGAGGTCAGTCCACTGTCATCACGGGGAAAATTCATTAACCATATTGACAGTTGTATTCACACCGTCTGATCCTGTTTCTGTATATTGGAATATGTTAATTGGAAATCAAATTTTTCATATTTTATTTCTATTATTATTTTGCCCTGTCGTAAAAACCTCATACGGAAAATGCTTCCAAAATTTGTTAAAAAAAACCCACGAAATATTATAGCTGAATAATTTTATTTTCCCCCCCTTTTTAAATCACAGAGTAAAACTTATTCGAATTGGCAATTCCTCAGACTATTCCCGGACAAAATATGCAAACAAAAACTGTGAAGTTGTCTGAGGCAAAACTAAGAAAACAAAAATTCCAACCACAGCCACCACATGTCCTTTCGAAGAGGAAATTCCAAGTCCTCATAAAGCCCAAAACCAGGCTCAATATTCTTGTCAAAAATGTGATACTTTCCAGCCTTATGTCATTCATTCAAACTTACACCCGAGATGTGTTTCTCACAGGAATACCAAGTAAACAGGAACTTGATGTAAACATAAATCATTACGGAGGAGAGAAGAAACAATGAACGGAAAATGAAGATTGATGAGTTCCGGAAATTTGGCAATCATCAGTGGTCAACCTCTTGATTATGCTAAATTTATTATTTCTTTCGTCTTCTGCCAATACCCTTCTCTTATACATAGTGGCATAGCCCACTCAAAGTTGCAACGGTAGATGCTATCTAGTGACGGACAAACATGGCCCATAGTAGCAAAAAACAGCCCGAAACCCCTAAAAATGGCGTCAGATTGAAACAAAAAGTACATCATTGGAATTGCCTTGGCCGAAAACGCTTTACGAGAAACTCACAGCCCATAGGCTTGAACAACAAGGAAAATCCCTTAGCCTGTACAAGAAGGAAAATCATCTTTTTGCTCAGAAAAGTTTGGGGTCAAGACACCTCTCTCTGTGAAATCTGGAAACCTATATGACAACATGTCCTTAAAAAAACATTTCCTACAAACTTTTCTCTTACATGCCCTCCCCCCCCCCTGTTTAAAACAATTAAGGACCCAACCACAATGAAACTGTTTCCCAACTGCTGCAAAATTCAATGATGGAAGTGGGTAGGAGATCAAACGTTTTTACTACCTCTTGCCATCTCCCAAAAATAAGGAGCCTATCAAGCAAGCCGGTAGAGATCTTGAGGCAATTCTTCTGGGTTTGTCCCCTTTAGCACTATGGCTAGGCCCTGTTATAGAAAAATCTCTAGAGGTGAGGCCGGAACGGGTCTGTCACACAGCTCTTTAGCGCTGTGCGCTTACATTCAACATCCTATAAGAGGGTCCGAAAAACTTAGATTCAGCCAATATTCCTAACTTTCCACTCTGTTATGTTAGAAACACTGATAAAACAGGTAAGCACCAGCCGGATGACGAAGTGAGGTTGATGTTTATATTGAAAATATGTGGCCTCAGCGACCACAGCGCAGTTTTCCTAGTAGTAGGAGGAACATAAAACAGGAGGAGAGCATGACCATATGAAATCCAATTTTTTCGATTGTTTGTTTTTGCTTCCAACAGGAAACTCTTACTATTTTTTTTTATCATATGAGGGCACGATCTCCATAGTCATCTTCATACAGGCATTCCAGCCGCGCAAAAACCATTAGTCCTTCAATGACTGATGTAAATATTATTGCAATTGTCATAATTTCCGCAACATCAGCCGTTTTCACTGATATGATAAGAAGCAAATTGATATCGACGTTTCTCAGCCCAGTAGTATCTTATCATTGAGGACCCCCGTATGTGTTTGACCTTAGAGAGAACAAATAAAAGCTATTGTGAATCTTTTGATGGTTTTCACTGATAAATACCGACAGGTATTTTGTATTACTCAGTGAAACATAATGGCCAGCTTACTGACTTGCATATTTCTATATATGGAAGCAAAGTGCACAGCACATATACTATTATGGCTATGACAAAAATTTAGGGTAATTCTTACCGAATCCAAGATGGAATGAAAACAGACCAATTCATCTACACGACGCACAGATAAATTTCACAGGAGAACAGAAAAGATCAAGAGGTGCATTTCGGGTTTTCTGACTGCTATTCAAGTTTTCTTTTTCCAGGCATTCCAGGTACGGTTAAAGAATTTAATTTCAAAATTTCGATTTCAAAATATTTCTATGTATGAAAGGGATACCAATTCACGGAAATATAGGAGGGTGACAAGGATTTGTTTCATTTTTTAAATGGAGACACAAAATGTGTTCTTAAAATGTAAGAGGGGGGACAATTTCATTACTTTTTTATATTTACAAAAAAAAATACACAAAAGGGTATTTTCCAAAATCTGAGAGGAGTTAAAAATCTAAGGAGTAGTGCTGTGGAATTACCCTCTTAACCACTCCCTTGTAAGTAGCACCCTTGGTGCATGAAAAAGGGATATAACACATTTTTGAAAAAAACTATGACTTATCATATCTTGAGAATCACTTGAAATAGAGTAAAACAAAATTGATCCCATAGGTATGATTTGTTTAGTTTAAGTGCATGGGTTACAAATTCAAGTTCGACAAAAACATGCCAAATAACGCTTTCAAATCACCATAATCGAATTATATGAAGAATCAGGATATATTCGGGAGTAAGGGGGGGGTTCAGATCTAAAAATCCTTCTGTATTCATGTCTGAACGAGAAGAACTTAGTTTTATGTTGCTCACTATATTTGAAATTAATTCTAGTGTTGCTAGAAAAGCTACCAAATCTTGCCACCCTTTGCCACCCATATCCAAAGGCATAGTTATTGGCTTCTCAACTATGATGAACAAAATGGTCACTTAAAAATTTTAATCGGAAAATTTTGGGGGAAAAAGGACGGGGGAGGGGGCCTAGTTGCCCTCCAATCCTTATGGTCATCGAAAAGGGCTCTAGAACTTTTAATTTCCGTTCGAATGAGCCCTCACAAGATATTCTAGGACCACTGGATCGATACGATCACCCCTGAAAAAAAAATGAACAGACATCCGTGATGTTTCTTCTGGCAAAAAATACAAAATTCCACATTTTTGCAGATTGAAGCTCGAAGCCTCTACAAGAGGGTTCCCTGATACGCTGAATCTGATGGTGTGACTTTCGTTAAGAAACTGACTTTCGTTTTCGTTAAGATTCAATGACTTTTAGGGGGTATTTTCCCCTTTTCTCTAAAATAGGGTAAATTATCTCAAACTCGTAACCTTTGGTGGATAAGACTAAACTTTATGAAACTTAGGTATTTGAAATCAGAACAAAAAATTCATTTTTCTTAGACATCTATTGGTATCAAAATTCTGTTGTTGAGAGTTTCGGTTACTATTGAGCCGGGTCGCTCCTTACTTACAGTTCGTTATCACGAACTGCTTGATATACCAAAATATGATGAAAATATAATACCTTAGTAACAAATTATGGAAACTAAAACTTAGAATTTCGTAAAGCACGCCACCCAGAACGCATTATATTAAATACATAAACTAACATAACCAAACCAAAATACCAACTCTACATATTAAATATTCAATTAAAAATAGCTACAACGTAGTTATTTTAGTGAACCTAAGCTAATTGTCTCCGAATACAGAATGGTAAACCGGTTTTTTGCTGATTCAACTGAGCAAACTTCTCGAATGTGTTCTGGATTGTATGGGAGTACCTTTATCGCCTCTTGAACAATTGCATCGCCTGGTTTTTCAATCGCCAATTTTATTGCCATTTTTTTCTCTTTTCATCAAAATTTTCTAACTATCGGAGTTTTCCGTTTCACATCCTCTGGTTGTAAAAACAAACTCCACCGTAAAGACTTCTGCGAATAAACGTCAAAAAAATTAGTTTTTACCGCCTCCTGAACAATCAATTATATCGTCTGTTTTTCCTGTTATACGAGGTGAGATTTTTTTATCTTGCAGCCACAATACAATATACGTTCCGATTTTATCTTCTGTTATACAGGCAATTCAGCATCTTCTTTACAAGCTGTGACCTGTCCCAGTATAAATCTATAGGAAATTACTTTTCGGGACCATGAAACCTTTTGAGAGACCACAGATCTTCTGCGGTGAGACAAAATAAACAAAATACTGAGATGAGGTTAACGTAAATAACAGACATGCCAAGAAAAACAATTAAATGAAATTGATATTTTGAAGTGAGACGCGCTATTTAGATATTGTCAAGATTTCTGACTGACTTATTTTTTACCTTTTAGCAGAGAGAGTTCATTAACTGAAGGAGATTCGCCTGAGAATTTTTAGAACAAATTTTTATATGATCTATGGGATTTATATGTGACCTGGAGTAATCGTGAAATCACTAAATCAAACTTGGCGACCAACGGCTGTTCTAGCTGAAAACGGCTCAAACTCTCCAAAGTAAGCCAGCGTGACCGTCCTTCTAACCAAGGGCATTTAAGATTTAAGCTCGGATCACACGTCGCTTAAAAATGTAGTTATTTAGCTTGGGCCAAAATTTTCTCCCGGAAGCTGTCGAGTAAACACAGAGATAGAACAACGAATGAAAGCCATATTTTTCGCTATTTATTTAATTTCAAGATAATGTGAATCCAGAATTATGTGATTCCAGGTTAACAGCGATATGTGAAATTTTTCCAAATCCGACCTCTACTTTTTTCTCTCTATGGGTAGAAGCTGCAGCCAACGGGTTTCAATTTTGCCGGAAAAGCTGTTTTTTTGTTTTTCTTTTTTTTTGCCGAAACACAGCAGGATATACCATAACAGATTCACGGGTGCACAATGAACGTTTTTGGAAAACATAATAATAGTGGGCGGAGAGTCGTGGCTACAATCAAAAGAAAAAAAAAACGATGACTGCAACCGAACGTTTATCGTAGCGCGGAATGAATTGGTGCTAGGAAAGATTCATCGGATATACGCTAGCTTCTTTTAACATAGAAAATTCAATAAAAAAAAATTGGAAATTTTCGAAACATGTTTTGGAAATTTCCAAAAACAACATTTTGCCTCATACACTAAACATGTATTGTATTCGTGAAATCATACGCTATTTCAAAAACCTCTCTAAGGAATTTACTCAATCTTCTGTAAAGCTAGGGCGTTTGGTGTTCGGTAGATACGCCATAACCCCCTGTTTTTATTGCTATTTTTAGTTTCTGGGTGTGGAAGGGGGTCGTATCTTTACCTCCCCCTCCTTCTTTATACCAACCTTGAAGAGGGGCTTTGAGGTTTGTCTAAAAGATATAGAGACCATTCAAGCAATATTTATATATTGATTCTGCCTATTTTAAGTGTTTTCCATAAATGAAAATGCCGGCCGCTCTAGAAGAAATTCATGTGTGTATACCTACCCAGTGTATAAGTATACCCACAAAATGAATGAAACAGCAAAATATCGTTTCTAGGCTGTTCTAGGCTCAACAGAATGATTCTCCTAATAGTTTATGACATGCGCGTAAGACTCATTCCTTTTATACACTTTATATCAAAAAATGACTCACCACATTGCTAGCTGTTGAGTTTTGACTTTGGGCCAAGTGATGTTGAGAGTTTGAATCAGTCAGATTAAGTTCAATGACAGCCTGCTAATATGAAACATTATTATAGTATCTAGAATCAATTTGACTCTTATGACCTCTTAATTAGCTAAATAAAAGAAGAATAAATGAATAGACAATGATAATTCAAAATTTTAGACAGTGATATTAATAGTCACTCACGAACGGGTTAAATGTTTAGAAATTTAGCTCTGGGGCCAAATTTTCAGACCAAATTAATTGATGTGACAGTTCCCATTAACGCAATAAGAGAGTTTTAGGACGGGGCTTATCCTGGCTGCACTAGTTCAATCCCCTTTAGAAAAGCTCTGGTTAGCCATATTGATAAAATTGCTAGTTACAGTTACACAGGCGCATATGGAGTAAATTTTCTTGGGTGATTATTTATGTCAAAATTATTTGAAAATAATGGCATAACGAAATCAACTGCAAGGAGCCTATAGGCACTCTACTGGCGATGTGCCAGTAGTTTTTAAACTGAATATCTTTAATTTCACGGAGGCTCATTCCAACTAGAAACTAATCTTGGAGGGCCATATAGTGCCTATAATCAGCCAGGTGTGTACAAAAGGGAGCCATCTTGCCAAAATGTCAAAATTTTATGATTTTAATTTCGTCTTTCGTTCGCTTTTTCACGTTATTTTTTACGCTTGTTCGATATATATATATATATATATATATATATATATATATATATATATATATATATATATATATATATATATATATATATATATACATATATATATACACTACTTATCCATGGTGCGCCGCTGCAATCTTGAAGAATGAAAATTCAAAAGAAAATTACCCCAGAAATTTCCCCCGAGGAAATTTTCTTCCGCAAAAATTCCTCTCCCACAAAAAAGTCCCCCCGCGTATTAATAACGATCACACTTTATATTTAAGTATTTGAGAATTTCCCACAAAAAATTCCCCCCGCGGACCATCCTCCTAGTGAAAATACCTCCCATGGAAAGCCCCACCCTCCTCCGACAATTTCCTTTCGCTGAGGAATCGAGTCCATAAATCGAAATCACGATAATGTTTTGAATTTTTATACCTACTTTTCATACCAAAAGTGTGCTTAACAACTTCTTAAAGTTTCTCGGCGATCAGATGAAATGATTTGGTGATCCCCAGTGGAATGTTACTAGATAAAGAAAAAAGGGATTCCCACCAGAAACGTGAACTATTAAGGACACCTAGCTGACTCATTGTCAAATGTCAAAGGAATAAATGTCATGTCAATAAAGGAATGTCAACAAAGGAATAAATGTCATGTCAATATGTCAATAAATGTCATGTCAAAAGGAATAAATTTGTATCAAAGACTTTAAAAGACTTGAACTCCTCCAATGTTGGCAAAAAAAAAAAAAAAAATACTAAAAACTGCTAGATATATGCTTGACTAGATTTTGATGCTTGTGATATAGAGGTCGAACATTTGTAAGTTCTACTTGACAACGCTCGAATTGCCAGGAGCCCAATGATTGAATGTTATATAGCAATCAAAAATGGCTGTACAGCAGTATCACATCTGCAACAAGTGACCTTGTCTTCGCCAATTATAGAATCAAAAAGTGAATATTTTGCAATTATCGTCAAGTGACAAAAAATATACTGGTTTTTATTGTCTCTTATTAGGTTTAGAAAACCTACCATACCTACCATCTTTGGCGAGATTAGTTGATTTGCATATTTACGTGTGAATTCGCATTTACAAGCCTGTAGTCGTGAACACGTATAAACAATATATTACTTTTTCACCGCATTAATCAGTCTTCAAATCAAAGCCAATTTGTGTTCCTTAAGCGCTATAATTCTGGCTATCAAAAGTATCTGCTGAAGAAGCCCTTGGGAGATACCCCCGCCTCTTACGGGAAAACCAGAAAACCTTCGAAAGGACGAAATTTGTGATAATCCTAAAAAACATTGTTTTAACTAAAATATCCTTAGTAGGTGGAAGAACACCCCTGCGTGGTGTACTTCCTACCTAGACAGAACTTGAGCGGACACAAACACAATTTTTCTTTCATATAGGGTCGGGTAGAGCTGGTGATAATACACGATTAGTGCAAAAGTATTAAAAAATTGAGATAGCCTATGCAGCCTACACTTATATTTCATAGAAGTTCCAACGATTTGACGTCCCTATGTCCCACGCAGGGGTAGGGATATTTCAATTACATCATCTGAAAAGCTATATTAATTTTCAATCAAATAAAACACATCAGCAAATCAAGAAAACAATCAAACAAAATACCACTCAAGCTTTTTTTAAACCGAATTCTCATTAACTGAAGGAATCAAACCCGGTTTTGGCAGTTTTTCCCAAAATCAAAGGGAATGAAGCATAAGAAATGGCCTAAATTCTTTTCAAATAACAAGTTTCATGTACTTTTCAAAAAAGTCCTAATTCACCCCTTTCTATTTGCCTTTTGTACATTTTCTTGTATGACATTAGAAATACCTACATTCATTACAACAATAAATTGCGCTGAAATTTAGGCTTAAGCCGGATACGGCCGGGGTTTAAACCTTAAACTCCAATTTGAGGTAAAAAAAAAAAAATACTTATTGAATTCAAAATCAGTACGAACCGAGCTGTATAGAATAAACTGCACCGTTTAACACCGAGCTGTATAGAATAAACTGCACCGTTTAACACCGAGCTGTATAGAATAAACTGCACCGTTTAACACCGAGCTGTATAGAATAAACTGCACCGTTTAACACCGAGCTGTATAGAATAAACTGCATTCTTGGCACATCAAAAGCTTAATAAAATATCAAAACTCTGATGCAAGTATAAATTAGTTTTCCTTGTTTCAAGGAAAAAATTGCTTCTATGTCATTTATGATTCCATGTCATCTATGATTTTCTATGTCATTAGGAAAGAGGGCTGGCTTCAAACTATATCCTGAACGAGACTCGTCCTTGAAACATAAAAATTCCTATAGGTAAAATACATGAAACAAATTAAATCACTTAGGTGTAATTAATACTCTCAAATAATACGGTTTAAATTAACATCAGCATTCCCATCAAAATTCTCGATTTATTAGATTCGGATTTTACTCCCTGAGGGCAAGAGGGTTTTTATATTTTATATATTTTATTATATATTATATATATTTTTGTATATATTTTAGTTTTTATATTTACTGCTACAAGAAAATTTTTAGCAAAAAGAAACAACAAGAGCTAAGAGCTCATATGGCACTTGTGACGAGCCAAGAAGAGCTAAGAGCCAAGAGATCATATGGTATGAGCTCTAACAAAATTCTAAGAATCAACAGATTGATTTAAAAGGAAAATCAGAGGCTTAATCAAATAGTTCGTGATAACGAACTGTAGTAAGGAGCGACCTGGCTCAATAGTAAACGAAACTCTAAGAAGCGGTATTTTGATGCTAAAAGATACATCAAAGAATCAAATTTTCATGCTGATTCTAAATATATAAGTTTCGTCAAATTTAGTCTTTGTCATCAAAAGTTGCAAGCCTGAAAATACTTGCCTTATTTTGGAAAATAGGGGGAAACACCCCCTAAAATCGCACCGTCGCGAGACGAAAATCGCACCATCGCATTTAGCATATCAGAGAACCCTATAGCAAAAATTTCAAGCTCCTATCTACAAAAATGTGGAATTTTGAAGGATCTTTCCTTGGAGGAATATGTCACGGGGAAGAAAAATTCAATGAAAAGGGCGCAGGATTTTCTAGCATTACTATAAAAAAAAAAAATGAAAAAATAAACATGAAAAGGTTTTTTCAATTGAAAGTAAGGAGTAGCATTGAAACTTAAAACCAACAGAGATTATTACGCATATGAGGGGTTTTTCTCCTCCTAAATACCTTGCTCTTTATGCTAAAGTATCTTTAGTAATTTCAACTATTTATTCTACGGCCTTTCTGATTCAGGGGTCATTCTTAAAGAATTGAGACACAACTTAAGATTTAGTGTAAAGAGCGAGTATTAACGAGGGGACAAACCCCCTCATATACATAATAAAAAAAGAATATAAAAGTTTGTTATGTTTCCCCAAAGTCAATGGATTAAAATCTTGAGATAGCCATTTTGTTCTGCGTAGTCGAAAACCATAATAACTATGTCTTTGGGAATGACTTACTCCTCCACAATCCCTGCGGGAGGGGCTGCAAGTTACAAACTTTGACCAGTGTTTAAATATAGTAATGGTTATTGGGAAGTGTACAGATGTTTTCAGGGGGATTTTTTTGATTTGGGGGGGGGGCTGAGGTTGAGGGGAGGGGGCTATGTTGGAGGATCTTTCCTTGGAGGAATATGTCATGGGGGAAGAAAAATTCAACGAAAAGGGCGCAGGATTTTCTAGCATTACTATAAAAAAACAATGAAAAAAAAAAACATGAAAACTTTTTTCAATTGAAAGTAAGGAGTAGCATTGAAACTTAAAACGAACAGAGATTATTACGCATATGAGGGGTTCTAAAAATACTTTAGCATAAAGAGCGAGGTATTTAGGAGGAGGTAAATACCTCGCTCTTTATGCTAAAGTATTTTTAGTAATTTCAACTATTTATTCTAGGGCCTTTCTGATTCAGGGGTCATTCTTAAAGAATTGGGTTAAAACTTGCGATTTAGTGTAAAGAGCGAGGTATTAACGAGGGTACAAATCCCCTCGTACACATAATAAAAATCTAAGAATATAAAAGTGTGTTACGTAAGTTAATTCTTAAGTTGCTAATTTAATTCGTAAGTTGCTAATTTATAAGTTACGTATATTTTTTACTAATAAAAACGTTCGTTAAAAATTAAAAGTTCTAGTTGCCTTTTTAAGTAACCGAAAAATTGGAGGGCAACTATGCCTCGTTCCCCACCCCTTATTTCTCAAAATCGTCTGATCAAAACAAAGAGAAAGCCATTTAGCCAAAAAAAAGAATTAATATACAAATTTCATTTTAATAATTTATGTGCGGATAGCCCAAATCAAACATGCATTAATTCAAAAACGTTCAGAAATTAAATAAAAAAACTAGTTTTTTTAACTGAAAGTAAGGAGCGACTTTAAAACTTAAAACGAACAGAAATTACTCCGTATACGAAAGGGGCTGTCCCCTCCGCAATCCCTCGCTCTTTACGCTAAAGTTTGACTCTTTGCCACAATTCTACTTTTTAAAACAATTAAAAGCTCATTTTTTCTAATTTCTCAGAATTAACCCCCCCCCCAAACTACTCCAAAGATATCCGATCCGTTCCGGTTATGTCAATCATGTATCTAGGACTCGGGCTTATTTTTCCACCAAGTTTCATCCCGATCACTCCAATCTAAGTGTTTTCCAAGATTTTAGGTTTCTCCCTCCCAACTCCCCCCCCCCCCAGTGTCACCAGATTCGGTCGGGACTTAAAATAACAGCTCTGAGACACGATATCCTTCCAAACATCAAATTTCATTAAGATAAGAACAGTCACTTGGTTAATACCAAGTTCCATAAAAAACGGATCCGTTGATGAACCACTCATAAACTCCTTCATAACCCCCTCTCCTTCCAACGGTGATGAAATCACAAGCATGCTAGAAAATTCCAGCTGATGGTACCAAGGTAAGGTACTAAAAAAAGTCAAAAAGCCATAATTATGGTTTACCAAACCGAGAAAAAATAATATCTGGACTTACTCCGATAGAAAACCCACTTAATTTCGCTATAAACAAAAAATACATTCTATAGAGACTGTAGGGATTTTATAGGCTTTTTATGCAAGGGATGATCCCCTACAATATTCGGACATAGGGCTTCCGGGTCCGCAAACGAATCTAACCTGGGTCAACAGTTCAACATTAACAGCTGACAGGCTTCTCAAAACCAGAAAAAAAAGCAAAATTTCGTGAGCAGTGGGTAGCTTTTTGATTAGACTGTTTGATTCACTGACAACTTGTGAATGAAAAATCTCACCTATCGGTAAAAAAAAGGAGAGGAAAGTAGATAAGAAAATAGTACAGTGATTATCACCTGAGGTTATTCTAAGCCTATATACAAATAAAATCCTTATGAATGCTTTAAAATATCACGCAAACTAATCCGGAATCGGTTTAAAACATCAGCTCATCAACTGATATTCAATACGGCCCAAAGTGTGTTCTTCCGGAACGGATCTTGTAAATCAAGTTTCTAAGAGTGAGAGTAATCAATTTTCTAAGAACCGGATATTGCCGAAAAGCAGCATTTTAAGCATTTGTTACATCGAATGCCTGTTTTCCTTATTTTTATTCTCTTTTAGAAAGACATTTCTAATTCCAAAATTAATTTCCTCTCTCTCTCGGAATTTTAAAGGGAAGAGAAAGAGAGAGGCAAGAAGGAAGACGACAGATAGAAAGGGAGGGAGGGAGATAGCATTGCGAATTTACTGAGGCGCAACACTACATGGGGAATGCCTGTTTTCCTTATTTTTCGTTCTTTTTTGAAAGAAATTTTTTATTCCAAATTTAATTTTCTCTCTTAAAATTTCAAAAGAAAGAGAGAGGAGAAAGAGAGGGCGAAATAAAGATAGGGAGGGAGGAAGATAGCATTTTGAATTTACTGAGGCATAACATAAAACAAAAGCAAATCTTAACATGTCATTAACAATAAAACAAAAGCAAATATTAACTTCATTTTCAATAAATTAAAACAAATCCTTACATATTTTTCAATGTATTTGTATTAAAATAACAATAAAACACAAATATAAGACTTAAAAAAAAAGATATTTTTAACTTAAAGAGTCAAGGCTTTAAAAAACAATATATCTTGAAAGATTGGTTTTTCGTAACTAAATTGAGCCAAATTTTGGAAAAAGCTACTCGAAATATGATTTAAAAGCTAGTTTCTCACTAGAGATTTAACTCTGAAAAAACCTAGATATGAGGCCTTTTAGGCGACTTGATCGAATTTTACAACTCCACTTACACCTCTCAATCCCCCCATAAATGGTTGATAGACATTTAGCCCCCTGCCCTCTACAATTACTGTTATGCTAATTGGATGATAAACGTAAAGGCGAACTGATCAATCATGAAAAAAAAAACATAATAAAATAAGGACCATGGCCGTGAAAAATGTCTTTAGACCGGAAGCGGTCTTAGGGAAGGGACAGAGGTGGCACCTGCCCCAGGCTCAAAAATTTAGTGGCGCAAAATTTTAAATGAATAATCTAACAGTTATAATTATTTTGTAAGTTTGTAAATTTTTATTTTTATTAAAACAAAGTAGAGAGCATACTAAATAAATGAAAATAATTAATAAAACAATAACTAATTAATAAAGTAAAAATAAATTAAAAAGTAATTTAATAATAATTGAAATGATTAAGTTAAAATAATGAATAATAATTAAATAACTTACATAATAACTTGAAAAATAATAATAAAAACATTATTAATTAATTAATCAATAAACTGAGAATAATTTGGTTAATAAATAAAATTCTTGTTAAAATTCGGCCTGAACATATTATGAGAGACAGAAAGGGGGTGCTAATTAACATTTTGCCCTGGGTGCAAGAGAGACCGAAACCGCCACTGCTTTAGACCAGTGAAAGGCACTGATTTTAGGTTTTCGTTTACTTTGGGTTCTTCATTCATTCACCTTGGAGTTTGTAGCGTGCAGGTAATTAATTTTTGTTCATTTTTAAATATTGCTTTACATAATTAGTAATGTCGGTAACTTCCAGCCAATCACTGTCTGATATTTAAGTTTGATATTAAAGGATCAAAGCAAAGAAGTTTTTGTTAATTTGTCATAATTTTGAGTTACAATATATAGACAGTTATCAGTCCTTCTAAACCATCAGGACCATCTACGGTGACTTTCGAAAAATCAGGGGTGTTTTTTTTCTACAATTCGTACCACCGTTAACCGTCTAACCTCTATGGATTAACAGTAGCACGTCAGCCGGAATTGATTGGGGACAGCAGGAAATAAGAATGAGCAGATTCATAAATATTACAAAATGCCAATAGTGTAGCCTCCTCCCGTTTACAAATCTACCAGAACAAAGAGGGCCAGAGGAATTCCCTGTGATTGGTCAAAAAGACGATCGCATAATATTTGCAACTTTAGGACTAAAAACGCACCTCTTCTTGACTCTAATCCTCCTACTCAAGAATTCCCTTAAATAAGCACCCTGATATTTTAGCCTGGTAAGTTGGTAAGTATTTTAGCCTGCTCACCTTCGCCTGGTAAGTTGAAACCGTAATTACTCAAAATTAACTGCGTTGTTTTTTTCTTTTTTTTTTTGTCATGATGATCGGCTAAACAAATCCAAATTTTCAACAGGCTTATGGACGAAAATAAAATAGCCCCTAGATTAAATTCTACTGCATAAGGCCCTATATGGGGACCTAAGGCCCGTGTATCAAAATTACAACACCTGCAAGATTGATGTAAATAATGACGAAGACCACACTGCCTTTCCATAATACAACTACAGAAGAGAGAATAATGAGGACTTTTTTTCCCAAGACAGTGACCCAACAAAACCTATTTGAATATTTCGGCCCTATATCTAAGGGCCGTCTTCAGTAAAGAAAATAATAAACAATAAAACACTTACAATAAAAGTTTTCGGTTAAAAATCCATTTATTTTCTTCTTTTTTTTACATAGTCTTGGCATCATTACTTCTTAACGAAAAGTTCAGCCAAGACTGTGTGATAAAAGCTAACATTTTATATGCGAAAAAGGTTCATTCATTGAATTAACTGTATTTATTAAAAATTGGAATAATTTCTTATTGCGATATTTGCCTTCTCTGCAGCTAATCTTGTAGTTCTTTTGGGATTGGGCTTGTTTTTATTCATTCCTATTTTTGTTTTATTTTGAATTAGATTATTTTCTGTAATTAATTTTGTGTACATAGGGTTGACTGTGTATTCACCCAAGTCTCTATTTAGGGATGTATTATTATTTAAGTTTTGTTTGATTTCGATTGCCTCGCGGACAGTTTGTTTGATTCCTAGGTCATTGCTAATTAGAATTGTTTCGTCATATAGAACATAATGGTTTGGATTTTCAAAAATATGATTGCTTAAAGCTGAATCGAAAGATATGGAGTTATTTCTAGATTTTAATGCTTTTTCAGAACTTTCTTTGTGTTGCTGTAATCTTGTTCCTAAATTTTGGTGGGTTCGACCAATGTAATAATTTCCACAACTACATGGTATTTGATACACCCCTCTTGGACGAGTAACTGGGGTTTTATCCTTACCAGAATTGAGAAGATTCATTATGCTTAAATTACTTGTGAATACAACACGTAAATTGTTTTTTAAACAAACTTTTTTCAGTTTTGAAGTAATATTCGGAATATAAGGTAGGTAAATCGTGCTTGTGGGATTATTCGTATCGTTTTCTGGTGTGGGATTTAAGGCTTTAGAAGAATGCATCTTTAATCTTTGAGCAATAACAGTATTTATGAGACAAAATTGGGTACCCGTTGCCAAAAAGTATGTCTGTAATAAAATATAATTCTTTTCTAATATACGGCTCTGAACAGATATTAAGTACTCTATCCACTTTTAACCTGTGGAGGATGGTTAGATTTGAAGTGAAGGTATCTATTATTATGCGTAGATTTTCTGTAAAACGTAAAATCAAGTTTATTCAAACTGCGTATTATCAATACATCCAAAAAAGGTATTTTTCCATCTGTTTCGGTCTCTAGAGTAAATTGCAGGTTTCTATCGTAAGTATTTAAATGTTCTAGAAAACCTTTAAATTCACTTTCGCCATAATTCCAAACTGAAATTACATCGTCCATGAAACGTCCCCAAAACACATGATTAAGAAAATAAGAATCCAGGGCCCAACTTTCAAGATTCTCGACGAAAATATTTGCGAGTAGGCCTGATAGAGGTGCTCCCATAGGAAGGCCCCTTACCTGTTTGTAATATGAATCTCGAAACTGGAAGTGCATGGAATATTTGTTACATAATTTAGACAAACGCATGAGAACATCAATGTCTAGACCTATCGCTGACTCTTCGATTAGATGATAATTGTTTTCCAGTTTATTTTGTAATAATTGATCAGATTTTGAAACATCAATACTAGTATACATGGAAACTATGTCAAAGCTGCTTAATAATTTCCAAATTATTCCGACATTTCCGAATTTTCGGAAATGCAGTGCACAGCCATTTTCCAATGTTTGAGGCAGGTCATTTTGTACTAGCTACAATGGGTCTTAGAGGGACTACACTCAACCCTATCTACACAAAATTAATTACAGAAAATAATCTAATTCAAAATAGAACAAAAATAGGAACGAATAAAAACAAGCCCGATCCCAAAAGAACTACAAGATTAGCAGCAGAGAAGGCAAATATCACAATAAGAAATTATTCCAATTTTTAATAAATACAGTTAGTTCAATGAATGAACCTTTTTAGCTTGTAAAATGTTAGCTTTTATCATACAGTCTTGGCTGAACTTTTCGTTAAGAAGTAATAACGCCAAGACTATTTAAAATAAAGAAAAAGAATGGATTTTTAACCGAAAACTTTTATTGTAAGTGTTTTATTGTTTATTATTTTCTTTGCTGAAGACGGCCCTTAGATATAGGGCCGAAATATTCACGAAATATTCAAATAGGTTTTGTTGGTTCACTGTCTTGGGAAAAAAAAGTCCTCATTATTCTCTCTACTGTAGTTGCAAGACTGATTCATAATTCCAGAAAATGTTTATGTACTTGTATCTTATAGCCACCACACTCAAGTTCTGTCAAAAAGTGAAGTTTGGTTAATGCTAATGAAATAAAACAAAATATGATGAAAATATAATACTTTATCAACGAAATTATGAAAACTACAACAAAGAATTATTGAACGGGGCCGCCCAGACAACATTATATTAAATACGTAACCTAAACTAACCTAACCTAACCAAAATACCAACTAAATATTTAATTAAAATATAGCTACAATGTTGTTTCCCACCGAGCCGAAGCTAATATTGTCTGGTATAAAGACCATGAAACCGGTTTCATGGAAACCGGATTGATCCGGATGAAAACCGGATCAATCTTGCTGATTTGACGATTTTGTCAAATTCATCTCGAGGAAACAAAAAATCATGCGCACATCCCCGAACCAATACTTACTTAGGCATGCGAAAGTACGCCTGGTACTTCCGTATTAGCCAGTACCCACTCGAGAAGCTTGCTGAATGTAAAATCTAAGAAAACCAGTTTCATAGCCAGAAAGACAAATGAAGGGTGACAGAATGCATTGGACTTGTATAATTTGAGCTATTTGTTTACATATTAAGTGGGGAGGGTGGGCGTAAGTTTGGGTTAATTTAACCCCCCCCCCCTCCCAATTTGCAAATATATCACCCAAATTATATTGTTATATAAACTAAAGTGATATATTTTCATCATATTTTGTTATATTTTATTGGCCCAATTCATTCTGTCACCCGTCATTTGTCTTTGTGGCTATGAAACTGGTTTAATTAGATTTTACATTCAGCAAACATCTCGAGAGTGTACTGGCTAATACGAAAGTACCAACACCTCGAGTGTGCACTGGCTAATACGGAAGTACTGTACGCCTTTTCAAATCAATTTGGTTTCATCAATTAAAAATATTTGGTTCATATTCGTAAAAAATATATTCATCTATTTTTGTCCTATATAAATCTCCTTTCCCTGGTGGTCTCGATATCATGCTGTGAAGCAAATTATTAGATTAACTGCAGGCTACCCAAACGTAAGTATGTAGCCTGCAACTAGTTCCGGTCCCCATATTAATTTGCAAAAAAAAATAAAAAAATAATAAATATACCATGCCGTCCCATTTTGAATGGCATGAACATATTTTGTATGGCCGACCATGAAATTAGTTCTTTGCAACTTGCATACTTTCCTACTATGCCTGTCGTGACACGCACAGAAGGTGTTATTTATGAATAGCTGAAGAAAATGAATAAGTACGGCTAGCAGTAATAACTGTACAATGAGTTTATAAGTTAAGCCAAGAATTTAGGGCTCATATCCAAAAACTTTAGCCAACTATAGTAAGGGTGCGTCATGACTGCTTGAACTTGTAGTTAAATCAGACACCAGCAGATGATGAGTTGGCGCCTAAAATTGCCATTCAATTTACGCATAGTAGTTTTAATTGCTTAGGCGTAAATAAACACAATTTACATTTACAGTCTAGTGGTTGAACCTCCAAGCTCAGCCACCCTCCAAGCTCTACCACCTCAAGCCCTGATTCAATTATTTTCATCCTTGCATTTGAGTCTCTATCCGTGCCTCCGATTTGCCTTGAGTGCTCGCAAAGCTACTCATTATTGCTCAAGGGACTTTTCATTCCCGGCTTCTCTGAAAATATCAAAATGGTTACAATTTTCTCCATATTTCCAACGCTTTTCGCAAGATTTGCTTTCTTTAGCTATTTTATTCCCCCCTCGCAACCCAGGAATAAGTTTCTACGACTTTGCTGTGCCTAAACCAAGTTTTCAAGTTGTTTACCTTTTGCGAACTATTGAATAAATATTATGTCTAAGGGACCCCTTGCACAAATATATGCAAAAATCTTTATATATTCATCATAGTTAGCGTCGTCTCATCATAATCCGTGTGGTTTCATGACAGCCAAATTTTAGTGGCAGATCCTCCACGAACCTTCTGTACAGGGCTGCAGCCACATATCAACCCTGAGCTTGGAATATTGGGAAAATTATACTAAACACTACCTAAAAAGGAGCACTAATTATATTTAAATAAATTAAACTTTAAATATTTTATATTTTCAATATTTATATTATATTTAATTTAATATTTATATTATATTTAATTTAAATATGTACATTTAAATATTTAAATATTTTATATTAAATTAATATTTTATATTATAAAATATTTCATATTTTATATATATTTTTACATATTAAATATTTTCAATTACAGTTTATAATTACCACTGACATTTTTCGATTCTGAATGGCGGCTTTTTTTCCTTAAAAAAAGCCGTCTTTTTTCCTTTTTTTCCTGCTTCCATTGCAAATTATCTGAATAAGGAAGCTAAAAATAAATTCAAAGCCTTAACTCTTATGGGGTTAAAGGGTCTACAGACGGTTGTTAGCTCTGCTCTGCCTCTAAGATTATGCTCTATCGGCGACGTATTAAAAATCGTCTTTTTTCAATTAAATAAAAAAAGAAAGTTTTTTTAACTGAAAGTAAGGAGCGACATTAAAACTTAAAACCAACAGAAATTATTTCGTATACGAAAGGGGCTGTCCCCTATTAAAGGCCAAGCTCTTTGCGCTAAAGTTTTTATTGTTTTAAAAAGTAGAGTTCAAGAGTCAAACTTTAGCGTAAAAATCGGGGCGTTGAGGAGGGGACAGCCCCTTTCACATACGGAATAATTTATGTTTGTTTTAAGTTTTAATGTCGCTCCTTACTCTCAGTTAAAAAAAACTTGTTTTTTTACTTAATTTCTGAACGTTGAATTAATGCAGGTTTTGGTGTTGGTTCACCGTACATGAATAATTAAAACGGAATTTGCACATTAATTTTAGTTTTTTTTTTTTTACTAAATGGCTTTCTCAAAGTTTGATTGGTTTATTTTGATAAAAAGTGACGGGGGAGGGGCCTAATTGCCCTCAAATTTTGTTGGTTACTTAAAAAGGCCACCAGAACTTTTAATTCCATTTACGAAAGTTTTTATTAGTAATAAATATGCATAACTTACAAATTAACTTACGTAACGAACTTCTATGTTCGTGTATTTTAATTATGTGGAGGGTTCGCCCCCTTGTCAATACCTCGCTCTATGCACTAAGGTTCGGGTTTTGTTCCAATTCGTTAAAAATGACCCCTGAATCACAAAGGCTGTCTAATTAGAATAAATAGTTCTTCTAATACTTTAGCGTAAAGAGCGAGGTATTGAGTAGGGGATGAACCCCCTCATATACGTAATAATTTCTGTTCGCTTTAAGTTTTAATGTTGTTCCTTGTTATCAGTTGAAAAAAACTTTCTTTTTAGTTTAATATCTGAAAGTTTTGAATTAATGCAGGTTTTGATTTTGGCTCACCGTACATGATAATTAAAACTAAATATGCATATTGATCTTACTTTTTGGGCTTACGATTTTGAGAAAAAGGGGCGGGGGAGGGGGCCTACTTGCCCTTCAATTTTTTGGTTACTTAAAAAGGCCATTAGAACTTTTAATTTTATTTACGAACGTTTTTATTTGTAATAAATATATGTAACTTACAAATTAACTACCGTCCTGAACTTCTATATACGTATATTTCTATTACATATATGAGGGAGGTTCGCCCCTTCGTAAAAACCTCACTCTTCATACTGAAGTTCAAATTTTGTTCCAATTCTTTAAGAATGACCCCTGAATCACAAAGGCCGTTTAATTAGAATAAATAGTTCTTTTCAAATTACTAAAAATAGTTTAGCGTAAAGAGTGAGGTATTGAGGAGGGGACGAAACCCCTCGTATACGTAACAATTTCTGTTCTTTTTAAGCTTTAATGTGACTTTTCCTTTCAGTTGAAAAATACTTTTTTTTTATTCCTCATTGTTTTTTCTAAATAGTTCTGAAAAATCCAGGACCCCCTTCATAGAAATTCTCTTCTCCCATGATAAATTCCTCCATGGAAAGATTATCTCACGTAACCCCTCCCCCAACCTACCTAACACCAGAAAAAATTACCCCCTGAATACGTCAGTATACTTCCCAATAACCAACACTATATGTATACAATGGGCTAAGTTCATAACTTGCAGCCCTTCCCCCAGGGACTTTGGGGGATTAAGTCGTCCTCAAAGGCATAGTTATTAGATTTTTCGACTAAGCTGAACAAAATGGCTATCTAAAATTTTTGATCCGGCTACTTTGGAAAAAAAATGAGCATGGGTGGGGGGCTAGTTGCCCTCCGATTTTTTTGGTCACTTAAAAAGGCACTAGAACTTTTATTTCCGTTAAAATGTTCCCTCTCACGACATTCTAGGACCACTGGGTCGATACAATCACCCCTGGGGAAAAGAAAAAACAAAACAAACACGCATCTGTGATCTTTCTTCTCGCAAAAAATACAAAATTCCACATTTTTGCAGATAAGAGCTAGAAACCTCTGCAATCGGGTTCTCTGATACACTGAATCTGATTTAAGATCTATTCCGTTTTTTAGACTTTCGGTTACTATTGAGCCGGGTCACTCCTTACTACAGTTCGTTACCAAGGTTTGTGCGATACGTACCCTCACTGCCCATCTAAAATCTATGGCTGAACAGAAGAGCATCCAACAGATGTACTTTCATACTTACATACTTTCATTAACGATCTACGGCCAAATCATGGTCAGCAAAGCTTTTTATGGAATAGTTATGATTAAATAAAAGAAAATGCTATTTAATTTTACATAGATATCATTTTTATTAGCTCTGCAGAACTTTTCTATTTTCGCTGTTTTGCGGTTTTAAAAGGTTGAAAAATGTGGATCAATGACATTTTTGGCTGGTTTTTGATCATTGATGCCTAATTTCAAGGGATTTTAGTCTTCTCAACAAGACCGTATCCAGAATTTTTTTTCGGGGATGGGGATTATTTTTCGGCGAGATGGGATAGGCCTACATTTTTTTAAACCGGTCAAAAATTGGTACATGCGCGTTTCAGTTACATTTTTACAAGTCGGACAAAATTTCCGAGGGGAGGGGTTTTAAACCCTCCCCTGGATACGGCCCTGGATACCCCCTGGATAACTTTGAAGACTGACACGGAAAATCTATGAGTAAAATTCGAATCTAAAAATTACCCATTGATTTATTTTTTTATTATTTATTTATAATGGAAGGATATCATTCCTTCGTTGAAATATCGTTTTGCTCCTCTATTCTACCATACCTGCTGAAGCCTCCCGACAAAAACAGTTAAGTTAAAAATTTAATTAAAAAAAATTGGTTGAAACTTTAAAAATGTGATTAATCAGTCAAATGCATAGACATTATACTTATAATGCTTAGCATTATAACATCCTTTGTGCAACATAGTGCCACTGAAGAGAGTCAGAAAATACATAACAGAAAAAAGTCTCTGAAGAAGAAAACAGTTTCTAGTACTTATCGGTTATATAATAAACACTGTAGAATTTCAATCGCCGATGATGCAAACATGAAACATGAAACTGGTCAAGCAACTTCTTTATACCACACAATTAGCTTTGGCTTGGTTGGAAAATAAATTGTAGCTATATCTTATTTAAGTATTTAGTTGGTATTTTGGTTTGGTTTGATTAGTATAATATATGCTATGCTTTACCTCCCCCCTCCCTAGTGTTCAAATATATAATCAAATTTGTTTCTAAACTATTATATTTTCATCATATTTTGTTTGATTTCATTAGCATTAATCGAACTTCACTTCCCGAGTGTTTATTATATAACCGATAAGTACTCTGTTTCTTAATATTATCTCTATTTATTTAGAACGGAAAGGTGGAATGAACCGTCTTTACAACTTTTTCAATGCTTTGTACGTTAAAGCGTTAAAACATGTGTCACTATGTACTCTACTGTATCCCGTACAAATGTACGCATGAAAGGGGTCCCTGGAGGCGCGACCAACGAAATCCTAAATATTAGGCACTTCTTATTAAAATTATGAAATAAAATGTGGGTACTTGTGCTTTTTTTGGTACACACTCGATAAGTGATGTTTGGTTAATCACAATGAAATATAGTGAAGTACGATGAAAATTGAATAATTTAGTAACAAAATTATGAAAACTAAAACAAAGAATTATGGTAGGGGTGACGCACAGAATACATTAATTCAAATACCTAGCCTAGCCTAACCCAATCAAAATACTATCTCTATATGTTGAATGCTTAATAAAAATGTACCTACAACATAGATTTCAACTGAGCCTAAGTTAATTATCTTCGGATACTGACAGGCAAAAATCGGTTATTGTCTTATCTGTAGATCCACGTTCTCGGGTTACCAAATAGTGCACAATTACCAAAATTTGTTATTTATTATTACATCACCCTGTCCCAAACCTTTCTCAGAAGATCTTGAAACCGTGATTTCAGTTCTGTCCTTCGGCAAAGAGGCAACGACAAAAAGTTATTAGACGTTAATTACAATCCAGAGACGTTTTTTGTGTTTGGAGACAGATGAAACGCAGGTTGAAAAGTATTTTGTCTAAGAACAGAGACGAGACGAAACTAGATCGGAATGTTTTTGCGACACAAAACTAGTAGCATAAAAGCAGTCAAGTTCCACCAAAGAACATATTATAGGAAACTAAGAAGAATTGTAGAAAATGTATTTTTTTTTTATATTGGTTAATAATCAAAATGAAGTTTGATGTCCTTATGAACTACAGTTTGACCTTATGAATTACAGTAACTGATGTATCAATTCTAGTAACTTTAATAGCGAACTAGAGCGCCAATGTTCATCAGAATTTTGTTGTACTTATTCACTTGAATGGCAAGAAACTAATTATAGGCTCAAATAATTTAAAGCTATATATATATATATATATATATATATATATATATATATATATATATATATATATATATATATATATATATAGGGATCATGCATGAATCCGTTTGGAGTGAGCACCAAGTTCCAAAGGGGTGATTAATATGAAATTTAATATGGTATATATTATTAAATTTAATGTGAAATTTAACAATGTGTAGGAGGCTTCACCGCCGGGCCCCGGCACTCGGCACGCGGCGGGTTTCTCTATATGGATTCTCGTTGTCGCTTGTCTTCTAAACCCAGACAATTTGAGCCTTTTCTTCATGTTATGACGTCCAAATGGACCTTAAATTAGAAGTAGTGCCTTTGTAAAATTTTATTTTTTATTGGACCTTTAACTTTTGTCTCGGCTTGTCTTTGTCATTATGAAAGACATATTGCCGATGCTTTGATTTCTTTTAATTGTTCTCGTGGTGGAACAAAAACTTCTTCTTTTGCTTCGGCTTGCCTTTTGTCGTTATGAAAGACATATCGCCGAACCTTTGTTTTTTAATTGTTAAGGTGGTGAGACAAAATCTTCTTTTTATTCCAACGATTTATCTAGTCCAAGTTTTTGATTTTCAAAGGCATGGTAGGCACTGATGTCCGCCTTTGTTACTTTTGATTGTTCAGGTGGTGGGACAAAAACTTCTTCTTTTGCCTCGGCTTGTCTTTTGTCATTATGAAAGACATATTGCCGAACCTTTGTTTCTTTTGATTGTTCAGGTGGTGGGACAGCAACTTATTTTTCTTCCAATGGTTTTTGATTTTCAAAGGTATTGTAGGCATTGATGACTTTATCCTTGTCAAAATCTGATTCGTTTTACCTTGGCTTGCCTTTCATTATTATGAAATAATCATCGCCGAGCCTTTGTTTGTTTTTTTAAACAAAGGTATGGTAGGCATTGATGACCTTATCCATGTCAAAATATCAAACCCAATAATCATCGCTACCATTTTCAATTTTGACACGTTTTGATTCTCGCTGTCCGGGTTGATTTTCATTGAGTCGCTCACATGTTCGGTGTCGCAAGCCTTTTAAACGCGTCTGTCTTTGTTCTTCATTTTTTACTTGCTCACAAGCTCGGTGTCGCATGTCTTCTAACCGTGTGTGTCTCTGCTCTTCATTTTCATTTTTGACACGTTTTTGGATTTTGATTACGTCAGACAATTTAACAATGTCCATTCCTTTCGATGCGTATTGGTGTTGTCACAATTGATGGTCCAGGTTGTCAATTTTCACATCTTATCACATTTGATAGTTCATGTGTTGGTTCCAAAGAATCATCATTTATAGTAACTGCAACTGCAAGTTTTCGTTTTTGGGCCGTCCAACAGACATTATATTATATAAATACCTGATGCATTGGAAACCCAACAATCTTATATATGTTATGCATGACATAATATAAGAAAATGCTTATATAATGTCTTAAGGAATGATGACTCTCTTAACGAATCTCTTAAGTCTCTTAACGAATTTTCTCAGACTTCTGACTTATCTAGATCGTTTTTTTTTTGCAAGAATACCCCAAGATACTAATTTTCCCCAAAAATATGGAGCAGTTTTGGGAAAAGATAAATATATATACCAGTACATATATATATATATATATATATATATATATATATATATATATATATATATATATATATATATATATATATATATATATATATTCCCCGTCACGTGACATTTTAAAATACTTCTAATTTGTGTTTTACATAGATTAAAGTTTGGGCTTTTAATAAATATTATTCCAAATAAGAATCTAAATACGGAAAATTTCGGCATAAAAAAATATTGACACTAACACGGAGAGACAATATTGATCTTAAGAAAACATGGGTACTTGCATTTAAGGACCCTAAAACTCGATGGTAACTTCTTTAGCTGACATTCCGAAATTCGTTCATAATAAATTAGTTGCAACCCTGGTCATAAACAGTATACTCCTCGGTCATATTATAAAAATTTTGACAACAATATGTCAGAGAAGTGAATTTAATGACTGGCAAAACTGCTATATACTTGAGTACCAATCAGGGTAAGGAAAAACGGTTACGACGAATCGATAGAACTTGTTTGGTTTGAGAGATGTGACGTGAATCTAGAGTTTTAAAAAAGCTACATAACGCCTTTTCAATAACCAGAGCCAAATTCGCACTGCTTCAAAATTAAAAATAAATGGTTCTTACAGGTTTCTGCTTAAACCCACTGATTTTTTCCTTGGTAATGCAGTGTTGTCAACAATAACACAAGGTAAAAAAAAAATGCTAACCTGTGGATTTTTGGGTTTCATTTTTCTGGGAGCCGGGACTGGAACCACTGAATTTTTGTCACTTTGAAGTTTCGGAGTAGTTTCCTCTGAGGGCTCGTCAGGTGACCGCAAAGCAATTGACTCACGACTAAGACTTATACTATCCAACACCTTTATATGAAACCTAGCCCAGGGGCTAAGAGAACTTTTTCTAAGATCACACAATTCCTGATCAACTATATCATGAAACTCAGCCATTGCTTTAGACAACCAGTCTAAGATTTCAGAACTGTTCCTGTATGCAGATTCGTTGAATGATTGGCCGTGACTCAAAACTGGGCAGGAGGTTCGCCGAGTTTTGACAAAAAAGGGAACGCGCTGACGTGTACAGCTGTCAGTTTTAGGCCCTTCATCAAGCGACATTGAACGTTCTTTAACCCGACGTTTTCGAAATGCTTCGGGGCTCGTTTTTCCATTGAAACCGTATGTAGGTTTTAGACCATGACGTTTAGGGGGACGTGGTGGCTCTCGTTTCTCATTAACTGGTTTGGCCTCACTGCTTCTTTCTAATAAGTTCAACATCTCAGCCTGTAATGAAAGAATCGGTGAAAGAGCTTTGACTTTTATTCAGTGGAGCAAATTCAATTTTTTCGGGTGGGAGGGGGACAGAAAAGATTGTTCAAACCCAGCGGAGGCAATTTTTGGTTTATTTTTCGATTACTGTTCCACAAAATACTAAAAAAAGAGTATTTTCAATAAAGACAAAAAAGTTACTTTCCAAAATCTAGGTAGGGACAATGGGGAGGTGGAGCAAAAATTTAGGAAGGGGGCAAACGGCCTCACCTCATATCCCCACAATTGACACAATCGCTTTATTTTCCACCGAACTGATACGGGGAGTTCATTACATTGGGAGACCAAAAAGGCAGGAGACTGAAAATTTACTACGCTTCCGTCAGAATAAGCTGAGTAAAAAAAACAAAAATGGAATCACATACAATTTACATTAGAGAGACTGTTACTCTTTTCTGGAAAAATAACTGTAATTTTCTAAGCCCTAGCTACATCTACAGTTTCTTAAAGCTCGTCCCCTCCCAATCCTCCTGAAATATATAAACAGGCGTCCAAGTATATATACATATACACACATACACATACACACTATATATATGTATATGCATACATACATATATATATATATATATATATATATATATATATATATATATATATATATATATGTATATATATATATATATATATATATATATATATATATATATATATATATATATATATATATATATATATATATATATATATATATATATATATATATATATATATATATATATATATATATATATATATGTAATATTGCATACGTTTTTCAGTCATGTGGAGACATTTAATATTTTTTTTTAAACAGAAGAAAATTTATGATTTTTAAAAGGTGGTTTCTCGAATAAGGAAGGTTTTTGTGTCCATCAAATATGCAACAAAAAAGGTTTCAAACAGTTCGTGGTAACTAATGTAGTAAGGAGCGACCCGGCTCAATAGTAAACGACACGCTAATCATCAAATATATCTAATACATCAAAAGAATCAGATTTTCATGCTGATTCTAAATATATAAGTTTCATCAAATTTATTCTTTGTCATCAAAAGTCACGAGCCTGAGAAAATTTGCCTTATTTTGGAAAATAAGCGGAAACACCCCCTAAAAGTCATAGAATCGTAATGAAAATCACATCATCGCATTCTTCGTATCAGAGAACGCTATAGCAAAAATTTCAAGCTCCTATCTACAAAAATGTGGGATTTCGTATTTTTTGCCAAAAGACAAATCACCAATCTAATCTAATTTTGGTGTTTATTTTTTTTTTTTTTTTGTTTATTTGTTTGTTTGTTTTTTGTTTTTATTCCCCGGGGGTCATCGTATCGACCAAGTGGTCCTAGAATGTCGCAAGAGGGCTCATTCTAACGGAAATGAAAAGTTCTAGTGCCCTTTTAAGAGACCAAAAAAATTGGAGGGCACCTTGGACCCTTCCTACGCTCATTTTTTTCCCAAAGTCAACGGATCAAAATTTTGAGATAGCCATTTTGTTCCGCATAGTCGAAAGCCATAATAACTATGTCTTTAGGAATGAGTTACTCCCCCAAAATCCCTGCGGAAGGGGCTGCAAGTTACAAACTTTCACCAGTGTTTACATACAGTAATGGTTATTGGGAAGTGTACAGACGTTTTCAGGGGGCTTTTTTTGGTTTGGGGGGTGGGGTTGAGGGGAAGGGGCTCCGTGGAGGATGTTTCCTTCGAGGAATATGTCATGGGGGAAGAAAAGTTCAATGAAAAGGGCGGAGGATTTTCTAATATTACTATAAAAAAAACAATGAAAAAAAAACATGAAAACGTTTTTTCAATTGAAAGTAAAGAGTAGCATTGAAACTTAAAACGAACAGAGATTATTACGCATATGAGGGGTTCTAAAAATACTTTAGCATAAAGAGCGAGGTATTTAGGAGGAGATAAATACCTCGCTCTTTATGCTAAAGTATTTTTTTGTAATTTCAACTATTTATTCTACGGCCTTTCTAATTCAGGGGTCATTCTTAAAGAATTGGGACAAAACTTACGATTTAATGTAAAGAGCGAGGTATTAACGAGGCTACAAACCCCCTCGTATACATAATAAAAATCTAAGAACATAAAAGTGTGTTACGTAAGTTAATTCTTAAGTTACGTATATTTTTTACTAATAAAAACGTTCGTTAAAAATTAAAAGTTCTAGTTGCCTTTTTAAGTAACCGAAAAATTGGAGGGCAACTAGGCCTCCTTAACCACCCCTTATTTCTCAAAACCGTCTGATCAAAACTAAGAAAAAGCCATTTAGCCAAAAAAAGAATTAACATACAAATTTCATTTTAATAATTTATGAGCAGAGAGCCAAAATCAAACATGCATTAATTCAAAAACGTTCAGAAATTAAATAAAAAAAACTAGTTTTTTTAACTGAAAGTAAGGAGCGACATTAAAACTTAAAACGAGCAGAAATTACTCCGTATATGAAATGGGTTGTCCCCTCCGCAATCCCTCGCTCTTTAGGCTAAAGTTTGACTCTTTGCCACAATTCTACTTTTTAAAACAATTAAAAGCTTTAGCCAAACACCTGTTGAGTTAACGTAGTCGATAATTGTTATAATAAATTCATCAATTGTATTAACAAAAGAAACGAAATACCATAGTATTCCATTTTGAGTAGCTGTCATCCAAGATAATAAGTAGTTTTCAAAAATATGTTTTCTCACGATTTTGTAGTTAGCCTAATACTTTTTGCTAAAGCGAGTAAGTAGAGCGATATTTAATTGCGATAATTGTGAGATTTTTTTAGTGGGGTTTGGCTTTCAACAATTAATTTCGGTAATTCACCAAAATATCTTTGATACACAAGATAAATATTTCCGTTGACAAATGAACGCTTAATAATTAAACTTTCAGCGGCACCTTCCTTTGAAGATCCATTAGATTCATTTTTAATGCTTTAACAGTGACAAGGATACCAAAGCTAAGGATACACACAGCGTGAAGAAAAATTGGTTAAGAAGAAAAAAATTCGCTTGGTGAAGCAAAAATCGCTTGGCAATTCGCACTGAAGGCAATTCTTTTATATAAGATTCAGCATTTTGTATCAATTATTTTAGCTTTAACTGAAGGATCTGTATTATATCTTATTATTATATTATATCTTATTATTATATCTGTTATGTCTTATTATTATGTCTTATTCTTATATCTATATCTTATTATTATATTATATCTTCCTCATCAACGTCCTGCACTTTACGCTAAAGTTTGGCTCTTTCTCAACTCTACTTTTTTAAAACAGTAAAAAACTTTAGTGTAAAGAGCAGGACGTTGATGAGGAAGCAGTTTTTAGAGTTTTGGTTACTATTGAGCCGGGTCGCTCCTTCCTACAGTTCGTTACCACGAACTGTTTGATTTTGCCACCTCCTTCCATGCATTTTCTTTGATTCCCTTGTATTCTTTGCAGCGTATGTCACACAATACAGGATATTATCTAAGGCTTATTATTAATTTTTCAACATACATTCTCTTTTTACTTCAAAATAGAACCTTGTTACACAGTCTTTTTAACTTCAAATTGGAGCGCAGCGAAGCGATTTTTATCGCTTCGGAAGACTTTTTTGTGGCTCGGCGAAGCAATTTTTGCTAGGCGAAGCAATAATCATGCCCAGTCAGAATTAAACCTTGTAGTGTGGCTAGTTGAACAGAAGAAATAATTCGTTGACTTATCTAACAATATAAATGGTCATCCATTAATTTTTAGCTGAAAACAAGTTTGACGAAATACAACGGATATCTGAAGCCATAATTCCAAGGAAGTGTTTCTCATTATACACTCAGTAGGGTTCTGATTCTAACAAAAGAAGATGTGCTACGCCTTTTTTATGATAATCGTCCAACAGACTCTGCTCCTACTGAAACACATTGGAAACTATGAATTTCACGCATAACCACAAATAGGGAGTAAACACGGCAGAAGAGGCATCGGGGCTAGTCCTCCCGAAATCCGGAAAGTTTCTGATTTTCGGACAATCCTAGTTCAAATTATAAATTATAATAAAATATTTCTGAACCCCCCCCCCCAAAAAAAAAAGAAGAAAAAATCCGATGTACGTGCCTGTCTATGAGCATCTCAGACGTGATGATCCAGAAGATGTTATGTGACACCCCCCTCTCAAACTAAGTAAACTAAATTTGATGAAAAACGAAAAAATATATAAATAATTAAGAGAAGCCAAAAGAGCCAGGGTGATTTTCAACAATTCTAAAAACCAAACGAAGATATAAAAACAGATGTTACACCAAGCACCTCCGCTAAGCCGTCCTCAAACACATAATATAACTAACCTTTTAAAGTATTAAATAAAAAAAAACAAATTATTTTAACTGCAAGTAAGGAGCGACATTAAAACTTAAAACGAGCAGAAATTATCCCGTATATGACAGGGGTTGTCCCCTCCTCAACGCCCCGCTCTTTACGCTAAAGTGTGACTCTTTGTCACAACTCTACTTTTTAAAACAATAAAAAAAATTTAAATACTAGAAAATCCTGTGCCTTCTTCATGGAAATTCCCTTCCCCCATGACAAACTCCTTCATGGAAATTCCCCCCCCCCCCACACAACCCCCTCCCGTCAACCCCTCCTACCAACCAAAACAATCCTCCTGAAAACGTCTGTACACTTCCCAATAACCATTACTATATGTAAGCACTGGTCGATGTTTGTAACTTGCAGCCCTTCCCACGGGGACTGTGGGGGAGTAAGCCGTCCCCAAAGACATAGTTCTTAGGTTTTTTCGACTATGCTGATTAAAATGTCTATTTCAGAATTTTGATCTGGTGACTTCGGGAAAAAATGAGCGTAGGAGGGGGCCTAGGTGTCCCCAACTTTTTTGGTCTCTTGAAAAGGGCACTAGAGCTTTTGATATCCGTCAGAATGAGCCCTCTTGTGACATTCTAGGGCCACTGGGTCGATACGATAGCCCCTGGGAAAAAAAACAAACAAATAAACACGCATCCGTGATCTGTTTTTGGCAAAAATGCAAAATTCCACATTTTTGTAGATAGGAGCTTGAAGCTTCTACTGTAGGGTTCTCTGATATGTTGAATATGATGGTGTGATTTTAAGATTTATGATTAAGATTCTATCACTTTTAAGTAGTGTTTTCCCCTATTTTCTAAAAAAAGGCAAATTGTCTCAGGCTCGTAACTTTTGATGGGTAAAACTAAACTTGATGAAACTTATATATTTAAAATCAGCATTAAAATGCGATTCTTTTGATGTAGCTATTGGTATCAAAATTCCATTTTTAGATTTTCGGTTACTATTGAGCTGGGTCACTCTTTACTACAGTTTGTTACCACGAATTGTTTGAAAACCCGCCAAAACATATTTTTCCATTTTTTATGTTTTTTAGTTTTTGTTTTTCACGAAACGTCAGATAGTTTGATTTTAGAACATATTTAAGCAAAACTAAACATCCCATTAGACTAAAACTTCTTAAACATCTGTAATTGATTAAAAAAAAAAAAAAAAAAAAAAAAAAAAAAAAAAAAAAAAAAAAAAAAAAAAAAAAAAAAAAAAAAACATCACGCAAAACATAAAATAAATATAACATAACTGGATTAGGAGTAGAATGCTTAAATACTCTACAGAAAATACAACACTAACCTATAAACACGTCAATAGTCTTTTACCGGCCATGAAATCAATAAATTCTACTATACAATTTTAATTCTCTAAATTCTCTTGCAATCCAAGTTTTCAGGAAAGCGCTAGTTTTTCAGAATTGAACCAATATATCAAAGTTTACCAATGATCAAAGTATATGTTATTTGTGCCTTTCGTTTATTTTATTGTACTGCGTTCATGGCTGTATATTTGGCTTTAAAATACACTTATTTTTCTATCTATATCTATCTATAGGGAAATACCACGAGCCAGTTTATTTAAAACAGTTTTTCATGAATGTGTTGCACAAATTGCGACTTCTTAACTTAAGTTTCAACTTCGCTCTTTACTTCCATATAAAAATCCATTTTTTCTTAGGTTTTAAAAATGCACACAATGAACCTTATAAAAAGATCTTTTTCCAACTTAGGTAAAGAAACTATGGAAGTCAACATGAGTTCTTGCTCAAATAAAAAAATCTTCTAGTTTAAAAGATCTGTACTAAACTTGATGAAACATATATATTTAAAATCAGCATTAAAATACAATTATTTTGATGTAACTATTGGTATCAAAATTCCATTTTTTAGAGTTTCGGTTACTATTGAGCCGGGTTGCTCCTTACTACAGTTCGTTACCAATAGTAACGAACTGTATTCTTCGTTAAACATACAGTTCCTCCATGCAGGATTTCCTGTACTCCCCTCCTGCCTCCCTAAATTTTAGAAATATTTTCCGATTATTTTCACAAAAAAATGCCCTTTTTGGTATTTTAATTGAAAAGAAGGAATTTCCACCATCCGAATATTGGAAAATAAATCCCTAAATTTTGTAAATTAATGCAACTAGTCTAGAACCAGACTAGCTACAAAAAATAGCCTGGTTCTGTTAGTTGACGATTTATGAAACTTATTAAGGGAGCTGGGAGGGTGAATATGCTAGACACTGGATAGATTATGATGATGAAGAGGAAGATTATGATGGTACCCTTTTCATGTTTCCAAGCCTTTTCTATCCCAAAATAGTACCAAGGTGCCATTTTTTGTGCTATGTGGCATTTTACAGTGGCATTTTCATATCAAATTTATAAGAAATACCCATATTTAAAAATTAGCTTTCGAACGAATATTTGAAGAGACCTATATAAAACAGCTCTTTATGATGTCCCAGTGCCCAATTAAAACCCGAAGAACAAGAAAAGAAAAAAAGACATGTGATTCCTATGCAAAAGTGATTTTCCTTGTTAAAAAACAAACAAATTTGTTTTCGTACTTACACTTTACTAGTTTATTTAAATAATAGTTATTCTTCCTGGATCAGCTACAAATGGCAATCGTTTCTCACCAGACATCTTCTTCATAAGACACTTCTAAACTTTTGGTTACTATGGGCCGTGGCTGGCCTTTGAGATTATGAGCTAGTGGGTGTCATGGTGTGAGTAAATGTAACTTGTATTGTCTGATTAAGCAATAAGTAATATTTACTAAACGAAAAAAAAATTAGCGCCTGGGAATTTCAGCGACAGGGAGGATTTTCTAGCAGGACTTACCGCTGCACATTCAGCAAATATTATATTATGCGCTGCCTCATCCAGGGTAGTATCTAGAATTTTTTTTTGGGGGGGGGCGTTTAAAAGGGATTTTTTTTTCGGGGGGAAGTACAAAATAAGCTTAGAAAACGCGTCAAATTTCGTTTATATTCATTTTTGTTACGTTTTTAGGAGTCAAACAAACATTTTTTTTGGGGGGAGGGGTACAAAAAACCTTCAAAAACAAATTGAAATTTTTTTGTATTCATTTTTGTTACGTTTTTATGAGTCGGAAAAATATTTCGGGGAGGGGGTTCAAAGTCCCCAACCCGTCCTGGATACGGTATTGACCTCATGTCTTTCGACCTGGTTGAAAGATCTCATAATGTGGACCAACCAAGAGAATTAGCCATAGTGCATTAGTAAAAAAGCAGACATATAGAATTTCTCAATCTTTATAGAAAGATCTAATATTTGGATTCAAGTTGGAACTTCCAGGCGTCGGTATTTTAAGAAAAAGATTTTAAGAAAAACTATAGGTATAATTTAAAAACATTCAGAAATTAAATAGAAAAAAAACAAGCTTTTCCAACTGAAAGTAAGGAGCAACATTAAAACTTAGAACGAACAGAGGTTTATACGTATACGAGGGGTTTTGTCACCTCCTCAGTACATCGGTCTTTACGCTAAAGAATTTTTAGCAATTTCAAAAAAGCTATTTATTCTAATTAAACGGTCTTTGTGATTCGGAGGTCATTCTTAAAGAACTGGAACAAAATAAAACTTTAGTGTAGAGAGTGAGGTGTTGCCAAGGGGGCGAATACCCTTCATTTACGTAATAAAGATATACGAACACAGAAGTTTGTTACCTCAGTTTATTTTGTAAGTTACGTAGGTAACTAGCAACATAAAACTTAGAACGAACAAAAGTTTTTACGTATATGAGGGGTTTTGTCACCTCCTCAGTAGGTCGGTCTTTACACTAAAGAATTTTTAGCAATTACAAAAAAACTACTTATTCTAATTAAACGGCCTTTGTGATTCAGGTTTCATTCTTAAAGAATTGGAACAAAATAAAACTATAGTGTAGAGAGCAAGGTATTGCCAAGGGAGCGAACACCCCTCATATACGTAATAAAAATATACGAATATAGAAGTTTGTTACCTAAGTTTATTTTGTAAGTTACGTATATTTATTACTAATAAAAACGTTCGAGAACAAAATGAAAAGTTCTAGTGGCCTTTTTAAGTGACCAAAAATTTGGAGGCCAACTAGGCCCCCTCCCCGCTCATTTTTCCTCAAAGCCGTCCGATCAAAAAGCCATTTAGCCAAAAAATGAATGAATTAATGCGCAAGTTTCGTTTTAATACGTTGAGCCAAAATCAAAACCTGCATTAATTCAAAAACTTTCAGAAATTAAATAAAAAACAAGTTTTTTTCAACTGAAAGTAAGGAGCGACATTAAAATTTAAAATAAACAGAAATTATTCCGTATATTAAAAGTGGCTGCCCCCTCCTCATTGCCCCGCTCTTTACGCTTAAAGAGTTGTAAGAAAGAGTCAAACTTTAGCGTAAAGAGCGGGATGTTGAGGAGGGGACAACCCCTTTCATATAATACCTATCAATCTTGCAGAGTCCTTTTAAGTGTTTTAAGTACCGTCCCTTTAGGAGTTTTCTTAAGGGTGACTTTAGCCCTCACAAAGTTTGGGCGTATAATATTGATCTTAACTGAAAAAACCTGTCATTAAAGACACGAAATGCCATCGAAACCCGTGTAAAGTTGATTAAAGAATCCATACAATCAACAGAAAAAAAGGGACTTTCTTATGCACCAAAACGAAATTTATGCAGTACCATCAATGTTAAGTGCTCATTGAGGCACATTGTGAGCCAAATATACAACATAAATGTCACATTTACTTAGCTATGGACATCCCATGAGGTAATCAAGACAAAGAAGCTTTTAAGAAGAACTCAGACATGGACATCATTTTAATCACTGTCGCCTTCATCAGCGTTTCGACTTTTGAAAGCACATCTCATAAATGGGCAAGCAGATTTCATCACGTTAGCAATTGAGACGTTTCAAAATAATTGCTCACTTTATCATAATTTCAGTCACGCAAAGTGATATGGGTACAGTGGTAGGGAAGGGCCAGTGGGGCTGTCAATTGATCAGGGGGGTCTTTGGTTCGAGTCTCATTAAAATATTACTATAAATCCTATAATTTCTACTTATTTTTATCTACTGACTTTACGAATGTGCATTTAAATAAGTGCAATATTATAAAAACGTACGTTAACGTAAATGTATAGCTCAGTGAAGGTAATTAATAACGGCTAAATTATATTTTTATGTAAATGGAAAGCATAGGCCAGTTTGTTTTCAAGTCAGATATTTTTGGTTTTGCCTTTCCTTTTTCATTGAATGTTAAAAATCAATTTTTTACAGAAATTACTCCCTATATGAAAGGGGCTTTTCCTCCTCAACGCCCCGCTCTTTACGCTAAAGTTTTTCACTGTTTTAAAAAATAGATTTGAGAGAAAAAGTCACACTTTAGCGCAAAGAGCGGGGCTTTGAGGAGGGAACAGCCTCTTTCATATACGGAGCAATTTCTATTCGTTTTAATGTCACTCCTTACTTTCGGTTAAAAATAACTTGTTTTTTTAATTTAATTGCGTATATGAGGGGGTTAACACCTCGCCGATACCTCGCTCTTTTCACTAAAGCTTAAATTTTGTCCCTATTTTTAAAATCAATATAATTACTACAAATCCTTGCATAACGAAGTAACTGTGAGAAAAACGCTGAATATGTGATATAATTCCTTAAGAATGACCTCTGAATCACAAAGGCCGTAGAATAAATAGCTGAAATTACTAAAAATACTTTAGCGTTAAGAGTGAGGTATTACGAGGAGGTAAACCCCTCATATGCGTAATAATTTTTGTTCATTTGAAGTTTTAATGCTGCTCCTTACTTTCAGTAGAAAAAACTTTTCCTATTTATTTTTGCATTGTTTTTTCAAATAATGCTAGAAAATCCCTTTCATTAAAATTCTCTTCCCCCATGAAAAGTTCCTCCATGGAAATATCCTCCCACGTAACCCCCCCCCCCCCCAACTCTCAGCCCTCCCCCTAAACCAAAAAAATATCCCTGAAAACGCGTGTACACTTCCCAGTAACTATTACTATATGTAAACACAGGTCAAAGTTTGTAACTTGCAGCCCCTCCCACGGGGACTGCGGGGGAGTAAGTCGTCCCCAAAGACATAGTTATTAGGTTTTTTGACTAAGGTGAATAAAATGGCTATCTCAGAATTTTGACCGGTGACTCTGGAGGGGAAAATGAGCGTGGGAGGGAGCCTAGGTGCCCTCCAATTTTTTCAGTCACTTAGAAAGGACAATAGGACTTTTAATTTCCGTCAGAATGAGCACTCTCGCGACATTCTAGGACCACTGATTCCATATGATCACCCCTGGGAAAAAAACAGACAAAAAACAAAAAAAAAAACAAATAAACACGCATCCGTGATCTGTCTTCTAGCAAAAAAATGTGAAATTCCACATTTTTGTAGATAGGAGCTTGAAACTGCTACAGTAACGTTCTATGATACGCTGAATCTGATGGTGTGATTTTTGTTAAGACTGTATGAACTTTAGGGGGTCTTTCCACCTATTTTCTATAATGAGGCAAATTTTCTCAGGCTCTTAACTTTTGATGGGTAACACTAATCTTGATGAAACTTATATATTTAAAATTAGCATTAAAATGCAATTCTTTTGATGTATTTATTTGTATCAAATTCCATTTTTTTTTGTTTTGGTTACTATTGAGCCGGGTCGCTCCTTACTACAGTTCGTTACCACGAACTGTTTGATTTTGAAATTGCGAACTTTGTAATTCTTGCTAGCTAGACTTTAGTTTAAATTTGTTTTCCCTGTTTTAACTTTACGAGGTCTTATCGTTTGACTTTTTATTGATTGCATTTTTATGATTTTGTAGTTTTATGGTTTTTATGATTTTTGACATTGAAGTGCGAATTTGGTCCTTTTGGGCTTGTGATAGCCAATTTGTAGAAATAATTCTTATCTAATCTTTACCGCACTATTCCAACTTCACGGCAATTATACTTTCTTGGATTTCCCTATTTCGAAAAGGTTTCTACATAATAAGAACAAGATGCAAGGCCATATCCAATATTTGTGATCGGGGAGGGGGGGCTTAAAAAATTATAAAATGCATCAAAAATTTATTTATGTACATTTCACGAGTTGGAAAAAAATTACCTTTTTTAATCTTAATATGACTCTTGTTCTACTATCCATGGCTTGGCTCAACATAAATGTGTGCATTGAAATCCGGATCAAAACTTAAAGGTAAATTGGTGAATCGGTAAATTATTAGCATAAAATTACTAGCGCTGCATAAAATGCAGCGCTAGTAGAAATACGAGCCTCCACTCTTTTTGACGTGCGTACTAAATTTTTTCTTGTGCTTTGGAGATAAATATGACAAGAAAAAAAGAAGAGAACAGGCTTGCTAAAACAAAAGCTGGAAAAGTGGTATTCCAAGGAAAGTTTAGATTAAAATAGAAATTTCAAATTGTAGAAACTTGAAATTGTAGATTAGAAATTTGTAACTCCCTTGCAAGGCAACTTACGCGCGTATATTCTCTATCCCGCCTTTTTCCTTTTTCCATCGTCTTTTCCCTTGTCTATGAACTTAATTCTATTCTCTAGGTCCGCTATTTGAACATACTAATCGAGAAAAACAGAACCATCCCCTCAAAACGGAAGGCAACTTGATCAATCCCCTGAAAAGTGAGTAGCCTAAGGCCTCGGCCCTAAGAGGACCGAAGGCCTAAGTTTTTCACCAAGCTTAAAGAATACTTTTTCAGTTACATATGCATTTTTCTTATTTCTTACTTCGAAACCACATTTGAGACCACAAAACACCTACACAGTAAGATTTAATTAAATAAATGATATAAATGATTCTCCGGTTTGTAATAATGGTCATTGAGGTCCTGCAAATTGATATCGCAAAGGGCCCAAAAATATCTAATTAATCAAAAAGATCTAGCATCACCACTGAGTAAATCTCAGTTATTTACAGGACCGAGTAAATCTCTAATCCCACACATAATACATATATATATATATATATATATATATATATATATATATATATATATATATATATATATATATATATATATATATATATATATATATATATATATATATTTATATATTAAAAATTAAATTACCCGTTTTCTAACCCATGTTCTAATATTTATTAGTTCTATAATTTTCTAACAGTAATGGCGAATATTTGACCGACTCTGATTAATGCGTTTAAACTGCAATATAAATACACTTTTAGCTATTAAAATGGATATTTCAAAATTGGCTCTTTTTGCCCAATAAAAGTGTCTGGTTTTGCCTTCAGTTGTAATTACTTGAGCGGGTAAATATTTTATGGTATTCTAACAAGATTTAAACCAAAACCTTTTTGGACCATGTAATTTAACAGAAGTGAAAAATGCAGTCTAGATGTTATCGCATAGTTGCAGAATTTATTGCTGTAGTTACGAAAAAAGAAAATAAATCTCGAAAGTGCATTTCTTGAAAATGTTGTTCTGAGCACGTAATTTATCCAAGGGGTCTCTCTCTCTCTCTCTCTCTCTCTCTCTCTCTCTCTCTCTCTCTCTCTCTCTCTCTCTCTCTCTCTCTCTCTCTCTCTCTCTCTCTCTCTCTCTCTCTCTCTCTCTCTCTCTCTCTCTCTCTCTCTCTCTCTCTCTCTCTCCTGACGCGTGCTGACACCGCATGACGCGTGCCAAGCGTGACGGGACTGTACCAAGCTTTTTGGGAGTTTGCCAAGCGTGATAGAACTGAGTGGCACATGTGGTTTTCCTTCTCCACTAGGTGGCGGGAAGTCAGCAACCCCTCTAATTCCTCTTCAAACATATCGAACAAAATTGACATTTGGTATTATTTATAGAAACGTTTTTGTTTCTTCTTTAAATTAAATCTGATTTTTAAATGAAATTTATAATGCCTGTATGTAAAACATTACTAAACTACAGTGGGCGTTTTAGGTTCAGAGTAGCATGAATAGTAAATTATGCTTGGATTATGTAAAAAATACGATATAATAAAATTTATGCTTATAATAATAATAAAATAATAATATAATAAATATAATAAAGTCAAAATATAATAATAGTTTAATTTTTTCTCTTCTCTTTTAATATGATATTGTTCTTTTTCTCCCTAATTTCTCTGTTTAAGACACATGAAATGTACAATTTTAACCACATTGTCGAAAAGCTGGCTTTACTTAATGAAATTTTTTTATCAAGTTTCCCTTTTTCTGATAAGTTCAAAACGTAAAAACTCCCCATTTTCTTTCTAATTTATTAATATTTATTATTTTTATATTTATTAATTTATTAATATTTTATATTATTTTTATTAAATATTAAAATAATAAAATATTTAATAATAATAATATTTAATATTTATTAATAATTAATTAATTATTAATTAATTTATTAATTATAATATTTAATAATAATATTTAATAATATTTAATAATAATATTTAATAATAAAATATTTAATAATATTTAATAATAAAATATTTTTTATTATTTTTATATTTATTAATATTTATTAATTTATTAATTTTAAAAAAACGCTTGTCACAAACAAGTAAGGAGCGATATTAAAACCTAAAATGAACAGAAATTATCCGGTTCTGAGAGAGGCTGCCCTTCTGTAGCCTTGCTTTTTGCGCTAACGTTAGAATTTTTGTCTCAGCTTTTTAGGAATTGCGGCTCAAACACAAGAACCATGGGTATGGAATCAGAAGTATTTTTTAAACCACTATAAAATATCTTGTGTTTTAGTTGCTGCTCCCTCCTGAACCCCCTCTCTTTATACTACAGCCTAATAGCATTTTATATAGATTGTTTTTGATCAGTCGTTCTTAAAGAATTAAGACAAAAAGTCAAACTTTAGTGGAAAGAGCAGGGGATTCAGGGAGGCAGTCTTCCCCTTATATAAGGAGTTCAGGAGAGGGATTGGCCGCGAGCATCCCCTAAATCCTCCCTGAGATATTTAAAACAAGCTAGATGTGTACATAAGTTATCAAACACAATTTTGATAACTTACATACACATACAGTCTTTCGATTTGCATCGTTACTTCACCGAGCACCCAATGCTATAGTCGCTTTAAAAAAATGTTTACCCCTTTTCTTTTGCTATTTCTTTAAGGAAACCAAGGCCCACTCGTTGCCCCAACACTCTGAGATATTTTCAACTCAATCCTCCAAGCCGTTACTGAAGTATTGCAGATATGTCGCTTTGACATCCTGGATGCACATAGTGTCTTTCGATTTACATCTGAAGCAAAATTCGAGGACCATTTGGTCTCTAACATTCCCCGAGAGTTCCAACTTGATTGATCCCCTGAAATGTTGTCGGTTTTTCTACATTCAAATTCCCAGATGATTAAAAACAAAACGATAACAAATTGCTTATCTAAATGGCACGCCTACAGTTGCTTCACCGGTAAGTTTACCCCCAACCCCTACTCCGCTGTATAAAATATTTTCTAAATAGATATGCAGCCAGTCTGAATAGATATAAAGACTGGGCCTATCCCAAGTCTGTTCCTTTTGCCCACTTATATAATCAAGGGCGTAATTTGCTTTAGGGCAGGGGGGAGCATTTACATACTTCCCCCATACCGCAGGCCCCCCAGATGAAACTTAACGTCTTCAAAATCTTGCTAAAACTAAGACAGACCTACATAATTCAACCATCCACAGAAAAGATTAGTCTTCGCCAATATGGTTTCAACTTTACACCTCCCCCCTTACCCCCCTTTCCTCTAGTATTTTGACAAAATTATACCCTTGCATATAATGCCCTCCTATCCAATGAAGTAAAACAAAATTAAGCTTTGACTAAAAAAACAGAGCAAACATATAACGGTGTAGTTGCAGTTTGATTTTCTAAGAAAGAATTCCAAGAAACTGTTCAAATTCATTTATGAGAGTTTCAGATTACTTTGATTGAGATTATGCTAAGCAGAAACTAAAAGTAGTTCATTTTTTGAACAATAATAATTTATTACCATAATGAAGAGGGATAAGATTAGATTTATTTAAAATTAGTGTTCTCATTTCCTGAATAATTGTAATTTATTGCACTTATGAAGAGGGATAGGATTAGATTGATTTCAATAAAACTTTTCACAAGTGCAATGTACCAAAATATAAGTTTACAGAAAAATAAGATAAGCCTAAACAAATTTTTGACCAAAAAAAACTCAAAATTATCAAAATTCAATGGCACCGAATAAAAACAACATTAGCATGCAAAACAGAAGAAGAAATAGATACACAACAGAGGAAAGAAAAAAGCTTAAAAATATTATTGTAATTATATATAATAGTTTATTAAAAGTTACCCATACTCCCTGCGTAGGATTTTGATTCAGGGGTTGGGGACTGATTCAGGGAATTTCACTATTGAAAAAATCTTTCTAAATTTTTTTGTGTAACTTAGTGTGTAGTTAAATACAGATGATATACACCTGATAAATTACTGCTTTGAACTTCACACAAGAAATGATGATGAAATGCCATAACTTGCGTGAGCACTTCAATTCATCCAATTTTATTCTTTGGACAGGATTATTATTCGAATACCAAGTTTGCAATTACAGATATTAGATTGCAACAGTTGGAGCACGCAATACAACTCATACTAGACCAATCTTCATCGGTAGCAGCTAATATATAGGCTATGTAATTGCTCCTTAACTGCATGCAAGTTTCGAATTTTGGACAACAAAGAACTAGACTCTGATTACGGTGTAAAACAAGTGGGCTTGCCGTTCTTTGAACCTTTTATACCCCTTTTCTACTTGTGTTTGTCCTCCCCTTGATGTTTCAGCAGATTGTTCGCAGTGGCACTACAGGTCAAGGAGGAGGCGGCTTAAGGGAGGGAAAGAGGGGGCAGTTGCCTCGGGCACTGAAATTTTAGGGATGCAAATTTTAAATAAACAATCTAGCGGTTTTAATCACTTTGTAATTTTCATTTTTATTAAAAGAGAGGTCGCAGTTAATAACTGAAATTAATTAATGAATTATTCATTAATTAATAAAATAAAAATAAAGGAAAAAATAAATTAAATTATAACAATTATAACAATAGATTTCGAATAATTAATGATAATTAAATAATTTAAATAATAAATTAAAAAATTATTAGATAATTACTTAAAATAATTAATAAAATAATAAGAAAATGTTTTAATTATTCTAATAAATTGAAAAAATTTCATTAATAAATAAAAATTTTGCATAATTTGGCCTGTAAATTTTGTGGTAGATAGGGGGGGGGGGAATCAAGATTTTGCCCCGGGCGCAAGAGAGGCCAGATCCTCCACTGGCTCAGGGTATGATTTTCCAAGACAACTATATAAATTTTCATCATTCACTCACGTTACTCATCCACCCTAATCTATTCAAAATTTGACTCGCTGCTCTTTCAGACGAGATTCCCACTTGCTTAATGCCTTCTCTTACAGATTCTTTCTACTGCCTTTGAAGACATTCTGCTCCTTGTTTGGCCCAAACTAGACTCCTACAGAAAACACACTTTTTGTCTTCCTATTTGCTTTCCTAGACATAAAGAGCACCATATACTTACGTATTATAGCGACCACACCAAAGAAGTAAAGTCAGGTTGATGAAAATATAATACTTTAGTAACAAAATTACGGAAAATGCAACAGAGAATCATGAAAAGTATGCCGTATGTGCCTAGAAATACTCAAAAGCTGTCATTACAGCGACTTTCGTTTTCTAATCTTAATTATAAGAATTCTTCTCATTATTGATTTGATCATTATAGAAACGCTTTCGCATAACCTCAGCACCGGATTCAAATTCGCATAACCTCAGCAACAGATTCAAATTCCAGGACAATTGGCGGGATGATACAGCTGAGATCGAAATCCAGCTTCCATATTACCGAGCAGAGATCAATCCCATCGTGCCATCACAGGACAAGAATTAACCTATTTTCCACACAAAAAGAAAAAGACTTGAAGCATTTATTTGTCCTTCTTTTTTAATGATCCGCTGTTGATATAAATACCTCCGAACTCGATAATACCAACTCTGATAAGCTCACCAGCTTCAAGAATTGCGAGTTTTTACATTGGTTTACCTTCGTTTGGCTTACCTCCCCTCCCCACCTAGTCAACACTGATAAACAAGAGACAAACCAATGTCTTGGATATTTTGTTAAGATTCAGTCAAATTCTCTGCAAACATTAGTTAAATCAATTAACTACTAAAATTTGTACAAATAAGAAAATAGCTCAGTAATATCTCGCTTCGTAAAATATTTTCTTTGCATCCTCCCTGGGATGCGCAATTCCTATTTTGTTAGAAAATTTAGCGTTTGTGACTCAATTATTCTCGCAGAAGAGCTCGTTTCCTGAATATGCAATACCAATTATCTGTTGAAGCAGAACCATTCTTGGTCTTCGGTACTGAAAACAGAAATATCCAATTATCTTGAGATCAAAATAAGATGCAAGAAGGAGGATGAGACCGATATACAGAGTGTATTTTGTTTTATAGGGTGGGCTATAAATACCTATTTCAGAAGAACCATAATATAACACCTTTTGAATTACTGCAGTTGCTGCGTTGGCAAACAGAGCCAGTTGTGCCTATCTGGAAACATTTTTTCATCGATGACCCAGGATAAAGCACAGGTCAGAAACAAGAAAAAAGAGCTAATATCGTAATTTAGATTTTTATAATAAATTCCATGATTTTGCTTCAAAGTGCAAGATGGCATTGGTTATTTTGTTCTCAGAGGTAGTCTTGAGCTTTCGCTCATACAGTATTCTCACATTTTCTGATGAGGCCCTCGTACTGTACAAATGATCTTAGGGTTCAATTTCCGCCGCTTGGTGTACATCTGACAGTGCCCTGTGCGGCATACTTCTGCAACACCGGGCACAGTTCCACCACGAGTAGCAAAGTCATTAAAATGCTTGGCACAGTTCCACCATGCTTGGAAAGGTTTCACCACGCTTGGCAAACTTTCAGCACTCTCGGCACTTGCCACATGCTGTATGTGATTTTGTGAGTTGGAGACTCCTTGCAAATGACATTGTATGTGTAAGGCTTAAATATCGCCAATTATTGAATGGTAAAGCGGTGTCCATGCTACAAAGATTTGGAAGGATTAAAACCTCGTTCACGGCTTATGTGTCATCCACGCACCTTGTGACGAGCTTGATTTGCTTTACCTTCCAGTTTCCCATAAGCTACTCTTTAATGATGACCTTGTGGTGAACATATGGCCGTGGCATGTGGACAACTGAAATCTCATCAGGTTTTTAACAGGAAAAATCGTCTTTGCTTCAAAAATTTGGAAGGAATATTAAACATCATCGACACCTCATGTGTCATCAACGTCCCTTGTGACGAGCTTGATTTGCTTTTCCTTCCAGTTTCCCATAAGCTACTCTTTGATGATGACCTTCTGGTGAACACGTGGCCGTGGCATGTGGACAACTGAAATCTGATCAGGTCTTGGACAGGAAATCAGGTCTTAATCGTCCTTGCTTCTATAATTTGGAAGGAATATAAAAGATCATCGACGTCTCATGTGCCATCAACACCTCTGGAAACGAGCTTGATTTTCCTTTCCTATAGGTTTCCAACGCTCTTTGATGAAGACCTTGTGGCGTACATATGACCGTGGCATGCGGAAGAGTGAAGCCTCGTTGGCTTCTGAGTGGGAAAACGTCAACCCATCTAAAAGATCTGGGAGGATTAGGAAACATTGTCGACACCTTATAGGCCTTCAACACCTATAGAGTAGCTAAGATAATGACAAAGCTTATGTTTAACTGGTTATGACAAAGCCCGACAGAACTGGGTCATAGATGCACATTCCAACATATTTGTTTTTAGATATTAAACCAATAGATATTAAACCTGGACCAGGTTTTACAGGTACACTAACAGATATAAAAATTTGACTAACATTAGCTGATGAACTTCATCATTTTATAACATAACATCATAAAAAGCCAATTGACGTAAGGTTGTTAACTACAATGAATCAAAAGCAAAAGCTAAAGCACGTAACAAAATTTAGGAGCAATATAAAAGCAATTTTCTGCTGCTGTAGTGCCTGTAGTAACGACTATAATACACATTGTGATCTAAGTGTCAAGTTTTGGATATAAAAAATCAATTTTAATTATGGCCTGCTATATTTCAAAATATCATTTTTGCTGGCACAGCGCGAACAAGAAACGACAACTGAAGATATCAATACACTTTTTTTATAAGGATACATTTTTGAACAGCTTTTGTGAATGGGTGCATTTGTGACTCTTATTCAGGTCTTTAGAATATTTCAGAAACTCATAAAATGCTTTGATGCCTTCGTAACTTGTTAAAAGCATGAAATTGTGACATTTTGATGTTTTCTGATGAACCCTTAATACTAGAAAGGGGTTACTAAATTTACAACGACATTTCAAACACCATTCAAGCGCTTGCCTTCTTTCCGTCACCTGCTGCACAGCTAGATAAGTTTCATCAAGTTCAGTCTTACCAATTAAAAGTTACGAGCCTGCGAAAATTTGCGTTTTTTAGAAAATAGGGGGAAACACCCCCTAAAAGTCATAGAACTGTTTTAAAAAGAAGAATTGAGAGAAAGAGTCAAACTTTAGCGTAAAGAGCGGGGCGTTGATGAGGAAGCAGCCTCTTTCATATACGAAGTAATTTCTGTTCGTTTTAAGTTTTAATGTCGCTCCTTACTTTCAGTTAAAAAAACTTGGTTTTTTTTTTATTTAATTACCCCTAAAGGTTATGGCGATAGGAATCCTCCTAACTATGTCACCTGTGTGGCTTACTATTGCATTCCTTTGCGTAAAAAAAAAAAACGTTCTCAATATACTAGAACCTTTGAAGCTGTTTTGTAAAGGAAAAAGCGTGAATGCAAAATAGAATATTTTTTTTAGTAAGCTTAAAATATAAAAAAAAACTTACCTGAGCCCTCTGAAGGTAGATTTCAAATTCCTTGTAAGGATCAGCTTCATCACAAATTTTGGAGGAATCTATTGAATTCCTGCTTAGTACTGACATCTCGTCTGTAAAAACAGAAATAGCTTCAGTACTTAGTTGAAAAAATAGTTGTTCAATCTAATTAATTAGTTAGTTTGCTTTACTTTGTTAATTCAGTAATTAGTATGTGTTACACCCTATCAAGACAAAAGTGAGAATGGACAACGTAGAATATAGCTTATAGCTTATAGACAACGTAGAATATAGCTTATGTGACAGAATCACAAATATTTTCTTAAGTTCATTTCGGTTTAAGGTACCTTCTCGCGTAATCTAAATCGTAAGTGTGGCACCTCAAAGCACCTAAATCAAAAAAGACTTTGAACCAACAATTATACCTTTTTATATTTCTTACAGATTATAAACAATATATTGTATTGGTATTAAAACATTTAATTCAAAATAATTAAAAGTAATCCTCGAGATTTGGCAAAACAAAAAGAAGACTAAGTAGGTATATCACGCTACTTGAGATGAGTAAGAACTCAAAATTGTTTTTGGTTGGTATATTAATCTTAGCTGACTAATCATAGACAGTTTTACATTTGTACTTTAAACAGCTGAACTTACAGAATAGCAATGTGAAATTATTAACCCTATGAAATTACTAAAGCAATGTGAAATTACGCCAACTAGAGAATTGCGCAAAATAGCAGCAAATCACTGGCTAGGAAGGTCTGACAATGAAGACAAAATCGTAAGATTTTTCTGAGGTAAAAGTAACAGGAACGGTACTTTTTTTTATTTCCTCGTGGAGGTTGATTTAGGGAGGACAGAGGGGGTACTTGCACAGGGCGCAGAATGGCGATATGAAATTATTAAGCCTATAAAATTACTAAAGCAATATGAAATTGCGGCAACTAGAGGATTGCGCACAAAAGCGGCAAATCACCGGCTAAGAAGGTCTGACAATGATGATGAAATTGCAAGATTTTTCTGGAGTGAAAAGTAGCAAGAATGAAATTCTGGAGTGAAATTACCTGAGCAGGCAATTGCTCAGGGCGCCGAAATTTTAAGGATGTAAAATTTCAAATAGATAATCTAATGGTTACGATCATTTTTCATTTTTTGAAATTTTATATTTATTAAAATAAAATAGAGGGCACTGTTAATAAATGGAAATAATTCATAAATTATTAATTAATTAATAAAATGAAAAATAAATTGAAAAGAAAAAAGTCAAATAATATTAGTCAAAGTAATTTAAATAATTAACAATAATTAAATAATCTGAATAATAAACTAAACAAAAATTACATCTGCTTCCTAATGCGCTTTATATAATAATGTGATCTTTGATGCGCGGATTTTTATATTGTGCACATATCAGGGGCGCCAATTGTGGGGAGGGGAGGCAATTGCCCCCTTAGATTTTTTGTCCCATTCAAAATTTTAAAATTACTTTTGTACTTGTCTGTTAAACGGAACGCACTCAAGGATTATGCTGTGTAAGATCTAACAGTATCCGATTTCCCTTCCTGGATCGGATATGATTTGATTATTTGTGAAAAAACTACGATGTAGCCTATGTATATTTTTATTAAATATTTAATATATAGAGGTGGTTAGGGTTAAGTTAGGTATTTAGTATAATGCGGTCTGCACGGCCTGCTTACCACAATTTTTTGTCGTAGTTTTCCATAATTTTGTTTCTAAAGTATTCATTTTATTAGGATTAACCTAACTTCACCTATTGAGTGCGTTCCCTTTAACAGACAGGTGCCAATATTGTTTTTGGTATCTTCATTAAAAATACCTTCTTTAGTATTTTATTAACTAAATGAAAAAAAACTGTCTCCTAGATTCCCCCCCCCGAATTTTGAAAACACATTGCTTTTGTATTTTCATTGAAAAATATCTTTGCTAGTATTTCAACTGAAACTAATCCAAAAAGAAACGACAAAAATGCACCCTTTCATTTGAAAAATTGAATTTGCCCCCCTCCCCACCCGCCACAGGGTTTTTGGGAATATGCGCTCCTGACCCATACAATAGCTCTTCATGGATTGACTACTTCCTAACCTAATAAATTCAGCATAAAATAAGCTTTTGGAAACAATTTGTTTCTTTCTGTTGCTCCATAATTTTCGCTTATCTATTTTTTTCCATGATTATCTGTCGACAAAACTAAGTTATTACCCTCCTGACATGTTATTTCTCATAGTTTAGAAATGAAAGATATAATTATCCCGTGCAAGGCAGCTGAAGGATTTGTTATGCTTTTTTAATTCCGCATAGAACCTATTTGTATTCTACCCAAAAATAAGCTATTAGGTCTACAGTTCTCCAGATATGGAAAAAACGAACATAAAATATATCTACATGTCTTTATTTGTAGTATAATTTGGTCTGACAAAGAGCCTTTTGGATGAAAGCAATATCTTCTTACATAGCATACCTATAGGCAATCGAGGTATCAAACCAAAACTCTAAGAAATGGAATTTTTATACCAATAGCTACATCAAAAGAATCGCATTTTAATGCTGATTTTAAATATATAAGTCTTATCAAGTTTAATCTTAACCATAAAAAGTTACAAGTCTGAGAAAATTTGCCTTATTTTAGAAAATAGGGAGAAAACAATCGTTGAATCTTAACAAAAATCACACCATCAGATTCAGCGTATCAGAGAACCCTATTGTAGAATTTTCAAGCTCCTATCTAAAAAATGTGGAATTTTGTATTTTTTGCCAGAAGGCAGATCACAGATGCGTGTTTATTTGTTTGTTTTTTTGTTTCTTGTTGTTTTCTCCCAGGGGTGATCGTATCGACCCAGTGGTGCTACAATGTTGCGAGAGGGCTCATTTTAACGGAAATGAAAAGTTCTAATGCCATTTTTAAGTGACCAAAAAATTGGAGGGCACCTAGGCCCCCTTCCACGCTAATTATTTACCCAAAGTCAACAGATCAAAATTCTGAGATGGCCATTTTATTCACCGTAGTCGAAAAACCTTATAACTATGTATTTGGGGACGACTTACTCCCCCACAGTCCCCGTGGGAGGGGCTACAAGTTACAAACTTTGACCAGTGCTTACATATAGTAATGGGTATCGGGAAGTGTACAGACGTTTTCAGGGGGATTTTTTGGTTGGGGTAGGGGTTTAGAAGAGGGGGATATGTTGGGGGAACTTTCCATCGAGGAATTTGTCATGGGGGAAGAAAATTTCCATGAAGGGGGCGCAGGATTTTCTGGCATTATTTATAAAAAATCAATGAAAAAATAAATATGAAAAAGTTTTTCCAACTGAAAGTAAGGAGCAGAATTAAAAACACTTAAAACGAACAGAAATTATTACGCATATGATGGGCCACATCCTCCTAATACCTCGCTCAGTATTTTTAGTAATTTCAACTATTTATTCTACGGCTTTTGTGATTCAGGGGTCATTCTTAATGAATTGGGACAAAATTTAAGCTTTGGTGTAAAGAGCGAGGTACTGACTAGGGGGTCAACCCCCTCATATATGTAATAGAAACATGAGAATACAAAAGTTCGTTACGTAAGCTAATTTATAAGTTACTTACATCTTTTACTAATAAAAACATTCGTAAAAAATTAAAAGTTCTAGTTGCCTTTTTAAGTAACCAAAAATCGGAGGACAACTAGGCATCCTCCCCCGCTCCTTTTGTTCTCAAAATCATTCGATTAAAACTATGAGACAGCCATTTAGCTAAAAAAAATATATGCAAATTTCGTTTTAATTATTTCTCTGCGGAGAGCCAAAATCAAAACATGCATTGATTCAAAAACGTTCAGAAATTAAATAAAAAAAACAAGTTTTTTTTAACTGAAAGTAAGGAGCGACATTAAAACTTAAAACGAACAGAAATTACTCGTATATGAAAGGGGCTGCTTCCTCATCAACGCCCCGCTCTTTACGCTAAAGTTTTTACTGTTTTAAAAAGTACAGTTGAGAGAAAGAGTCAAACCTATAATACCTATAATATAACCTATAATATAATATATTTTATATAATAATAAAAATAAAAATAAAATATAATATAAGAAAATAAAATAAAACCAAAACGAAAATAAAAAAGAAAAATAAAACTAAACAATGGCCCAGGCCCATACTTATCGATGTCATGTTTTTTTTTTATGTTTACGGTGCACCCAAAGAATTGGTAAAATTCCAGAGATTTAAGGCTAATGACTCGCGCATTTGCACTTTGAACTTCTACTTACACATTCAATGAATGCCTGAGGATCATTCCAACAAAAATTCCAAAAACTCATATATTTCACTCCCTTTTACAAAAATTTGATGTTTTAGTTTCGAAGAAAAGAAAATGTCTGAACGGAAACGAAAAAAAAAAGGTGCAACCTTAAAAAGATGGAACAAGTTGCGAAAAAGAGGTTGGGGAATCTTCGTGGATTGAAATGAAAGAGAAAGGTCATTGTCGAATGTATAGTACAAAGTTAAGAAACTATAAATTCTGAGAAATTAGGCCTTTTCATTGGGCTAACTTAAAAAAAAAATCCAGTAATAAAAAAGATAGACCTAAAGCCGAGAACACCATCCCTATGCTAAGACAGTTTTTTCGGCTGAATCTAAGTTTTTTGTAAAAAGCAGTAGGGCTGATATAATACACAGTAAACAAATAATAATAATATTTTGCAAAAAAAAGGTCTTCGTACAGCAAAATCAACTGAAAATACCAATTTCTTTTGAAACGGAGACCGGAGTTAAAACTCGAATTTTGAGGCGTGTGAAAAAAGCGATGCAAGATGTTACTTTTTATGCAACATTGCTGAAAATGAAACAATGGGGACTGATTGGCTACTGAAAATGTATGCTTGGAGATATGCACAAACTGCCAAATGGAGATCGGCCTTTAACTTTTTTTGCGCGCGAAAAAATGCCACCTAGTTAAAATTGCTTCCTCAAATTTGATTTGCTCCTTGCACTACCACTTTCCAATTCGAAGAAGAAGAAAAGAAGCAATTCCATATTAAGTAGGGGTCCAAGAGGTGGGAGAAGGGGTGTAGAATTTCCAAAAATTTGAGGCTTATTCAAAGTTTGGTCAATTCCAAAGTTTAACTCAGCTTCTCTGTCTCCCGAAATATCTTCTCTGCCATAGCCCCCTAAATATATCAATTTTGAGATCAGTTTATAATCCGTATGATTTTTATTCATCTCTTTTCGTGATAAATAAAAAAAAAACTGATTTTTTTAGCTGAAAGTAAGGAGCGACATTAAAACTTAAAACGAACAGAAATTACTCCGTATATGAAATGGGTTGTCCCCTCTGCAATCCCTCGCTCTTTACGCTAAAGCTTTTAATTGTTTTAAAAAGTAGAATTGTGGCAAAGAGTCAAACTTTAGCGTAAAGAGCGAGGGATTGCAGAGGGGACAACCCATTTCATATACGGAGTAATTTCTGTTCGTTTTAAGTTTTAATGTCGCTCCTTACTTTCAGCTAAAAAAATCAGTTTTTTTTATTTAATTTCTCAACGTTTTTGAGTTAATGCATGTTTGATTTTGGCTCTCCGCACATAAATTATTAAAATGAAATTTGTATATTAATTCTTTTTTGGCTAAATGGCTTTTGAGAAATAAGGGGTGGAGAAGGAGGCCTAGTTGCCCTCCAATTTTTCGGTTACTTAAAAAGGCTACTAGAACTTTTAATTTTTAACGAACGTTTTTATTAGTAAAAAATATACGTAACTTAAGAATCAACTTACGTAACAAACTTTCATAACCTTATATTTTTATTATGTATATGAGGGGGTTTGTACCCTCGTTAATACCTCGCTCTTTACACTAAATCTTAACTTTTCTCCCAATTCTTTAAGAATGACCCCTGAATCAGAAAGGCCGTAGAATAAATAGTTGAAATTACTAAAAATACTTTAGCATAAAGAGCAAGGTATTTATCTCCTCCTAAATACCTTGCTCTTTATGCTAAAGTATTTTTAGAAACCCCTCATATGCGTAATAATCTCTGTTCGTTTTAAGTTTCAATGCTACTTCTTCCTTTCATTTGAAAAAAAGTTTTCATGTTTATTTTTCATTGTTTTCTTATAGTAATGCTAGAGAATCCTGCACCCTTTTCATTGAATTTTTCATCCCCCATGACAGATTTCTCCAAGGAAAGATCCTCCAACATAGCCCCCTCTCCTCAGCCCCACCCCAAAACAAAATAAAATCCCCCTGAAAACGTCTGTACACTTCCCAATAACCATTACTATATGTAAACACTGGTCAAAGTTTGTAACTTGCAGCCCCTCCCCCAGGGAATTGTGGGGGAGTAAGACATTCCCAAAGACATAGTTATTATGGTTTTCGACTATGCTGAACAAAATGGCTATCTCAAAATTTTGATCCGTTGACTTTGAGAAAAAATGAGCGTGGGAGGGGGCCTAGATGCCCTCAAATTTTTTTGGTCACTTAAAAAGGGCACTAGAACTTTTCATGTCCATTAGAATGAGCCCTCTTGCGACATTCTAGGACCACTTGGTCAATACGATGACCCCTGGGAAAAAAAAAAAAAAAAAAAAAAAAAAAAACACGCACCCGTGATTTGTCTTCTGGCAAAAAATACAAAATTCCACATTTTTGTAGATAGGAGCTTGAACCTTCTACAGTAGGGTTCTGTGATACGCTGAATCTGATGGTGTCATTTTCGTTAAGATCCTACGACTTTTAGGGGGTGTTTTCCCCTATTTTCCTAAATAAAGCAAATTTTCTCAGGCTCGTAGCTTTTTATGGATAGGACTAAACTTGATAAAACTTATATATTTAAAATCAGCATTAAAATGCGATTCTTTTGATATAGCTATTGATATCAAAATTCAATTTTTTAGAGTTTCGGTTACTATTGAGCCGGGTCGCTCCTTACTACAGTTCGTTACCACGAGCTGTTTGATTCTGTATTAAAGCTCTGTGATTTTCATGTATTTTCATGATTACACTAGCAAGACACAAAGTTTTACTGATTCTTTGCCAATCATAAGCTTCCAAGGCGGTTCTGTGAATGGGAGCAATCACGAGTTAAAAATGAAGCATACCTAAAAATTGGCAACCTTTCTTTAAAAATATGCCTCGTGAAAATTACCAAAATGTGCATTTTAAAGCATTAAATTTGCAATTTTTAACCATTTCGCGGCTGCTATGTGGGCGCTTATAATGAAAAGCCAAAATATGCAGGAGGTGATAAAAGATAATTTCGCCCTTTTTGTTTATATTTTAGCTGTCTACCAAAAGGAAGAATCTTTTCGGTATAGATACCGAGGGGTTGCCCACTTTCCACCACCTGGTGTACAAGTCGGAGTTCCACATTTGGCAACACTTCCGCCAAGCTTGGCACAATCCCCAAACACTTCCGAAAGATAGCTTCGATTTCTGAAAGGTGGTGCCCCCTCGATAGGCACAGGAGCGTTACCGACGTTTGAACGAATTAGATTGTTAAAGAAATCGCTTAGTACCTGATTGCATCGGGAATATGCTTCCACCTGCATATGAACAGGAAATATAGCATAAATACACCCAAACATATTTATTCCGAAAAGCGGGTAAGAAATGGCGCATAGAAAATCAGAAAGCTCAATAATCATTGACGGTTTTCCTAAATCGGCTCACAATTTAGTATAACAAACACAGCGCTAACCAGAAAAACGCTAAGAGTGGAGAGATCGGGATGAAACTTGGTGGGAAAAATAAGCACATGTCCTAGATACGTTATTTACATAACCAGACCGTATCCGCTCTCTTTGGGAGAGTTGGGGGGCACCTAATTCGGTAATTCGAAAAAAAGAGGTATTTTAAACTTACGAACAGGTGATTGGATCTTAATGAAATTTAATATTTAGAAGAACCTCGTGTCTCATAGCTCTTATTTTAAATCCTGACCGGATCCGGTGACATTGATATTTAATTTAACGCACAGAACGCGTTAAATTACCTAGCCCAATCTAACCCCTAACCACCTCTATATGTTAAAAATTTAATAAAAATATAGATATGTCGTAGTTTTCTCACTCAAAACAAAATCATAACCGATCCAGAAAGGGAAACCGTTTTCTGTCAAATTTTACACCGCGCAATTCTTGAGTGCGTTCCGTTTAGACAAGTACCGAAAACTTGGCATTTTGTTTTTAACTTTTTGGGGGAAGGAGTCTGTCCCTGAAATCCCACTGGTGCGCACGTCCAGTAGTGACAATTATATTGCCAGAGTAAGATAGAAAATACCATACTTCAATTCAGTTTGATTCCCAATGCGTTAAGTTTTTATGGCACTTGGTATTTACCAAGTGACACAAAGCGATCGCAAATTCTGTCGGTCTGTCGGTCCCAGTTTTGCTAGTTTGGGCACTTCCAGATAAGCTAGGAAAATGAAATTTGGCAGGCGTATCAGGGACCAAACCAGATTAAACTAGAAATAGTCTTTTCCTTGATTCGACCATCTAGAGGGAGTAGGGGGACGGTTAATTCGGAAAAATTAAAAAAAGAGGTATTTTTAACTTACGAACAGGTGACTGGATCCTAATGAAATTTGATATATAGAAGCATATCGTGTGTCAGAGCACTCATTTTAAACCCCGGCCGTATCCGATGACACTGAGGGGAGTTGGAAGGGGAAACCTGAAATCTTGGAAAACGTTTGTGGAGGGATCGGGATGAAACTTGGTGGCAAAAATAAGCACAAGTTCTAGATACGTGATTGACATAACAGGATCGGATCCGCTCTCTTTGGAGGAGTTGGGGGGTGGGGGGGGGTAAATTCGGAAAAATTTGGAAAAATTCGGAAAAATGAGGTGTTTTTAACTTACGAACGAGCGATCGACTGAAATTTGATATTTAGAAGGACCTCGTAAATCGGACCTCTTTTTTGGATCCCAACTTGATTCAGCGTCATTGGGAGGAGTTGAGGGGGTAACCGGAAATCATGGAAAACGCTTAGAGTGGAGAGATCGGGATGAAACCTGGTGGGAAAAATAAAGACATGTCCTAGATATGTTATTTACATAACCGGACCGGATCCGCTCTCTTTGGGACAGTTGTGGGGCACCTTATTCGGTAATTCGGAAAAATTAGAAAAAATGAGGTATTTTAAACTTACGAACAGGTGATTGGATCTTAATGAAATTTAATATTTAGAAGAACCTCGTGTCTCATAGCTCTTATTTTAAATCCTGACCGGATTCGATGACATTGGGGGGAGTTGGAAGAGGAAACTGGAAATCTTGGAAAACGCTTAGAGTGCAGAGATCATGATGATACTTGGTGGGAAGAATAAGCACAAGTCCTAGATACGTGATTGACATAACCAGACCGGATTGGCTCTCTTTGGGGGAGTTGGGGGAATTTACTAGTTTGGGCACTTCCAGATAAGCTAGGACGCTGAAAGCTGACAGGCGTATCAGGGACAAGACTTGATCAAATTATAAATAGTCTCTTCCTCGATTTGACCATATGGGGGGGGGGCGAGCGAACAAGAGAGTTGAGAAGAATTTTATTTGTCGATAAAACAAATGATTGTTCTTCTTAAGTATAGCTTGTAGTCTTGCGGTATGATTCTCGTTTAGGGTACGAGATGTCATAGGTTCAAACCTCGGACTACCCCAATTTTTACTTGAAGAACATCTGATACTAGATACGTGATCAGTATAGCGATCGCTGAAAGTTGGCAGGCGTATCAGGGACCCAACAAGTTTAAATTTGAAATAGTCGCTCCCCCATTTTGACCATCTGGGGGGAGTGGAGGGACGGTTAATTCGGAAAAATTAGAAAAAATGAGGTATTCTTAACTTACGAACGGGTTATCGGATCTTAATGAAATTTGATATTTAGAAGGACCTCGTGTCTCAGAGGTTCTTTTTAAATCTCGACCGGATCCGGTGACAATTGGGGGAGTTAAGGGAGAAACCAGAAATCTTGGAAAACGCTTAGAGTGGAGAGATCGTAGTGAAACTTAATGGGAAGATGCTCTTGGCTCTTCCGACTTCTGATTATTGAGCTTTCAGGGTTTTCTATGCGCCACTTCCTACCCACTGCGCGGAGGACGATTCCTGAAAGTAAATGTGGAAAAGCTAAGAGGCCAATGTTTCGTCGATTGCTTTTTATCATTTCGCAAGCTTTTCATCTTTTAATAGAAAATTTTCGCTATATCTTAAGCATTTTAAAGATATACATCCAACTTCGCTGTTAATCATTGTTGCGTTGATATTAATAATTGATTTTAAAATTTGTTTGAAGTAAATAGTGCGATCCCAGATACTGTGGGCAAACGGTCTTTGTATATAGATGATACATATATATATATATATATTATATATATATATATAAACTCTTTCCATGCAATGTAACAAAATGCAGTTCTTATGAGATATAATTAACACACTTATTAAACTAGCATGATGAATAAATGAGCATTAATTAGAAAGAGAAAAGGTTTAAAAAAAAGTTTCATGATGATTCAGAAAAGCAACAATGGACTAAATTAAAAAAGTTAGGCTATTGCTGAACAAGTTGTGCAAAAGACATGTCAGAAAATAAGAAAATCTAATTAAAACGTGAAAGAATGGCACATTAATTCTAGAGCATGGCCAATGTGCTCCTTTAATTTTGATGGCCTTCGGTTTTTGTTTATTTTGCTCTGTCAAAGCTCCTGTTATGCATATAATTAAAGCACACAGCAAGTTAAAAAAAAATCTGTAAAATATTATGGAGCACAAAGACGGTGGTGTCAATTAGTGAAGATGGGACGGGGCATGTGACCCCTGGATTTTTTGCCCGATCCTTCTATACCTTTTTTTGGGTATTTTCATTGAGAAATCCTAATTGTTATATTTTCATTTAAAAATTGAAAAACGAAGAATTTGCCCCCCCCATAGATTTTAAAAACAAATTTTGCTCCCGTAGGTTTGAAAATCCCCCCTCCCCAGGAAAAATTGTGAATTGACGATACTGCACACAGATATGATTAAATTAACTTCGCTGGTGCAAATGTATGCTTACTACTACTACAATTACTATTACTACTACTACTACTACCACTACTCCTACGACAGCTACTACTACTACTACTGCTACTACTACTACTACTACTACTAATACTACTACTACTACTACTGATACTACTACTACTACTACTACTACTACTACTACTGCTACTACTATTACAACCGTCTCAATGAATCACCAAGCCGCCTGAACCCAACACAGCTACCTGCGCTCCTCCTCATCCCGATAAGTTTTAAGCCTCCTTTTTTGCATCCCCGCACCACAAGAAGTTCCAATTTCTCTTAAATGCTTCCTTACGACCTCCTTTCATCCCAGTCGGGGAAGACCCACTTTTCGTTTGGCCCTAGATGATTGACCAAAAAGAGCGATCTTTGGTAATGTGTCTTACTTCATTCCTCTCCCTTTAGCCCCCCCCCCAGATGGTCGAATCAGGGAAAACGACTTTATCAAGTCAATTTGTGCAGCTCCCTGACACGCCTACCAATTTTCATCGTCCTAGCACGTCCAGAAGCACCAAACTCGCCAAAGCACTGAACCCCATCCCCCAACTCCCCCAAAGAGAGTGAATCCAGTAAGGTTACGTCAATCACGTATCTACGACATTTCCTTATTCTACCCACCAAGCTTCATCCCGATTCCTCCCCTCTAAGAATTTTCCAAGATTTCCGATTTCCCCCTCCAACTCCCCCCAATGTCAACATATCTGGTTGGGATTTGCAATATGGGCTCTGAGACATGAATTCCTTCTAAATATCAAATTTCATTAAGATCCGGCCACCCGTTCTAAAGTTAAAAATGCGTCAATTTTTCTAATTTTTCCAAATTAACACCCCCCAGCTCCTCCAAAGAGGACGGATCCGTTCCAATTATGTCAATCTTATAGACATAATGTGCTTATTCTTCCCATCAAATTTCATCCCGATCTCTCCACTCTAAGCGTTTTCCAAGATTTCTGTTCCCCCCTCCAACCCCCTGTGTCCCTGGATCCAATTCGAGTCAAAAATGGAGCACCTGAGACACAAGATCCTTCTATATATCAAGTTTCATTAAGATCCAATCACCTAATCGTAAGATAAAAATACCCCAATTTTCACGTTTTCCAAGAACTCCGGTTTCCCCCTCCAACTCCCTCCAATGTCACAGGTTCTGGTCGGAATTTAAAATAAGAGCTCTAAAGCACAAGATCCTTCTAAGTATCAAATTCCATTAAGGTCTGATCCCCCGCTCGTAAGTTACAAATACCTAATTTTTCCGAATAACCCCCTCCCCCCAACTCCACCAAAGAGAGCGGATCCAGTCCGCTTATATCAGTCGCGTATCATAGACTTGTTTTTATTCTTCCCAACCTGTTTCATCCTGATCTCTCCGCTTTAAGTATTTTCTAAGATTTCCGGTCCCCCCCCATCCCCAATGACGCTGGATCTGGTTGAGATTTAAAATAAGAGATCTGAGTTACGAGGTCCTTCTAAATATGAAGTTTCATGAAAATCCGATCACTCCTTCGTATGTTAAAAATAAGTCATTTTTTCTAATTTTTCAAAATTACCCCCCCCCCCCAATTCTCCCGAATACAGCAGATCCGTTCCAATTATGTCAATCACGTATTTGAGACTTCTGCTTATTTTCCCCACCAAGTTTCATCCCGATCCCTCCACTCTAAGCGTTGTTAGATTTTAGGTTCCCCCCAAACTCCCTCCAATGTCACCAGATCCAGTTGGGATTTAAAAAAAGAGCTTTAAGACACGATATCCTTCGAAATACCAAATTTCATTCAGATCCGATCACCCGTTCGTAAGTTAAAAATACTTCATTTTTCGTATTTTTCAGAATTAACCCTCCCCCCCCAACTAACCCAAAGAGAACGGATCCCTTCTGGTTATGTCAATCACTTATCTAGGACTTGTGCTTATTTTTCCCACCAAGTTTCATCCTGATCCCTCCACTCTAAGCGTTTTCCACGATTTTAGGTTCCCTCCCCCCACTCCCCCAATGTCACCAGATCCAGTCGGGATTTCAAATAAGAGCTCTGAGACACGATACCCTTCCAAACATCAAATTTCATTAAAGTCTGATCAACCGTTCATAAGTTAAAAATACTTCATTTTTTGATATTTTTCCGAATTAATCGGCCCCACCACTCCTCCCCCAGATGGTCAAATCGTAAAAACGACTATACCAAGTTAATCTGGTCCTGTCCCTGATACACCTGCCAAGTTTCATCGTCCTAGCTTACCTGGAAGTGCCTAAAGTAGAAAAACCGGGACAGACCGACAGACCGACAGACAAACAGACAGACCGACAGAATTTGCGTTCGCTATATGTCACTTGGTTAATACCAAGTGCCATAACAAGAGCTAAGAGCTCATATGGCACTTGTGACGAGGCAAGAAGAGCTAAGAGCCAAGAGCTCATATGGTATGAGCTCTAACAAAATTCTAAGAATCAATAGATTGATTTAAAAGGAAAATCAGAGGCTTGATGCCGGTCAAGATTTAAAATAAGAGCTCTGAGTCACGATGTCCTTCTAAATATCCAAATTCATTAAGATCCGATCACTCACTCGTAACTTATAAATACCTCATTTTTTCTAATTTTTCCTCTCCCTTTAGCCCCCCAGATGATCGAATATGGGAAAACGACTTTATCAAGTCAATTTGTGCAGCTCCCTGACATGCCTACCAATTTTCATCGGCCTAGTACGTCCAGAAGCACCAAACTCGCCAAATCACTGAACCCCTCCCCCAACTCCCCCAAAGAGAGTGAATCCAGTACGGTTACGTCAATCACGTATCAAGGACATTTGCTTATCCTATCCACCAAGCTTCATCCCGATTCCTCCACTCCAAGTGTTTTCCAAGATTTCCCCCTCCAACTCCCCCCAATGTCAAAAGATCTGGTCGGGATTTGAAACAAGAGCTCTGAGACCTGAATTCCTTCTAAAGATCAAATTTCATTAAGATCCGATTACCTATTCGTAAGATAAAAATACCCCAATTTTCACGTTTTCCAAGAATTCCGGTTTCCCCCTCCAACTCCCCCCAATGTCGTAGGATCTGGTCGGAATTTAAAATTAGAGCTTTAAAGCAGCACAAGATCCTTCTAACTATCAAATTTTATTAAGATCTGGTCACCCTTTCGTAAGTTACAAATACCTCATTTTTCCAAATTACCCCCCCCCAACTCCACCAAAGAGAGCAGATCCGGTCCAGTTATGTCAGTCACGTATTTTAGACAGGTTTTTATTCTTCCCATCTAGTTTCATCCAGATCTCTCCGCTTTAAGTATTTTCTAAGATTTCCGATCCCCTCCCCAATGACGCTGGATCCGGTTGAGATTTAAAATAAGAGATCTGAGTTACGAGGTCCTTCTAAATAGGAAGTTTCATGAAGATCCGATCACTCCTTCGTAAGTTAAAAATAAGTCATTTTTTTCTAATTTTTCAGAATTAACCCCCCCCCCAATAGAGCGGATTCGTTCCAATTATGCCAATCACGTATCTAAGAATTCCGCTAATTTTTCCCACCAAGTTTCATCCCGATCCCTCCAATCTAAGCGTTTTCCATGATTTTAGGTTCCCCCACCCCAAACTCCCGCCAATGTTACCAGATCCGGTCGGGATTTAAAATAAGAGCTTTGAGACACGATATCCTTTGAAATATCAAATTTCATTGAGATCCGATCACCCAATCGTAAGTTAAAAATACCTCGTTTTTCTAATTTTTCAGAATTTACACGCCCCCCCCCCCCCCGACTACCCCAAAGAGAGCGGATCCGTTCTGGTTATGTCAATCATGTATCTAGGATTTGTGCTTATTTTTCCCACAAAGTTTCATCCCGATCCCTCCACTCTAAGTGTTTTCCAATATTTTAGGTTTCCCCCTCCCAACTCCCCCCCCCCCAATGTCACCAGATCCAGTCGGGATTTAAAATAACAGCTCTGACACACGATATCCTTCCAAACATCAAATTTCATTAAGATGTGATCAACCGTTCGTAAGTTAAAAATACTTCATTTTTTCTATTTTTTCGAATTAACGGGCCCCCCACTCCCCCCAAGATGGTCAAATCGGGAAAACGACTATTTATAATTTAATCTGGTCCGGTCCCTGATACGCCTGCCAAATTTCATCGTCCTAGCTTACCTGGAAGTGCCTAAAGTAGCAAAACCGGGACCGACAGACCGACAGAATTTGCGATTGCTATTTGTCACTTGGTTAATACCAAGTGCCATAAAAACCAATTCTACATGAATGGAATTCTTAGTTAGATCAAAGTATGCCCCGATCCAGCATTTTCTCACAACATGGGAACCAAACTGACACTTTTAGGAACAATTTTGTAGAATGAGGAGGGAGTTCACATTTTATTTTGGGGGACTTTAATGGTATTCTTTGCGGTTTTCTTCCTTTTTCATTGTTTCTTGTCCGAAGGTCCTTATTCCTAGTTAAAGATTTTTATGGCACTTGGTATTTACCAAGTGACATATAGTGATCGCAATTTCTGTCCGTCTGTTGGACCCGGTTTTGCTAGTTCAGGCACTTCCAAAAAAGCGAGGACGATGAAACTTGGCAGGCATATCAGGAACCAGACGAAATTAAATTAGAAATAGTCTCTTCCCCGATTCGACCATCTTGGGGGAGGAAGCGAGTGAACGAGATAATTGAGAAGAATTTTATTTGCCGATAAAACGAATGATTGTTGCTCTAAGTGTGACTTGCTGGGCAAGTGGCATAATTCTCGCTTAGGGTGCGAGAGGTCTCAGGTTTGAATCCCGGACCACCCCAATTTTTACATGAAGAAGATCCGAAACTAGATACGTGATCAATATAGCGATCGCTGAAATTTGGCAGGTGTATCAGGGACTGGACCAGATTAAATTAGAAATAGTCACTTCCCCGATTTGATTATCTAGGGGGGGGGATGATGAATTCGGAAAAATTAGAAAAAATGAGGTACTTCTAACTTACGAACGGGTGATCGGATCTTAATGAAATTTGATATTTAAAAGGACCTCATGTTTCAGAGCTCTTAGATTAAATCTGGATCGAATCCGGTGACACTGGGGAGAGTTGGAGGTGGAAACCGGAAATCTTGGAAAGTGCTTAGAGTGGAGAGATCGGGATGAAACTTTGCGGGAAGATTAAGCACAAGTCATAGATACGTGATTGACAAAACCAGACCGGATCCACTCTCTGTGGAGGAGTTGGGGGGGGGGGGGGATTTCCAGTGCTTTAGCGATCTCGGTGATTCTGGACGTGCTAGGACGATGAAAATTGGTAGGCGTGTCAGGGACCTGCACAAATTGACTAAATAACAGTCGTCTCCCTGATTCGAACATCTGGGGGGGGGGGAGAAATCGTGAAAAATGAGGTGTGTTTATTTCAAGAATTGGTGATCGGATCTTAATGAAACTTGATATATAGAAAGATGTCATGTCTCAGATGCTCCATTTTCAATTCGGATCAAATCCGGGACACTGGCGGGGGGTGGAGGGGGAAACGCAAATCTTGGAAAATAAGACCACTTGTCTGACCTTATCTCCCTGTTGAAAATCAAAAATACAATTTCATAATTTTGTACATTGAGGCCTGGAACTTCTTCTCAAGAACTTTGAGGTCTGCTGAATGGTAAATTCTTATCGTATGTAAATGGTAAATTAAAATGGTAAAATGGTAAATTAATAATGGTATGTATTGTGGTAAATTAATAAAACGGTAAAATTTTTATCGAGCTGGTTTTACTTTTCGAAGGTGGTTCCCCTGCTTTTTTTAATTGTATCCCACAAAAGTACATACCATTGTTCTTCTGATTCTAATACCACTATCAAAACTCCCATCATATACTTTCAATTTCAACTGAGAAGGGCTGATCTGTACTTAACGTACATTACCATGAACTGATTGACTTCTCTAATTTTGCTACTATAGGAGACATTACCAATTTGTTTTTACATAAACTAATATACTTTTATAGAAACAAATTAATAGGAAACAAATGGAAGAGATTTCTAACGTTCCAGCAGATGAACGGCATTCAATTTTTCAGTTTCTGAAGTAGATCGTGCAAAACAAAAATAACTCACTTTCAGAGAATTGTGCTAGTTTTGCACCGTTTTTAAAATCAAAACTAAAATCCCTGTTATTGTTCATTATTACAATCGTTTTAAGATGAATCTTTTTTATTCACTACAATGACGATTTTTTGTCATAAAAATTTGATCTTATCTTTCTATTTTGGCCTATCAGTATTTTAGAATTTTCAAAAGATGGTTTGGGAAACATAAAAAATGACATAGCCATAAGAATACAAGGATATAAACAAATGATTATGAAAAAAATCTAAGAAAAAATTCCTTCAGCTACACCTCCTTAGAAAAATAAATAGGCTAAACAAAAAAAAATTAATAATAATAATAAGTGCGATGTGTCAACAGCTTTAAAATAAGTCTTGAGCATTTTCAACAAATAATTTGAAAAAAATGAAGACACTATATATGAAATACTTAAAGAATAAATAGGATTTTTTTAGAAGAAACTGAACCTTTAAAATTTCCAGTTTTTATTCGTTCATTATAATATTTTTTTTTTTTTTTTTTTTTTTTGGTTTTTACTTCAACACATTTTTAAGCCCAGAGTAACAGATAGAGTCAAAAAATACCTCAAACCATAGCCGTCATGCAGTTACGTGTATTCTACATTGATGAGCCTTTAAATTTAAAATAACTGTTAATATTAGCTTCTAAAAATTATTATTTGTTTTTTCCCTTTACTTGTCCAAAGAGGTCAGAGGATTCTCCCCCTCCCCTATCACGAAATATGGTTTGATTTTCGTCCCTTAAGGATTGGACCTGTGCACCCTTACGCTTTTCCAAAGTTTTTTTTTTTTCTGCAACAACCTCCTGGTGATCTGGGTAAATGAATTGCTGTCAAGTTTTAGAAAAGCTAAACCAAAATGGCTGTTTGTTCCTTTCATTCGTGTGACTATTAAGACAGTTAGAAAAGAGGGGCCATGGCCAATTAATTTGCTGGAACATTGACGGAAAACATCTGCCAACATCAAAAGGGGAAAGCCCCTTTAATAAAATAAACAGGAAAAAGGAATATTGACAAGTTGGCAGTTTTCTATCGTACTTTTGCGAGAGGAATTAGTAGCTGAAATACTACTACTAACAACTTATCGTAGCACTAAGCCACCTGAGGATAAAAGTGCACGCGCATCCTAAAAGTAAATTTTTTTCCGGTTATACTATTTTGAACGCACGAACCAGGATCGCAGACAAAGACAATGTGCTGTTTTACTGAAAAGTCAGCAAGCCTTTTTTTTAATTTCAGAAGAAACTAGATCATTTGACTGCTGACATTAAAAATATTGGTATTTACCAAATCTTAAAGTACTAAGACCAACAAAATAAAAAATAAAAAAAACATGTTTTGCCCACTGGGCCATCTTGGATCTATTCATCCCTAAAAACCGTGGCTTTCTATGACTTGTTTTTTTAGGTTATTTCATTATTATGATGTTTTTCAGGCAGTATCACAACATCCTCAGTGTTGCCACATTGAACCGTGAAAATAAATAAGCAAAATTAATTACTTAAATTTGACAATTCTTTTCGTCCGTAAAAATTCAAACATTAACAATCTGTTGATTCCTAAAGACAAAAAGACTACACCATTGGCTTCAATTAGAAGGGACAGGGGAGAGTGTCCTCCTTTATAGGCTATTTTTCTCTCCCCCCTTTCTCTTTAGTTAATTTTTTTTGGGGGGGGGTATTTTCACAGAAAATGTTTTTGTTTGGTGTTTTCATCGGTAAAATTTAAAAAAAAAAAAACGAAAGAAGCCCTACCTAGATATGGAAAATACATTTTTCCACCCCTCCCCCCAAAAAAATGTTTGTGAACTGACATCACTGGGCTACATCTTCTTAAGATGTTTTGTGCCAATATGTTTACAACTTTTTTGTTGATTTTTCACAAATATTTCTATTTTAGGCGCTCATCGCTACCAAAGCTGCATAACTCCATGTAGAGTTATTTCTCATAATAATTGAATTCCTGATATTTTCTAAAACTTTAAAACACGCATGGAGGTCAAAGCTGTATCCAGGGGGATTGTGGAGTTTCACCCCCCCCCCCCCAAAAAAAACTGTCATACACGTAAAAACATCACAAAAATGCAGATAAAAACTTTTGATGCGCATTTTAAAGCTTTTTAGTAACCTAACCCCCCCCCCCCGAAACAAAACCCAGATACACCCTTAATGAAGTTAAAAGTTTCCACTGAATTAATTCAAACAATCAAATTTAATTTTCACTCTCCTTACTGCTTTAAATTTAATGTCAAGACGGAAAAGTTCCGAACCTTCGGCCTGGTTGGACTTACAAAGATTTGGATAGGTTAACTTGTAGAAAAAAATGCTGCTTCAACTCTAACCATAAAAAATTCACCAAACAATCAGTTTCTAATGTGATTCCAAGCTATGAAATAAATAATCACCAATCCTCAGAAAGACAAAGGCGCGCCCAATAGCATTCAAAGTCAGGGTTACTACCTTAGAGCACACACTTTTGTGGGGCCTGTGAAGACCAGTCTTTAGTTTTTATATACTGTTTTTGGCAAAGGCGCAGATCAGGGGACCATTTCAAGGAACCCCTAAAAAATTCTGAGAACTATTTTAAACAATCATAAATACCTAGTTATCTAATTCCTAAAAGCGTTCACTGTACTTACCCTCTTTGATGGATGAGTTTAACAGCCATTTTGTGTATTCCCGTCATGTTTTACAATAGTGCTGCTATTTTCTTCGCTGCATGAGCAGCGTACCCCATTATAAGATGGCGGCATTCGCCGTTCGCTATTGTAAAATATAATGGGATGTATAAAGCGGACCGTATATTTATCCATCAGGGGGCGGGGTAAAGTTGGTGCATGTTGTCAAGTTATATATATTAATACTTTAAAATGATTTGTATGGTCCTGATTTGTAATTGATTGGTAGAATTGGTAGCATAACATTTTGTCTTAGGATTAACATACTATCTATGACACTTAATTTATTTTATATAGTAAAAACTAACTAAAGCGATTGAATAAATTGGAAAAAATGATTGACAGAAAATGAGTTCAATTTGAGTCGACTTTGCGAGATGAAGAACAGAGCTGCACAATTAAGGGTTCGAATGCATTTTTTGAAAAAAGGAACGGCAATTTTTGAAGCTTCAGGATCCCCCCCCTCGAAAGATCAACCGACCCCAACCTTTTCATTTATGGCTAATGTACATTCTTTTAAGAATGTACAAGCCTCAAATTAATCAACATAGTCAAATGAAGTTTTAACACAGTTGTCTGTATTAACCATTTATTTTAAATGGGCTACATTACTCTTCAAGGGCTACACCGCCGTCAAATGACCATCGTCAAATGAAGTTTTAACACAGTTGTCTATGTTAACCCTTTCATTTAATGGGCTACATTACTCTTCAAGGGCAGTTACACCGCCGTCTAACATTGGTGCCTCTGAAACTGGGAAAAACAATACATTGCTTTTTGATGATTTTAAGTCGATGATTTAATTTAATTCTAATTGATGGGGGTAAAGTGGTTTTCAGAATTTTTAGTGTTTCCTTCAAACTGTTCCCTGATCTGCACCTTTATCTTTTTTTTCTTTTTTTTTACTACCTTAGAATTTTTTCTATTTTTACTACCAATGTTCCCCAATCGCTTATTGCGACACTATACTGATGTCAACATTTTAACATTTGTGCCTCTGAAACTGAGAAAAATAATACATTGCTTTTTGATGATTTTAAGTCGATGATTTAATTTAATTCTAATTGATAGGGGTAAAGTAGTTTTCAGAATTTTTAGTGTTTCCTTCAAACTGTTCCCTGATCTGCTCCTTTATGCTTTTTTCCTTTTTTTAACGGTTATTTTCCTTTAATTTAGCATCTAAGCTTTATTTGACATACAAGAAATATTTTCGAAACTAATAACATTATATTAGGTAATACAATCCTAAGGATTTAATAGAAGGGGCCAGCGGGAGGCCTAGCTCCCTGGCTTGAATTTTTTTCGTGGTCCTGCACACATGTCCATGAGGTGATAGGAATAGGTGACAGAGATACCTTGCAGGAAGCAGGAGGAGTATTAAATCGAAAGTTCATTGTCAGGCCCCAGAATTTTGTCCATTGATGCTGCAGTAGTAGTCTAGCAGCCTAATTTGTATATAGCATCCTACAAAAAGTCGTAAAAATCAATCGTCTTGATTTTGCCAATAAAAAATGAAATAATTAGTTTTTCTTTTATTATAAATTGTAGGCTAGTTTGTAATCCTTTAAGAAAAAGAAGTATTTCGGTTACAAAAAATTTACAAAATAAGACTGACTCACAAGAATGTGAATGTCTACAAAATGCAACACGGAAAAAGTCTTGAAAATTAATTCACCTAACAAATAAAAAGAGAAACTTCGGCGGTTGACTGGCTTTCATAGCCGAATTTTTGCTTTTTGGAAAAAACTTAAATTAGACCTCCTAGAAATCTGCCAATAAAAACGGCTGAAAACGAACTACAGGTGACTATAATATACGAATCCCAGCTAGTAGTCATATGGCATTAACAAAATACTTTCCGAACAAGAGCCCAAATATCAGCTATCCTAATAGTCGCTCCAATGGTGTGAAGTCTTGCCTTGTTTTAGCAGTATATCTAAAGAATTAAACAGCAACAAAAAAAAAGAAAAAGTACTGAATGAACTAACAAAAAAGAAGTGAAAAACGCAAAAGAACTAAACGAAACCTAAAATATTGACCAGTATATGAAACAGAATTGACGTCATCAAGTCCTCAATTACTTCAATTTCAGAATAGGCTTCAAGCCAAACATACCAATAAGGTGGAGGAAACACTATCAATTTGCACAATAGTCTTGCGTGCCAACTTCTGATAACAACACTAATTTTTCCCACATTTGGTTTCTAACAGTTCCATGCCAAAAGTAAAACGCTTAGAGATTCAACACATGTGTTCTCCTGGTCTTGGGCTTTCGACCACCTGTTTCCGATGTCCTAAGACTGACGGATGTTTATTGATATTTTGAAAAATAGCAATAAATTCTTCCTTTGTCTCTCTTTGGACTTCTTTCTCTCCCATCTTTTGCTATAAATTGTATTTTATGACAGTTTTACTTTCTAGAAACCACATAAAAAGCAAAACGAGTACAGGTCTTTTAAAAAACAAAACAAAAAAGACTAAGTGATGATTCCCAACCTCAACTGATCACTCTTCTAGTTTGGCACTCACTATTCAACCAGATGCCTAAGCAGGAATTTCTTTCTGGTCCAAATGCAAAAAAGGGATTCTATGAGATGAAACTCGGAGGGAAGTGGGGTAAGTGTCGATCTGAAGCCCCTTCCTCTGGGAACATACCTTTATCCAACCTTCTCGGTGGGTGAAATACGTGCACTATCCATGTGCAAACCTCAGATGTAGAAAAATATCAACTTTTCAAGAGGAGAACAAATTGATCTTGGCAATTTTTTTCTTTTGGTTACGAAAATCAATTACACAAGTATGTAAAGCCCCCTAAAACTCGTAAAAATTAGACCAGTTCAACCGCTAAAAATGACGATACGTTAGGAATAGGCCACAGCTCCAGCAAAGATGACAAAATATGTCACATTATAAGAAGTCAGATCTTTTTTCATTCATAATCTGAATTACACACTCAAGCTCAGTATTCAATGAAAATGAGATTTTGGCAAAATATGGGAAACTAGAAGATGACCTTTTTAATTTAATATTTAGCTCTTCTTTCACGACTCAATGACTTGCTGCTGATTGACACGAGTCAATGACTTGACTGCTTCTGAATATTTAATTACTTCCAAATTTTAACAGTATACGCAATTTCAAAGACATTGCAATAATAAAACATCGAAATCCCCCCACTTGCATACCCCCCTTGTATAAATACAGCAACGTAAATGGACAATTGTGTATAGCAGGAAATGTAAGACAAACACTTATTTTCTCAGATGAGAAGAAGAAGAAGAAATTATCTTGAGAAGATGTTATTTCCTACTTTTTGATCCATTTAGAAAACGATTTTTTTTATCAGTTTTTTAAGTGTTTTTCTTTGGATTGATTAGTCCAAAAATTGGCGATCTATATCGTCAAAATTCAAAATTTTCTCTGTTAATTTGGATAATATATTACTTGTAGTTTGAGATAGTTTAACAAGACATCTTTCCAATCCCACGAAATTTGAACTTATTCGCGGCTTGCATATTCTTGTACGAAGTAATATTGACCTGTCAAGTGATTTTCAATCCAAGAATCAGAATTAGAAGCCAATTATGCGGTTGCCAATGAACAGCAGATGTCATAATCGGAGTATCTACAAGCAAGCCGGGAGGGAGGGTGTCATGTTTGAACTTCCATCCCAAAATTTCTGTCCGACACGTAAAAAAGTAAAAACAATGCAAATAAACAAGTTTTCAATGTGTTTTGTAATTTTTTTTATAAAATCTTCCGAAAAAATCCCCCCTAACCCTGGAAAAAAATCCCGGATGAGCCCTTGTCTACAAGGTAGCACCATATTCGGCTAAAGCTAATCATAAAGCACTATTAAAACTTTATTTCAAAACGATATTTATAATCTGCCTTATTAAATGAAATACACATAATCTTCTTGTCTAATCAACTTTCTGATATTTTATTTGGCTTTTTATCTTTCAGTAAACTAGAGAACTTAGTGTTGAAAAGGCCCATTCATAACTAAATTCTGCGTAATGTTTCTGGACGTTAGAACAAATATTGCCCGGGCGATCAAGAAATTTTTTTTATTTCTCTGTTTTCAAAAAAGTGTGATGTCCTCTTACTTAAAATACAGAAAGTCGGAATCAAGGCCACCAATGGAAGAGGGGGCGCGAAGAAATTACCCCCTAAGTTTGACAAAATATCGTTGTTTGTATTTTCATTAAAAGGTCAAAAAAAGAATGCTTCCTCCTCTAGGTTTACAAAAATATCCTTTTCTTTTCTTTATAATAAAATTATGCCCCCTTTAGATTTTAGTGAATTAATACCCCTGGCTGGAATCTTGTATTTCTTATATAAAAGTTTGTCAAATCCTATCTTCTAGGCAACACAAAACTTTTCTTACATGCTCATGCATAACAATTAAAAATACCCAAAACAGATTTTTCAGTTGTCTCCCTCTCCTGTGCATAATGTAACATACCACCTTTGAATCACCACACCCGCTTCGCGCTCAAAATGAATATGAGGTTGTATTATTTTTGCATTTTCCGTTATAAGATCCCAAGAAGTTTAAACTTCCCTCTAGATCCTTCCTTACGACCTCCTTCCACCACGTTCGGGGAAGGACCTGCTATTCTTTGGCCCTAGATGGTTGGCCAAAAAGGAAAATCTTTGGTAATTTGTCACTCTTCATCCGCTGAACGTGCCCTAGCAATATCAGACTTTCTCTCATTATAACCCAAGAGAGCAGGATTGAACCACGCTCTTCGTGCAGATTACTATAAATACGGTCAGCCAGACGAGTACCGTACCCAAAATAATCCGTAGACAATTCCTCTGGAAACCATCTAACACATCCTCCGCCGTCTTTCGTACAGCCCAAGTTTCAAAACCATACTTGACCACTGTCATCACTGTGGCTTCCAATATTCTAATCTTAGTTCGCACGCTTATTTTCCTATTCTTCTCAACCGGGAAAAACACCCTGGGTCTTGTCTTCATCTTCATCTCATCTTCACTTATTCCTAGTCTAAGTGACTTAGAATCCCTAATATTTATTTTCAAACCTATTCATGCAGCTTGAACTCTCAGAACCTCCGAAAATGTCTAGGATATTTTTGCCTTCCCATTTGATTACATTCGTTCCCTTTACCTTTGCCGTTTTCCTTAGGGCAAAGACCATCAATGTGATCTACCGTGGTAGAACACATGGTACATAAACCGTGGTAGAACGCATCCCTGCTTAACTCAGATTTAATGCACACCAACTATTATTCTCACTTCCTACCTACCCCCCCCCCCACCGAAAAAGATCTATGCTTATCCGGATTGAAAAGTGTACATTTTCATTTTATTTTAATATTTGATTTATTCATTTTTATTGGATTAAAATAGATTATAAAATAAGGAGTATCTTCCATTCGAGACTCCCCTTTTCCAGGTACGTCAATTTGGCGGGCGGGGAATCAATGATCATATATGTTTTGAAGAAAAATCTATAAGGGAAGATTTTAGATAAAAAAGAAAGAAAGAAAGACATACAAAATGGTCATTAAAGGTCTAGACAAAAGACAGTGCAAAATACAAGTTTTGCTATTGAGCCTTTAAGAATTAAATAAAAAAAAAAGTTTTTTTAACTCCAAGTCAGGAGCGACATTAAAAACTAAAACGAACAGAAATTATTCCGTATATGAAAGGGGTTATCCCCCCCTCAACACCTCGCTCTTTATGCTAAAATTTGACTCTTTGTCACAACTCTACTTTTTAAAACAATAAAAAAAAACTTTAGCGTAAAGAGCGAGATGTTGAGGAGGGGACAACCCCCTTCATATACGAAATAATTTCTGTTCGTTTTAATGTCGCTCCGTACTTGCAGATTTAAAAAAAAATGTGTTCATTTTTGAACTTTTTTGAATTAATGAAAGTTTTGATTTTGGCTCATCGCACATGAATAATTAAAACGAAATTTGCATGTTAATGTTTTTTTTGCTAAATGGCTTTCTCATAGTTTTGATCGGACGATTTGTTTACTATTTTTTACTATTGTTAAGAACCATTTGTTTTTATGTGTGAAGTTTTCACTATCTTCTCGTTGCTAAATTACTCACATCCAAGATACGGCAAAAACCGTTGGATACGAAAAGCATCATTTTCCAACTATTAATTCCAACGAATATTCGTTTTAATTCCAACGACTATTAATTCCACGAATATGAATATTCCAACATATTCCTGAGAGCAAACAAGAGCGAGGGGATACTTTATGCGACTTGGTGCACCTCAGAGCACCACTAGTGCTAAATGGTTCCGCCACGCTTGGCACACTTCCGCCACGAAAGCAGACACCCGCCACGCTTGACCCGTGACACCTGGTGTACGTGATTTCTAAAATGGGTGCCCCTCGGAATAGAGGTAAAAAGATGAAGAATACGGCATTGGACTTTACAGTGCCTGCCAGCGGTAATGATCTCCGTTTCATGGCCCTTCAGCCAGGAAGTGCAATGGGGGATTGGGATCAGCCCTCTTGTGCTTTTACTTTGGCAACTCTTTCCAGTTTACCTTCCCTAGATTTCACCAGGTAGCCATTAAGAGCTGGGTCGACTCTAGCGTAGCTTACGGAGTCAAGCCACTGACCTCCGTTCCAACATAACAACCCCTCGGGAAAGAGAATACGTTTTATTATGAAAAATACCTTTATTGAAACCTTTTAGAACCTTAAGACGCAAATAAAATATGATAAAACGAACCCAGATTAATCAGTAGAAAATTTCTAAAGCTTTTTAGAGATTTCAGTCTGACAAAAAGCGAAACTTGACACTTTTCAAATTAGCACATCCATTGTTTGTTATATCTACAAAGGGACTGGAAACCCCATTAGCCCTGTAAGGTATATAAATGGTGGCATCAGAGAAAACAGTTCACTTGGGTACCTCTTCCGCAGGGATGCACTTATTTCAGCTGAATGTTTAATTAATTCCTTTTTTATATTCAGTAATACTGTCAAACTATCAATTCATGTTTTAGACAGGTTGACATCAGCACAATGGAAGAGCTATTTCTGTTATCGGAAGGGTGGAATGGAAAAGAATCGGAAACATGACTGTGCATTTGCTTTGCACAAATTCCGGCCAGTACAAATGAAACTGCATTAAAATAAAAATGGAGAATTTACAATCAGGCACGTTTTTTTTTTTTAGTTTATTCAGTTCAAGGTTTGAAATCATGGGCTACTCCCCTGCCTACCTTGTGATTTTGGGTTTTTTGAAGTGGGAGATAGAATTTTTTGTGCATGTCTTTTATTTTTTGTTTCCTGTGTTGAGTTTTTTGAAGGTGTAGTACAAGACGTATCCAGTATCCAGAGAAGGGGTTTAAAATCCCCTCCCCCTAACATGTCTGTCCGACTCGTAAAAACGAAAAAAAAATGCATACAAACAAATTTTGATGGGCTTTTGAAGTTTTTTGTAGTCCACCCTTAACCCCTCCCCCCAAAAAACGTACCCCCAGAACAAAAATCCTGGATATGGCCTTGGTGTGAATGCGTTGTGTTGAAATTGTTTTGTTTTTTTTTCTCCTCTGTTTTGTCCTGGTCATAGAATCTTACGGAAGTGACTGTGTTGAGGGTTTTTTTTTCTTTCTTTGGTAAATTTATCGACGTATGATAATATTAATAAAACACTAAGGATTTCATTCCAAAGAGGCGACATCAATTTGGTGAAAAGCCTAAAAGGTCTTGTCTGAGCCTAAATAACAAAGACATCAAGATTGAAACATTTCATATCCCCTGGCCATTCTTAGGTCAATTTTCTAAAAAAAATTCATTATGGTTGTTCCAAAGTAATTAAGTTTTTAGGGTAATAACCATACTTTCTCAACAGCTTTTGCTAATAGCTAGTCCCCTGTGAGAACTCACTAATGGACCCTGTCTTTGAGACGCTCAGCGACGCTGAAGCTCTGAAAAGAGTTTTCACGGTGTCGAATCCTCTTAAAGGAAAAAAAATGTGAAAACAAACCTCTCAGTTTGCCGAAGTGGTATTTTTGTAAGGAGGTAGCTTTTGTCTCTGGATTAAGCTGGTGATTCAGAGATTGGAGATTTTGAAATCAAGATAACATAATTGTTAGCAACCCAGCATAAATTATGGCTGTGCTAATGTTCAATTAGATTGCAATTGTTTACGGACAACATTGGAACTTATGTTGGATGAAGCATGCTAACTTTATGAAATTCGAAGGTGTTTATAGAATTAGAACCTTTGTAAACACAATTGGTATTTCTCTAGTCCGAAACGGGGACAAAAATAGAAAAAATAAGACGGTCTGGTATCGATACTGATACTCGACGAAAAAACATCCTCTAAACAAAACAATGGTCATAGATGTCAGTTGTAGTCAAATTAGGTGAAACGAAATCATTTTTTTTTATTTTGCCGATTTTTTCCGAAACCTTTACTTTTTCAAAATACTTTGTTTGGTAATTTCATTGAAAAATTGATACAATAACAAAATCGACCCCCCCCCCCTACATTACATTTTTATGCTGTAGTTTGCTCTAGTTTGTATCGCATTCTGAACCGAATGGTATTTTTTTCAATAAAACTGAATCACTTATCAGATCGAACGCTTTTCGTAAGTCAATTGGGAACAAATTAATCAAAGTATTTGCCTTTTCTATAGCTTTATAAATTACATAAGCTAACGAGATAATGGAATGTCGATATTCATGGATGTTACCAAACTGATTAATATTAATATTGTCCATAACAGGAAGGTACAAAGGGAGGGTTGGAGGTCTGAGGCCTGAGTCTCCCTGAAAACCCATTTCTCCGATTTTTGGGCACTTCTTATTAGAATTGCCGATATTTTTATTACCCCCCCCCCCCAATTCCCAAAAATCTGCGTACGTGTCTGGTTTAGAATATCCTTCTTTACTCTTCTGGATGGGGTGTCAGGCCCATGATTCCAAGATAGTGGATATTCCCCAGGCACAACTGAAAAAATTTTCAGACATGCATGCAAACGTCTCTTCATTTTTCAGTGTTGTGTTATTTAACATCAGCATGGTATTACCGTATATTTTTTTTCATGCTGTTTTTTTTTTTTTTTGTACAGCTTTTCAATTATTGTTATCATTATGATTGTCCAGCGTGGAAGTTAGTGGGCTATAAAATTTCCAGCGAAAGTAACACTCTAGTAATCATTAGCAAGCGTGTCGGCCCTGCCGGCACAATTTCAGCTTTTTAGTACTTTTTGTTCTGTTTTTTTTTCCGACCTTGACGAATATCTGGCACAAGCATAAGCAGATATGCATTAGAGTTACTGCACGGCTTGACATTTTATTATATTATTCCCACCCCCTGATCGAGTATTTCCAGTAAAATTGGGTTGGCAGCCCAAGAAAAGCGGGACTATTTACTAATTTCATTTAGTCAACAAAGGTCATCTGTATTTATACATTCTTGGGAGGGTGTAAAAAGGGAGGCTTTAGATAGACTGGGATGGAGGAGAAGCAGGCGTAGTTGTATCGGCCTTAGGTGGCTTGGTGCTGCAGTGAGTTGTTGTTAGTAGTTATAGGTAATCTGGCGTAAGCAATATGGCTAAGGCCGTATCCAGAAGGGTACCTTGTTTGAATTCTTCCCCCCAAAGTTTCGTCCAAAAAAAGTAAAATGCATATAAACAAATTATTGATGGATTAAGCAAAGTTTTTTGAACACCCTCCCCCCAAAAAAAATCCTCGGAAAAATCCTAGATATGTCCTTGATAGGGGTCTATGACTTATCACCTTCAGTCCTGCCACTCGCTTTACCTCCTAACCGTCTTTCAAGAAAATGTCTGGCTTTTAGAATAAGAGGGCTTGTCTATAAAATCACACTTTTAATACCAAATAAAGAGCCATTATATACGAAACAAATAGAGTCAAAATTATAGTTAGTATATTGTCAGTAAATTTCAAGGAAATGAGCCTTTGCAAAAGTCGGCTGTCCGTCTAATAGCCTAGTCAATGGTGTGAAGCATCTCCATTTTTTTCACAGTGTGAAATTTGAAATACCTGTTCGATCCCAGTCTCCCGGGAAAAATAACAGCGCAATTTATTTGTTTATTTTTCTTCAGTTTTATTATAGGCTACAATGGTGCCTGGTCATTATAAAAAATGCGATATAAATCATTTGATCCATGAAGTACATATTCTAAATTTGTGTTTCTTTAAAATATATACTGATTTTTGTAAACAAATAAGAGCTAAATTTCCGTTATCTCTTCACGAAACTTCTTATGATTTCCTTCAGTTTTCTTTTCTATTGGCAGTTGAGATAAGAGTTAAAACAGAAAGTGGTGAATAGAAAAGAAGATGAAAAATTCATGTGAAAGAAAAAGTGAGAAAATATAAGAAAAATTAACTAAGGAGCAGATGTCGAAGGTATTGAACTTATGGTTTCCCTCGTCATTTTTTTCTATGAACACCGAAATAAGAGTTAAAAGAAAAAATGGTAGATGGAATTGATTGCGATGAAAAGCCTTTTACGAGAAAAAAAAAGGAAAAAGGAAACAACATTAAGAAAAATTGTTAAAGGAGCACAAACTGAAAAAAGCTATACCTTTGTATTACACAGTTTTTTAGCAATCGACAACAGAAGAATACGTTCCCTTAAATATGGCATGAAATTTGGCGTGCCAAAACGGGTGAACGGCGGGGGTTTCGATTCTTCAAACACGAAAAGCGCAATACTTCTTGTTTTGGATTTTTTTGGAAGATAATCAAATGCAAAAGACATTCGCTAAATAATGTTGTCTGAATTTGGTTATAATGCCTCACAATTTGCCATTTGTTTTCATGAAGTGTGAACATAGGTATCCTAAAGATGCTATTACCATAAAGTTACCATAATGGGTATCATAAAGTTACCATATTTTTACCAATGTAACTCCTAAATGAGAATTTTTATGGTTGTATTATACAGGTGTGAACAGACCTACTGGTTTTGATGTACAGCCCAGGGTGCAAGAATAACTAGCCTAAAAGCAAGCAGACGTATATTAATTTATTCGGAGGGGCCCATATGCGTCTATAACAAAACACCGCAACTTTTGGGAAAACATGGAAAAAATCTTTAAAATCAATTGTATTTCAGAGGGGGAGGATACCCCGCCAACCTATGTAACTAATCCGAAGCAACCTACCTGCGACTACCTTGAAGTAGCCTAGGTTGAAAACACAGGCAAGAGCTGCGTGGAATGATATATCTCATAACTACATTTGGAATAACGAGGAGCACTGGCAATAAAAAGTGGCAAGTACAAATATCGCAAAATGTAACTAGTGGCACCAGGAATATCAAGAACACTCAATATGCCACTCGTTTCTTAAATTAGCTTCACCTATACGTTTTTTTTATACGCCAAGCCATTGTTCAAGGGAACCAAGTGGTTGCTTTGATGGGATAAACCCAAAGGAAGACGGGCCCAAATGGATTCTGATTACTAAAAAAAGCCGGTTTCCACGCACCAGATGCTTTCTTTCCAGGCATAGTTGCTTCAGATCAGAAAGAAAATTGGCAATCACTATTTTCAGCGAGTAAGCAAGAGTCAGAGCGAGCTGCATACCGTTTCCCTACTTGACGAATGGTGATAGAAGGAGAGAAAGCTCCTCAGAAGCATTGTTGTCAGATCTTCATTCGGGTGCCTGTGCATTGCACAATGGATTCTTCAAATCGGCAGATTTTTCAAAGGGAATACTTTTGAAAAACTTGCACCTTCAGCGTGCTCGCTACAAAACCGGTACTTACAGTTCTATTTTGCTTTTAGGAGTTTAGTTATCTTATTAGACATCTGGGTAAAGAGGTTACTACACAATGCAGAGAGCCATGCAGTCTACATTAAACATAGATTTTAGTTACAAAAAAGTCTACCAATGCAGAAATGTAGGGTGTGTTTATAGAATCCCCTGTCTGATTAATGTTTTTAGCCCTTCCAGACTTAGACCCCGAAGATCAGCCGAGAATGCTTGTTTTCAATGAATTATGAACTACGGTATATGCTTCTCAAATCAGGAAGTTAATGTTTGATCAGCAGGAAAAACGTCCTATCATCTCTACTTGGTTTTGCGAGTTATCACCTTGAATTAATTAGACCGGCCAGGGACATTGACGTTCTTCTATAAATAGGCAGAGGGATCTTCTGACTAAGACTTAGGATTTTGAGAAGATATTGGTAGAAATACTGCTTGTGGAAAAAGAAGAACGCCAAAACTAGACTTTTTGAGGGGCTATTTAAAGTGAGACAATCAAGAGATAGCCAAACCAATTAGTATAGACTAGGGTTTAGGGGGTAAGACATAATTAGTCAGCATATGGAATGATAGCATATGGAATCCAACGTTATGCGACCCTAATGTGCATATGTTTTCTGTAGTTAGAGACAGGTCATTTTATCTGTGGTAGACCCCAAGCATAGCAATAGACACCCTCCACCCTCTTAACACAAATCAAGAAGATTATGAATAAATATAGGCCTATACAAACATACTTTTCAAAAGTGTGTATTGCAAAAAGGAAGACCTTTCCCATTAATGCAGCCCCCCCCCCTCCAACGTTGAAGGAGATATAATAGAAGACATTTTTAGATTGCTAATTTATGTTCATATTTATGGTTGTGTTTTGGATAATTCATCCCCAACCCCTTTCTAATAATCTAATATAGCCTAGGCTATATAAAAAAAAACTAACCCAAAAAATAATAAAGTTTTTACTTTATAATCTGCAGCAAGTATCAATAGTCAAGCAAGTTTCCTTGACTTTTTTTTTTCATTTGTATCTGTTTTTGAATAAGTTTTCATCAGACTGATGATGAATTAGTCACGTCGTGATGATGTTGGTTTTTTTTTACACAGTCTAGGGCTATATCAGACCATTAGAGGGGAACTGGAGGTGAATTGTTAAAAACACGAACAGAACCATAGACATGAACATAAAATAAGCAATCTAAAAATGTTTTTTTTTGTTCTAGCATATCTCCTTCTGAAGAGCTTTTATTCAAAACCTTAACCAGAAAAATCAGAATAAGAAAAAAATACCTTCAAAGTTGGTATCATCAGATTTATCCTGTTTAAGTAAGCAAATATCCTGTTTTTATCACTTGTCCACACGCCGGCAATAAAAGGAAGTTGAGTCTAATCACTAAAAGTATACAATTCACTTTTCATTTTACTTCCCAGATCACATATATTATTTTATCTAAATTATTTAACTAATATATTTTACGGCACTGATTCTAGAAAACATTGTCTCATCAATAGATTACTGCTCGGCCATAGCTAAGATTCTCACGGGTGCTTCACAAGGATTTATTTTCATAGTTGATCTGAAATAAGAGTTGAAATAGATCATATAAGATATTTAATTGTACATAGAAACATGAATTAAAATAAAAATAAACAAAACGTCAAATAATTCAAAATATTTTTCCACGTGCAGAATGCAATTTGAATCCTAAGCCACTAGAGAGAGAATACAGAATGTCTGGGAATTGGAAACTTTGAGATAAGGTGCGTTACGAGTTCTGAATTGTATGCCGAGGCACGCCTCTTTTTGTAGGGCCGCCGATTAGATCATTAGTCCTGCGTTGAGCACAACAGACTAAAATAATGGTTTATTTGAATAGTTATTGACACCACGATATTAGACATACGTAAAATATATATTCAAAACATATTGTATGTTCGTAGCTTCCACACACATAATAATTAAAACATCAGTTGGAACCACACTCCTGCTTCTGGGATCAATTTTACATTCTAAAGGAAAAACAATAGGCGTAAGTAGAGGGGTCTGGGGGTAATATCTCACTTCATTACCTTGAAAACTGACAACACGATATGTTTTCCTTACACTATTTCATGTCAATTACCTTAGACGGCACTTTCAAACAGTATATCAAGGACTAAGAACCTACTGCTGAAACATTCCGGACACCGGGACACAAATGAGGACCAGGACACCGGGACACAAGGAATATAAATGACGGCCGGGACACTCAAAGAGAAATTACAGACTGGGACACAAATAACGACCGGGACACAGAGAATATAAATGACGACCGGGACACAGGGACACAACTACAACAGGGTCGCCGGGGGCACAGGGGAATATATAAATGACGACCGGGACATCAGGGAATGTTCGATTAGCAATCACCATCAACAAAGCTCAAGGGAATCATTAGAATAATGAGGTATAGCTGAATACGGATTGTTTTTCCCATGGACAACCGGGACACAAATGACGACCGGGACACAGGGAATATAAATGACGACCGAGACACTCAAAGAGAAATTACAGACCGGGACACCGGGACACAATTGACGACCGGGACACTGGGACACAGGGAATATAAATGACGACCGGGACACTCAAAGAGAAATTACAGACTGGGACACCGGGACACAAATGACGACCGGGACACAGGGAATATAAATGACGGCCGGTACACAGGGACACAACTACAACGGGGACGCCGGGGGGCACAGAGGGATATATAAATGACGACGGGGACACAGGGAATGTTCGATTAGCAATCACCATCAACAAAGCTCAAGGGCAATCATTAGAATAATGAGGTATAGATCTGAATACGGATTGTTTTTCCCATGGACAATTATATGTTGCATGTTCAAGAGTCGGTAAACCTGACAATCTATTTATATGCACAGACAATGGGACAGTGAAGAATGTTGTATATTCGCAAGTTTTACGTAGTTAAAAACATATATATATATCATATATATATATATATATATATATATATATATATATATATATATATATATATATATCATGAAAAGAGAAATCACCAATGCTACAGCACAAACACAAAAAAAAAAAAAAAAAAAAAAAAAAAAAAAAAAAAAGGAGACAGAAGGAGAAAAGGAAGACTGTTTTCCTAAATTAGTGATTAATATAGACCAGCACTTGAATGAGGCCTTAACCCTACTCATCCATACAATCACATAGGTCAAACAGCATAGCCACACACAATCAACCATAAAGAATAATCCATGGACAGGCAGTCATGTCGTCAATAAGTATAAGTCGTCATTTACCAAACCATAGAAAAAATAATATAGACAAATAATTCAGAGGCAACACCCAACATAAGGGCTCATCAGGAGAATACACTGGCCTATATAGGGTTTCGCCACTCTAAATTCTCTACCCAGCACAGTGTATATATATATATATATATATATATATATATATATATATATGTATATATATATATATATATATATATATATATGTATATATATATATAAATACTCTGCTGGTGTTCCCCGCTTCGCTATTAGCGGTTGGGCTTCAGGTTCTTGGGAATTATCTCACCCAAAGTCGAAATTTCTGGAATTGTTTTTGGTGACATTTTTGGGGCGAGGGGATTTCTATAGCCTATCATTCTACCATTCTGCAAAAATTTAATGTTTCAAGATTTCACACAACTTCAGCTTTGCGGTTGTTTCCAAACCTGTTGGGTAGGCCAAAAACAGCCAGTTCTACTTGCTAAAACCATCTGATCGAAGATATGGGAGACCTGCAAGGCTCCCTAGTTTCTTGGAGAAATCCCTATGTTTCCTGCCCGCCCCAGGTTTCACCTATTGGAGACAATGGAAACAATAACAGATGAGACTGCAATTTTCTGTTTTTCAACTTAAGACCGAGGTTTCCAATTTCTTGCATTCCATATGTCTTTAAATTTAATCTCTTGGGCATAGGTTGCGGATTTTGCCGATTTTCAGATTTTCAGGAAGAAATTAGATAGCTGAATGGAAGAACAGTTTTGAAGATTATTGTCTGGCTGGATCGAATAGAATAATAAAAAAGTTGGAACAAATCCTTCCAGCTTCAGTTTTAGTACTATGAATTATAACTATGACTACTTCTATAACTATGAATTAAACCTATTCAGTGTTAAAAAAAAGTCAAGAAAGAAAAAGCTATGAAGAAGTCTTTAAAGCTGGAAATAAGGAGTACGAAGCTGCTAAGAGCATAAACTGGTGCTTGCCAAGGGGGTTTTGAAATCCCGCCACCTTGTAAACATCTCGTAACGGCACGTGTGCTGCACTCTTTTCCCATGCTTTACAAAGTCCGCGAAACACTTACAGACTCCCTTTAACGCTTAGCGTAGTTCTACCACACTTGGCGCACGCCACCTGGGGTCCTAACCTGGCAAGAATACCCCAAGCTAATCAAAACCTACTTTGTGTAGACTGGATTCGTAGTGAAATTAATTTAAAGAAAAATCTTTCTGAAAAGTATTTTTTCAAAGAAAAGTAAAGAGCTATATTAAAGCTTAAGACGAACAGAAATAAAGTCCTGTAATAATTCAAGCATAAAACAAACAAAAATTGCAACAGTCAGTGGTTTAAGTAATCGCTTCCCTCCCCTAATTTAAGCCTTCTATATACTATTGCATCATTTACGTTTAATTGAGAACTATATGAATTTTGAACAGTGTGCTTTAATTTTTCAAAACATCGACGAAAAATAGAAAATAAATCACTTAAATATCGCTTCCCTCCCCTAATTTAAGCCTTCTATATACTATTGCATCATTTACGTTTAATTGAGAACTATATGAATTTTGAACAGTGTGCTTTAATTTTTCAAAACATCGACGAAAAATAGAAAATAAGTCACTTAAATATCGCTTCCCTCCCCTAATTTAAGCCTTCTATATACTATTGCATCATTTACGTTTAATTGAGAACTATATGAATTTTGAACAGTGTGCTTTAATTTTTCAAAACATCGACGAAAAATAGAAAATAAGTCACTTAAATATCGCTTCCCTCCCCTAATTTAAGCCTTCTATATACTATTGCATCATTTACGTTTAATTGAGAACTATATGAATTTTGAACATTGTGCTTTAATTTTTCAAAACATCGACGAAAAATAGAAAATAAGTCACTTAAATATCGCTTCCCTCCCCTAATTTAAGCCTTCTATATACTATTGCATCATTTACGTTTAATTGAGAACTATATGCATTTTGAACAGTGTGCTTTAATTTTTCAAAACATCGACGAAAAATAGAAAATAAATCACTTAAATATCGCTTCCCTCCCCTAATTTAAGCCTTCTATATACTATTGCATCATTTACGTTTAATTGAGAACTATATGAATTTTGAACAGTGTGCTTTAATTTTTCAAAACATCGACGAAAAATAGAAAATAAGTCACTTAAATATCGCTTCCCTCCCCTAATTTAAGCCTTCTATATACTATTGCATCATTTACGTTTAATTGAGAACTATATGAATTTTGAACAGTGTGCTTTAATTTTTCAAAACATCGACGAAAAATAGAAAATAAGTCACTTAAATATCGCTTCCCTCCCCTAATTTAAGCCTTCTATATACTATTGCATCATTTACGTTTAATTGAGAACTATATGAATTTTGAACAGTGTGCTTTAATTTTTCAAAACATCGACGAAAAATAGAAAATAAGTCACTTAAATATCGCTTCCCTCCCCTAATTTAAGCCTTCTATATACTATTGCATCATTTACGTTTAATTGAGAACTATATGAATTTTGAACAGTGTGCTTTAATTTTTCAAAACATCGACGAAAAATAGAAAATAAGTCACTTAAATATCGCTTCCCTCCCCTAATTTAAGCCTTCTATATACTATTGCATCATTTACGTTTAATTGAGAACTATATGAATTTTGAACAGTGTGCTTTAATTTTTCAAAACATCGACGAAAAATAGAAAATAAGTCACTTAAATATCGCTTCCCTCCCCTAATTTAAGCCTTCTATATACTATTGCATCATTTACGTTTAATTGAGAACTATATGAATTTTGAACAGTGTGCTTTAATTTTTCAAAACATCGACGAAAAATAGAAAATAAGTCACTTAAATATCGCTTCCCTCCCCTAATTTAAGCCTTCTATATACTACTAGCTGTTGGGGTGGCGCTTCGCGCCACCCCAACACCTAGTTGGTGGGGGCGCTTCGCGCCCCCCCCCCCCCAAGCCCCCCCGCGCGCGTAAGTCGTTACGCGCCATAATAGTTACGCGCCATTGTAGTTGTGTCCCTATGTCCCACCTGTGAATATAGATATATATATATATATATATATATATATATATATATATATATATATATATATATATATATATATATATATATATATATATATATATATATATATATATATATATATATATATATGGTTTTAACTACGTAAAACTTGCGAATATACAACATTCTTTGCTGTCCCATTGTCTTTGCATATAAATAGATTGTCAGGTTTACCGACTCTTGAACATGCAACATATAATGGTCCATGGGAAAACAATCTGTATTCAGATCTATACCTCATGATTCTAATGATTGCCCTTGAGCTTTGTTGATGGTGATTGCTAATCGACCATTCCCTGTCCCGGTGTCCCGGTCGTCATTTATATCCCCCTGTTTCCCCCGGTGTCCCCGTTGTAGTTGTGTCCCTGTGTCCCGGTCGTCATTTATATTCCCTGTGTCCCGGTCGTCATTTGTATCCCGGTGTACCGGTCTGTATATACATTCGTTTTTTAGTTTTTTTAGTTTTTTAGCTTTTTTACTTTTTTTATTAGTTTTTAGTTTTTTTGTAGTTTTTGCCTTTTTTTAGTTTTTTCAGTTTTTTTTTTAGTTTTTTATTGGTTTTTACCTTTATTTTAGCTTATTTTTCAGTTTTTTCCTTTTTTTTAGTTTTTTACCTTTTTTTAGGTTTTTTAGTTTTTTTAGTTTTTTAGCTTTTTTATTTTTTTTATTAGTTTTTAGTTTTTTTTGTAGTTTTTGCCTTTTTTTAGTTTTTTAGCTTTTTTATTAGTTTTTAGTTTTTTTTGTAGTTTTTGCCTTTTTTTAGTTTTTTTCTTTTTAGTTTTTTTGTAGTTTTTACCTTCTTTTTAGTTTTGTTAGTTTTTTTTTTTTTACTTATGTCCTGGTCGTCATTTATACTCCCTGTGTCCCGGTGCTTTGTTGATTGCTAATCGAACATTCCTTTTGTCCTGGTCGCTTTCTCTTTGAGTGTCGTCATTTATTTTTTTCTTTTTTAGTTCTTTTAGTTTTTACCTTTTTTAGTTTTTTTTAGTTTTTTAGATGAAAATTTTTTTTAGTTTTTTCCTTTTTTTCTTTTTAGTTTTTTATTGGTTTTTACCTTTATTTTAGCTTATTTTTCAGTTTTTTCCTTTTTTTTAGTTTTTTTATTATTTTTTATTTTTTATTTTTTTTAGTTTTTTACCTTTTTTTAGTTTTTTTAGTTTTTTTAGTTTTTTAGCTTTTTTACTTTTTTTATTAGTTTTTAGTTTTTTTTGTAGTTTTTGCCTTTTTTTAGTTTTTTCAGTTTTTTTTTTAGTTTTTTATTGGTTTTTACCTTTATTTTAGCTTATTTTTCAGTTTTTTCCTTTTTTTAGTTTTTTTTAGTTTTTAGTTTTTTTAATTTTTTACCTTTTTTTAGTTTTTTTAGTCTTTTTAGTTTTTTAGCTTTTTTATTTTTTTTATTAGTTTTTAGTTTTTTTTTTGTAGTTTTTGCCTTTTTTTAGTTTTTTTAGTTTTTTAGCTTTTTTATTAGTTTTTAGTTTTTTTTGTAGTTTTTGCCTTTTTTTAGTTTTTTTAGTTTTTTAGCTTTTTTATTTTTTTTTATTAGTTTTTAGTTTTTTTTGTAGTTTTTGCCTTTTTTTAGTTTTTTCAGTTTTCAGTTTTGTCACCTGATCCAGTTTTTTCAGGTGACGTCACCTGATCCACAGATCCACAGATCCACACACAGACAACTTATTTTTATATATATAGATTGCATCATTTACGTTTAATTGAGAACTATATGAATTTTGAACAGTGTGCTTTAATTTTTCAAAACATCGACGAAAAATAGAAAATAAATCACTTAAATGATCAAAATAACTAGAAAGAATTGTAAAATTCTAGACAAGCTACTTTTTGCTATCTTGGAAAGTGGTTAGGTTAAGACAATAAAACTTTAAGTAATGAATTATGCTACCATCTTAACCCACTTCCAATAAAGATAAACTGAATGTATAAAACATACTAATACTAAATCCTTTAAATCTTAGCAATTCAAGATTTTATTATAGTAGGTTTTTTATTTTCTAATGGTATGGATATTAAAATAATATTTAATCTTCCCGCGCTAGATTGCAGAAAAAAAGTAAATTTTACCAATTTCTACATTTCAACATTACGACATTAAAACTAAAAGGAACTGAAATTATTCCGTACATTAAAGCGGCTTTTCCCTCCTCAACGCCCCGCTCTTTACGCTAAAGTTTGACTCTTTCTCTCAACTTTACTTTTTAAAACAGTAAAAAAAAACTTTAGCGTATAGAGCGGGGCGTCGAGGAGGGAAAAGCCCCTTTAATATAGGGAGTAATTTCTGTTCGTTTTAATTTTTAATGTTGCTCCTTACTTCAGTTAAAAAACTTGTTTTTTTTTCATTTAGTTTGTAACATTTTTGATTTTGGCTGTCCGCACATGAATAATTAAAACGAAATTTGCCTTTTTTTTTTTTTTTTTGGTTAAATGGCTTTCTCTTAGTTTTGATCGGAAGAGGAAAAAAGGGGTGAGGGAGAAGGCCTAGTTACCCTCAAATCATTAGGTTACTTAAAAAGGCAGGTAAAACTTTTAATTTTTTACGAACGTTTTTATTAGTAAAAAATATACGTAACCTATGAATTAACGTAACGAACTTCTGTATTTGTATATCTTTATTACGTATATGTGGGGATTTGCCCCCTCGTTAATACCTTGCTCTTTACACTGAAGCTTAAATTTTGTCCCAATTCTTTAAGAATGACCCCTGAATTACAAAGGCCATAGAATAAATAGTTGAAATTACTAAAAATACTTTAGCGTAAAGAACGAGGTATTTAGGAGGAGATAAACCCCTCATGTGCGTAATAATTTCTGTTCGTTTTAAGTTTTAATGCTGCTCCTTACTTTCAGTTGAAAAAACTTTTTATATTTTTTTTTCATTGTTTTTTGTTTTGTTTTAAACAATGCTAGAATACCGTGCACCCTCTTCATGAAAATTATCTTCTCCCATGAAAAACTCCTCCATGGAAAGATCCTCCCACATAACCAGCTCCCTTCAACCACCCCCCGTCTCAACCATAAAAATCCCCCTGAAAACGTCTGTACACTTCCCAATAGCCATTACTATACGTAAACACTAGTCAAATTTTGTAACTTGCAGCCCCTCCCCCGAGGACTGTGAGGGAGTAAGTTGTCCCCAAAGACATTGTTATTAGGTTTTTTGACTATGTTGAACAAAATGGCTATCTCAAAATTTTGACCCGTTGACTTTGGGAAAAATGAGCGTGGGAGGGGGCCTAGGTGCCCTCCAGTTTTTTCCTTCACTTAAAAAGGTCACTAGAATTTTAATTTATATTAGAATGAGCCCTCTCGTTACATTCTAGCACCACAGGGTCGATACGATCACCCCTGGAAAAAAAAACAAAAAAAAAACACGCAAACTTGATCGGTTTTCTGGCAAAAGTTACGAAATTCCTAGGAGCTTGAAACTTCTAAAGTAGGGTTTTCTGATACGCTGAATACGATGGTGTAATTTACGTTAAGATTCTATTACTTTTAGGGGTTTTCCCCCCTATTTTCCAAAATAAGGCAAATTTTCTCAGGCTTGTAACTTTTGATGGATAAGACAAAATTTGATTAAACTTATATATTTAAAATCAGCATAAAAATTCAATTCTTTTGATGTGTCTATCAGTATCAAAATTCCGTTTTTTAGAGTTCGTTTACTATTGAACTGGGTCGCTTCTTACTACAGTTCGTTACCAGGAACTGTTTGATACTTTATTAGTCACTGAACCTGAAACCCGGCATTTCACATAATAAATGTAAATTGACAAAAAAAGATACGAGAAATGAACAAAACAAAAAGAAACAAATACGGATAAGATAAAGAGGGAGAAGAAAACAAACTAAAAACTAAATAATAAGCGTATCCCTTTAGAAATCAACTATGACCATTGGTCAAATCATACCGTATCAGTGAGAAATTGAATTACTACGAACCGAGTAAGTTTACAAATACTAATGGAAAAGAAAGACCACTTAAACGTTTTATCAAAAGTGAGCGAGGAAAAGAATAATTGGAAATAAAAGAAAAAAAAGAAAATAAAAAGAAGGAAAAAAAGAAAAGAAAAGGGAGGTGATGACAATTTCCTACACCTCCACACAAGCACAACGGAGTGTCACTTTTTTCAATTACATGTAGGAAATAATTTGGGTGGTTGTGACCAGTTATAAGCTGAGTTAAAAAGGAGATGGATTAAATTTTTAAGAGACACAAGGTCATTCTTAATACAAAACAAATTCATCGTCCAGCTTCTGATAGATTTCTCAAATTAATATACCAATTATAAAACTAATCTTTGCAGCATGAAAACCAAATGAGAAGAAACTCTGTTAAACGATGTGAGTCGGTGAAGGGGCTAGTAACTAAGAATTTTATTGGCACTACTTGTGTTTTATTAGCATATTTCCTTTAGAAATGGCCGTGCACTAGAACTTTGCCAAGTTTTTCCTTAGGTACTACTAACTAAAGGATTGAAGGTTATGAGTACAATGAGAAAGTGTTTAACATGTTTAAGTCTACATATATTGCATAACCTTAAATTTTGAACTTGGTTCCGAACTTCTAAGACAAATGGACTTGAATTTGAATAGAACTGGACGGGTGGAGTTTTAGGAGGGCGGGGACGCATCCAACACGATGCACAAAACTTTAAACCGTATTATTATGTTTTATAGAACATGGCACAAAACTCTATTACTCCAATCAATGGAAGGACAAAAAATGTACCCGAAAAGTGATAGGTCATTCATCAATGCTGATGAGTAGTTAACCTGAAGGCTTTAATTCATATGATAATTAATGAAAGTTCCCAGGAAAAGAAACAATTGAAAGCATCTTAATCAACAAAGAATGATGCTGGCTATAAAAACGTAGATTATCGAAGGGGAATATATAATTTAAAGTTACTAAACATCTACTATATCAAGGGGTTGCTCACTAGACTATCTTAAGTGCATCTGGAGTGTGAAGTCAGGGGGAAAGGCCAGAGATGTGGAAATAGAACGGAATATAGACTTGAAGCTGGATAATAGAGAGAGTCAGAGGCTCTTGAGGCAAACCTGGGGGCACGGTCAGAGGTAAAACTAGATATATATGCACTACAGATAGTAGGAAACCCCTTGATCTGCACCCAGTAGATATTCATGGTCATCAATAACACGAAACTTATTACGTGAATAACGTAATTAAACCATGCCGAGTACAATAGGGGTATATAATGAAGTATAAATAGGGATGGCCGATGGGGTTGGGAAAATATTTAAACACCATGCCGTAAGGCAGCCATCTTTTATTTCAGGTGATTAATTATAAAATAATCGTCATAAAATAGAGATGCGGGCATCAATCATGCCAGACTTCAAATAATATCATAAAAGAAATAAAAATCTGAAAAAAAAGAATAAAAAATGTAAAACAAAATGTGGATCTGGAGTAAAAATTGTAAACCTTATAATGTCATCGTATTCCCCTCTTCGGAGGTTTCTTTCATTTTGACAATAATCTACAGCGTTTCCACTTGGCCTAATTTTTCGGGAGATTGCGTGAATTTTGAACTTTCCGAAAAACACAAAAGTTGACATGATTACCCAAATTCCTCCTCCAAAAAAGATCTCAAAAGAAAAATCGGTAGAAATTCTCCAAAACTTTCCAAAGATCTTGAAAATGTTTTCAGAAGTTTTTCCGTAGATCTCTTATTCTAAAAAAAAAACAGACTACAAAGGAATTTCTTTGATCTGAATATCATAAAAATGATTTCATACGGGCAGGGAGTATCCACAGGGGCGCAAATTCACAAGGCAAGCAGGGGCGCAAGCAGGGGGTTTGCAAGAATCTTTTAATCTTTAAATGAAGACATAAAACAGGTATTTTCAAAATTTAGGGAGAATTGAGATCTAGAGGGGTCGACCCCTTTGAATCGTCACCCTTTGGTAACCAACCATTGCTTTTGCATCCTTTCGTTTAGCACAACAATGTACTTCAATCGCGCATAGCGTTTAGAACGGATCGCAAATCGTAATCATGCGAGGGATGTACACACTCCACCGCCTAGTGTAAAAATTCACCATGTGTCACCTGCGCCACCTGATATGCACGATTTCCAAAAGTTCCAAAAGTGAGTGACCCCTTAAATCAATATTATGGTTTTGTGATAAATTGAAATTTCTGAAGTCGTCAATATTTTCATAATAACGTATTTCCGGTTGACTTGTTCGGTTAAACGCCAAAACTTGCTTCTTGCGGCTCAATTATAAGGGAAGCAAGGAAGATTTCTGTGTAGATTTTATCATGTTTACAAATATGGCACCAATCAGAAAATGCTTCTAAATTTGTAAGATACTGAGGTTCCTTCTGATAACATCTCCTAAGCACGCGAAATACTGAAAGCATAATAAGTTATACCTAAAGGGTAATTACAACTTATGTAGTCTACCTACCACAACAAAGGATCTGATCCATCCTTCCGTGCTCAACAACAAATCTGGTGAGGATATTTATGAGATTCTAGATGAGAAACCCCAAATTTCTTTGTTGCAGATGTCTCCGGAGGCATAGCTAAGAGATTTTTCCAGTGGAAAAAACGTCAGTTATGAGCAAGGGGCAAACTTACCATCTTCTTTAAAATTAAAGCTTCATACCTTTAGTTATAATTACAGGGGGGAGGACAATGAATTTCCCAGCAGGAGAGCATTGTGTTATACCCCCTAGCAACTCCCATGCATGTCTCTTTTTTCAGCTTTGCTCTTCTACAGTTCTTCATTTTTATTTATTTATTTGCCGCAAGCGAAGTACTGAAGCCCCTATTATACCCCCTATTATACCCGTTATACCCCTAGCAACTCCCATTCATGTCTCTTTTTTCAGCTTTGCTCTTCTACAGTTCTTCATTTTTATTTATTGATTTACTGCAAGTTAAGTACTGAAGCGGTGTTAAGCCCTCACAAATTGGTAAATGACAAAGTAATGGAGGGAAGACTATGGACCCTTTGAAAGATATAATTGTATTTGCTTGCGGGATTCTGTCAGAACGCAACCTAATCAAATCTGGGTTTTGAACTGTTGAAGTTTTAGCGTCAATTGTCTTTTGATTGTGTACATTTAAGGACAGGTCCTTAAAATAACGCTTTGTTTGACGTCATTTCTTTTAACACGATTGCTACTAGTCCGTAACGAGAGATCTAGATTCCATTATCCCACAAGATCACCTATCTCCTCCATCTACAAAAGCTGAACCTTCTTAAATGCGAGATATGCATACACCGGAGGAAAAAAAGTACCTCCGGTGTAATGGGGTAACCTATAAAAGCAAAGAAAATAAAATGTCGAGCAGTTTTCCCCGGTCAGCGATTTGTTGGATTACACTCAAAACTATCAGCGGTGCATTTAAAACTGCAGATTAAACAAAAAGAATTTACAAAATGCGAACAGAAAAACAGAGAGTTCACTTTACTCGGCAAAGCTTCACTTTTGCTGGTGGATTCCAATCTAAAGCAGGTTTTTACCGAAGGGTCACTAAATTTCAAAAATTATGTACACCAGGTGTCAGGTGCCAAGCATGGCAAAAATGTGCCGAGGATAGCGAGTTAGAGTTGCAGAGGCTGTGACGCGGGTGGCAGAATCATGCAACACGTTATGGAACTGGTAGGGCACGCGTGGAGCTCCTAGACCAGGTGGGCGGAAAATGGGTGACCGCTCGCTTTTTACCACGACAATTTTCTGACAATTTTCTTTGATGCAAGATATATCGCTTATCTCTTTTCCCTCGCAGTTTTGGGGTAAAGACAAGAAAAAAAATTCTAGGCGTATTTAAGAACAATAGCAGGAAGCAGATAGAAAAAGCAGGTTTCAGTGTTCGAAGCATGAAACAGGTGTTTTTGGGTATCACGTAATCAAGTCACCTACTACAAAAACTAAAATAAGAGTGGCCATTAGACCACAAAAAAACCCAATCACACATGACAAAGACAAGGGTAACCTCAACATCACACATCATTCAGTAAAAGATAGTTTTACGGTAGAACATTGAAGCATTTACGGATATTTTCATATGATTTAATTTAGTTTGATTCGGTTTACTAATATAGTTTGCTTGTTTTTTTTTTATACATTGGTTTAGCTTGCCAGAAATTGTATTTAAGAGGTAAACAAAGCAGGGGCGTTAATTCGGGCCCAATAATTTACCCTTTTCACTAGATTTTGAAAATGTAATTTTTTGGTATTTCCATTGGGGAAAAAATTACCCCAAATCTCCAAAAGAATCCCCATAGAAGACTTGCCAAATGACGGAGGGGCACCTTGCAAAACAGCTAGGCAGACTGTCAGGTTGTGGTAAATAATGGTCAGATAAGGGTAAATAATCAGATCGTAATTTTTTAGTTTGTTTAAAAAAAAAATCAAATTGTACTACAGGTATCCGCCACTTAAAATATATGTCAATACCTCTCCTTCTTTGGATATTACATTTGTGAAAAAAGAAAAAAAAAAAAAAACAGCACTCAGAATGAAAGACAGAGCAGAGTTTTCATTAACCTCTATGAGCATCACTTTCAATAATTAGACATTTATCATCGTTAATGACACATATATATCCGTTAATGATTTTCATTCGTAATTGACTACAAATGAACTAGGAAAAAAACATATCCACTTCAGTTTCCTGTATATACCATAAATTTGAGGAGGGGGAGAGTTCCTCTAAAAAAATTAAACTTACACGAAATATTCTACACCTTTCAAAAGTGTTATTATTTTTTTCCATACTCACGGTAGAAATGCGTTGATTGTTTTATTACGTGTTTAACTCAAACAGCTCGTGGTAACAAACTATGAGGAGTGACTCAGGCCAATAGTTACCGAAACTCTAAAACACAAAATTTCAGCAATAATTGATACATCAAAAGAATTGGTTTTTATGCTAATTCCAAACATATAAAACTTATTAAGTTTAATGGTACCTATCAAAAGCTCCAAGCCTGAAAAAAATTGTCTTAAAAATGAGGAGAAACCCCCCAAAAAGGAAAGGGATATTAATAAAAATCCCAAAATTAGATTCAGCATACCAGAAAACTCTACCGTTGCTCCTGTCTACCAAAGTGCAGAATTTTACATTTTTTCCCCCATAAAAAAGATCAGGGACGCGTGTTTTTTTCAATTTTTGCTTTCTTTCCAGGTATAATCACATCCAACCTATGGTCCTAGAATATTGGAAAACGGCTCACTTGAATGGAATTTAGAACTTCCGGTGCCCTTTTAAGTGACCAAACAGGACCAAGTTTCTGTCGACTGAAAAATTTTGAAATAGTCAATCGATTTAAAAGTATCAAAAATCAACATATTGAGCTTCTCAGTTGCAGAGAAAGTAACTCTGCATGGTGGCACATTCGTTCCTGAAGAGTCACTTAGTTTGTACAAGATAAATGGTTTATATGGATATTTATTTTAACGCTGAATTTAACTGAGCTGGTTCACTTTATTCTTCATAAAATTACGTTTAGTTTTATATAATTGCACATCAGCTATTATGAACGAAGAGTGGGGGTGACTGTGTAGGTGAGGGGATAGATGTCTAAAAGACCGTATTTCAATGCCAAATTGACAAACTCTCCAGGAGCCTTCATATAAATATAAAAAGGGGGATGGGGGACGGTAGTAAGAGTTAATGTCTCGTCTAGTTCATTTGGATCAGGCCTGAATAACGGTGCTGCAGGATTTTACCTCTCTTCTTATTGCAGAAAAATAATTCTGAGATTTCTTTTAAAGCTTCTACTGTTTTTATATTTTATATATAATGTTATAAACTCTAATACACTACCTCTCACTAAGTTTTCAGATAAATATAGAATGAGTTTCGGGTAAGAAGGGGTTGGGTGAATGGAGACAGCTATCCAATCTATCTTGATTCTCGGGAATAATTTGTGTCTACACCTTTGTTATGGCTACTATAGAGGGGGGAAGGGGTATAAGTGGATCTACTATTGGAAAAATCTTTTTATAAATAGCATAAAATACTACATGAGTATGCCTTCCGGCACAGAGGCGGAAAAAGTGAGTTGGGGCCAGGAAATTTCTTGAGAGGGGGAGGGGCAAGTGGTCCTGTGAAAATTGTTTTTAGTGGTTTTAAATGGTAATAATTCTCTCTTTCTATTTGAGTACAATGATTCAATGAGCTTAAACACATATATATAATGTATTTAAACGTTGGAGAATCTTATTGTAGAGGTTGTGATGGTTCAGCCACGTAGAAAAAAAAATCACACATAATTTTAACCCACACGAACAATAATACCTCTCTCCGTCCACCCGAAATTATGCAGTAAATATTTATTAAGCACTTATTCAACAAAACTACATAGAAAATATTCACTAAATATTCATCTGTTCAAAATTTCAGTTACAATTCAACGTTATAATTCTTAAGCAGAAAAATTGGAAAGGCGGAGCGCTACCAGTCAATTTACAATTATTGATATACACAATTTAAAAGCAAGAGATTGGGGGTTTATGAGGACTGTACCCACACCATAGTTTTGTTACGCCTGGTCATGACTTGCGAAACAATCAGAAATAAAGAAACAAGTTTTATTTAACTAAAAGTAAGGAGCAACATTCAAAATTAAAACAAACAGAGATTATTCCGTATACAGGGGGCTGCCCCCTCCAGAAATCTGTGTTCTTTACGCTAAAAGTTTGAGTTTTTGTCAGAATCCTTTCAGAAAAACTGCTGAAACACAACTGCCGTTGTATTAGAATACAAAGCTTTTTCAAATCACCAGCACGCTTTATCGCAACGCGCGAGAATGGATAGCCCTTCCCATAAAAAGAAAACGAAATTTCCAAATAAAAGTAGAGAGCGACATTAAAACTTAAAACCAACATAAATTATTTAATGAAGCTTGTTTTTTTTAAACCCCGGAAAAGACGAGTAAACGCAAAAAAATATTACCAACGCTATCAGGTTATTTCTCTACGTAGTTACCTTAACGACTCAAGTATTTGCCATATCTATGAACCAGTATTGTAGTATCCTCTTTATAAAATGCTGCCACCAATGATTTGAAGTGAACTGTGACGGTTTCTTTGAGCTTCTAGTCAGTTAGCAAGCACTGCGTCGCGGGCTCCAGGCTCCTTCTGCGACTCAGCAAAAAGATGGAAGTTACTCGGCTCTATACCATCCCCACGGTCAATATACCTTATTACAATAATCTATATTGAACGCGGGGTATATAGTGGCTGCTTGGAAATGCACACTAATACTCCAAACAAACCCAGAATTGAAAAGAACGTTCATCAGCCGCATGGTTACGGCAACTGTTTTTGGGATTAAAAATGTGCATTGCATGTAGTTTGTGCACGGGAAAACAATAGGTCAGAGAACTACTCGAAAGAGAAAAAGACTCACGTTGGCTTCTGGAATCATTTTGATTTATGACATTGCCTAGCTTCATGGTGCTTGTGCAATCCAACAGCTTCTCGAGCAAGTTAAATGGGATTTTTGGAATATCTTCGAACCCCAACCATGTAGTCCAGTTTTAGTGCCGAGTGACATCTATTTATTCCATAAGCAGCTCGATGGATAGCAGCTTTAAACTTAAGAGGAGCTCAATGAAAGCGTCACAGCTCAATTCAAACTGTTAGATGGGACATTTTATGAAGAAGATATTACAAAGCTTCCTAACAGAAGTGATACCTCAATCTCCAAGGGGATTAAGCAGAGAAGTAAGATTGATTATAAGTTTGGCAATAAAATTTATTTTTTTATGTTCAAGCTGTTTCCCTTTATAACCAATAGGAGGCCTAAATAAGCACATAGCATAGACTTTAGTCATATTCTTAATAAATCATAAATTAAACATTAGCGTAAATCGATGGGTGGTGAGCCACCCTATTTTGTTCACAGGTAATCAATATTCGTTTTAAGTTTCTTATTTTGCTCATTGGTAATTTATATTAGTTTTAATATTACTCAGTCCTTTCAATTGAAGATGTTAATTTCTTATTTATTTCATCAAACAAAGAACAAACTAGCCAGCCATGACATATGCAAATCGTTTTTAGGTTGAGGCTATAACAGTCGGTGGGATTTGCCTCTCTGCATAGTATATATGCATCGTACCATAGATTACTCAAACTAACAAGATAACCGACTCACATTTGATCCGCACGCCATAAACGATATCAGTGCCACATGCGGATTAGTACGATTTTTTGAATAAAATGTTTTACCGCTTAAGTCCAACATTTTCAAGTTTTACGAATCAAAATGATCCCCAGTCAAAATAATAAAAGTGATGTAACCTGTAACGAACGTTAATACGAATACCATAATGTAAGATTCTTATTAGGATTGGCTAATTTAAAAAATTGCTTACGCTAGATGGCACGCGCTATGCATGGCGCAGGTTTATCTTTCTTTGCGCGAAGAAGCGTGTCGTGGTGAAACAGATGGTAGCCTGAGATTTACAACAGAGGGCGGAGAGTGGGTGACTCCAGATGTATTTTCGTCTATCAGCATTAAAATTGTATTTATGCAGGGGGAAACTAGATGGCAATACGATATGAAAAGTCGCTAGTCATTATTTTGATTCGTCGGAGGAACTTCGGTAATTTTAAATAAATATCCCCATTATTGGCGACACTGAAAAAAAATTATTGTTGAATTTCTTCTAATTTCTTTGTGTATTTTTTGTTTACTATTTAATATCAAAACCCCGAAACAAGATCCATCAAATTTAAATTTTCCAGCGTTCTTTTTTGTGTGGTCATTTAAATTGCTGTTTAAATAAAATTTATATCCTCCTGCTTTCTGCAAAACATTCCATGTTTGTTCCATGTTATTAATCAATTTAACATTTGATTAATAGGTCATTTGAACTAGGAGTATTTCCCCAACGTCTTAAACTTGCACGTGTTATAGCTCTCTTTAAAGGAGGTGACAGAAAGGATCCTGGGAACTACAGGCCGATCTCTCTTCTGTCAGTGTTCTCTAAGATATTTGAAAGAGCAATGCTCAAACGTCTGGTGAGATTTCTTGAAGCTAAATTTTTTTCCCATCAGCATCAGTTTGGGTTTCGCGCAAAGTATTCTACAGAACATGCTTGTAATAGACTTCTTCAGTTTATACGACGATCTTTAGATTCTAATCTTATTCCTGCAGCCATTTTTCTTGAAAAGAAAGCTTTTGACAGCCTAACACATAAGATTCTCATTGGTAAACTTTGTCATTTTGGTGTCCGTGGGGAAGCATTGTCTTGGTTCTCGTCATACCTAACTGACAGATCTATCGCCACAGAAGTTACAGACGAAAAAGTTCCAATTGAATACGGAGTACCCCAAGGTTCTATTCTTGGGCCAACCCTCTTCCTCATATATGTGAACGATCTCTACCGACTTTTTAACACCCCAATTAACAATGTTTGCTGTGGATTGTGTCACAAATCTTACTCTCAGAGTACGTTGGTGTTCACACCTGATAGTCAAGAAGAATTAATAGCATTTGCAGATGAGACTACTTTAGGTGCTGCAGCTCCGGATGAATCATCCCTTATTCTAAAGCTTCAAGCAATGACTGAGAAAATACTCTTTTGGTTTGACATAAATCAACTAACTTTAAATGTAAAAAAGTCCTACCTTCTTATTTTTTCTCGTAAAGGTGTGAGCTGCCCCACAATTACTGAGCTTCATACACCAAGAGGCTCCATAAGTCGTCCCCCGGATCGATATGTACGATTCCTGGGAGTTCTTTTGGATGAAAATTTATCATTTAAGTGGCATGTTCAAATAATAAGAGTGAAAATTTCCCGTGGACTTGGGATCATCCGAAAATTAAAGCGTTTATTCCCTTTCCCTATCCTCCGTCTTTTATACTTTTCTCTGATTTACCCTTATATATGTTACTGTTCGTCTGTGTGGATGTCCACATTTCCCTCGGTACTTACTCCTATTCACAATCTTTATGAGAAAGCAGCAAGAATTCTCCAGTCGGCTACACACACTCCTCTTGACCTCCTCAAAATTAAAGATATTTATGTTTTATCTCTATCTTCGTTGGCATATCAATACTTCCAGGGAGATCTCCCATGTTGTTTTTCGGGACTGCTTAAACTAGTAGGGGAAGTGAATTTGTATATCGTTCGTAACCGGGAGGATGTGATGATTCCAGCTAGTCCCTCGGTTCGTTCAGACTTCGGCCTGGCTGTGACTGTGGGATGTGCTTGGAACTTGGTTCCCGCTGAGATCCGGCAGTCACGAACACTTGGCTCCTTTAAGAGACAGATGAAAAGTTTCTTATTAAAGGCTTCTTATTAAACGTTTCTTATGGTTTATTTATTTTTTTTTTTCTTTTTTGGGTTGTTGTTTTGTTGGTGTTGTATCCTCGATGACGCGAGAATTTTAATTTGTATTTTATTATCGGGTGATGTGGGGGTCGCTGTCTCGTGGGGACTGCCGGTGAGCTGATTTCTTTTCCTTGCATATTTATATTTAGATGTTGGTTAGTATGTTTATGACAAGTTTTATGATTCTTTATCTATTGTATGCCGTTTCCCAAATAACGGGCCATTGAGCCCTTTGGGATATTGTTTTTGTTATTGTTATTTTATGAAAATAAATAGAACTTGAACTTGAAAAAAAACTTTTATTGTCTCGTTTAGGCAAACATTGTTATGAATTATTAAAGTAAACTTAAAAAAAATGTAGTTTTTTTTGTTAGTAGAATGACACCAAAACCAGGAATCTATTAACTGTTTTACAACAGAAAAGAAAGGTATTCCTGAACTACAACACAATCAAGCATCCCAGATCATAAATTTGAGCAATAATTTTGAATTTGTTCCGCATGACCATAAACCATAAAATTGATGGGCGATTTGACCGCAGAAAAGAAAATGCGCCTAAAAACCATACAGAAGAGATATTACTGCCTTAAGTAATATTTTTTTAACTGGTGTTCCAATTTTATTATCGGCTCTTTATAAGTTTGTGTTAAAGGTTTTTTTTAACGCAAGGTTGGAATTCAAAATGAACTGAATATATCCTATATATAAAGTGGTCACCAGCCTTCACAGGCCCAAGTTATTCTTGAGCTAATTTTTAAGTACTCACATTAAGCTCCTATTTTGACCACTGATCATGAAGGGGTTTCTTAGGGAACATAAATGAAGTGCCAAAAGTATGACCCTGGTAACACCCTCGTTCTAACACCTTATAAATTTAAGAGAGACAATAAATAGTTGTAGACGTGTAATATAACTCGCAACTCGCGATCGTTACATAGTTTGCAACTCGCTGAATACAACTCGCTAATTTTTCACACCACTTTTGACTCGTGATCGTCCGTGGACCATTCAGGGAATGGTCTCAGGTGATGAAACAAATATTCTAAACAAATAGGCGATTGGTATGGCTTTCATACTTACAGTTTTAAGACAACGGTATAGCACTGACTTGCTATTTCTCTCTAATTTTTTGTTGTCTCTTTTTTCTCGTTATTTAGAGTGGGTAATCGTGAAAAGCTGGGGAAGGAATCACCCAATCACAAACATAAGATTTAATAACTTTTTTGGTTGTCAAAACGGAACGGTTGGTTCTCAGAACGGAACGGATGGTTACAGACAGCTTCTTCTTGTCACCCCTACAGTCCAGCAAGGTACTATTTCATTTAATTTAAACATAATTTCACCGTTCAGAAAAAAAATTAATGAATTTTAATCCAACAAAGAATCAAGCCAGATATTCACTTACGTGACGATATTTGAGGGAATTCGAATTTGTTTTACGTGAAGTATGGCAGCCAAAGCAAAACTTGACTTCAAAATTGACCATGCAAGTTATCCACGCAATCTTTGTCTAGATTTTTTGGGGATTTAAAAATAATGAGCAAATTAATTTAAATAGACATTGACAGCCAATGGATTAGCTCCATAAAAGGATTAAAATACTGAAGCATCACGCGGTCAATTTCATAGATATGTCTACTATATTATCTCTTAAGTTAGCATTAGCTGGTCACCCACGCTTATTTATACTCCTTAATCTCTGGCGTGGTAGATTATGTCATAGCGCCAAATATGACTGAATATTGGCATTTTTTCTTTTTTTTTAGATTCAAAAGAGATCGATCCCTATTCTAATCGTGATCTTGGACAGTATCAACGTTAACGTAGCTAATGCGACAATCTAGAGGAATTACGCTATTTTTGAGAAGAGTTGTCTTCCTCTGAATATTTTTTTTTTGCAAATAAAACAAAATAAAATGTAGAAAAATGGGTGTAATATTTCAAATAAGACAGTGAAAACAACTGTTTTATGATATCCCTCAAAAGTGACATCAAAAAGCACTTATAACAAACAAAAATTACTCTCTCATAGTTTATGCAGCATGTTTTGATATGTTAATATGTTTGATATTTTGATATATTGATATTTTTGATATGTTTAATGTTCCAAATAAACTGGCTCTTGACATTTTTTTTTTTATTCTGAAAAACTAATACTTTGCTGAAAATTAAGTATGCTTGATTTTTTTTAGAGAATTAAATTGTATGGTAAAATCTATTGATTTCATGGACGGCAAAAGATTATTGTGAGTTTCAAAAATTAGTATTTTATTTTCAGCAGGTAAATTAAGGAATTTTCTGCTCCTAATCCTCTTTGTTGCGTCAGTTGTGTGTTTTCAGTAAAGCGCTTTTTTTTTAGTTTTATAAACATGAAAGAATATCAAGATCCGGTTTATTTGAAGAAGTTTTTTTTTAAATATACTGCATAAACTGCGAAACAACAATGTTTTAAATTAATCGTCAATAATTGTCAAAAAGGCCCAACCACTGGATATGCGGCTCAGTCCGGCTCTTACTCAGATATTATGTCAAAATTAAATAAATTTCGCACTACCATATGTGCTGAAAGAGGTGCATCACGGAGAGCTTCACATAAAGGCAAGGAGGTACAATTGGCGGTTCAGAGGCAGAGTTGGAGCCACAGGAGGTAGGGTCAAAGGCTTGAAACCATTCAATTCCGATAAATAGTACGCAATCCCTTATGAGTATTAAGAACAGAAGGATGGTAATCAAATTTAAAGCAATGACCAAAAGGTCCAATTCAAAGGCTTTTAAAGGGTATGTCTAAAAGGATTATCTATGCAGGTTAGGTTGAAAATACCATAAATTCCAACTTAAAAATTAACTTTATAGCCAGCTTAGGAGATCTTTCGCTTAGCAAACAAAAGTGTAATTTGTAACATGGTTTATAAATCCGGTTTGAACCTGCAAATGATTTGGGTGGCACTTCGATTGATAACTGCACAGGGGAAAAAAGAACACTCCTTTAATCTTTATTTGAAGGACCCCCGCCCCAAGAAAAAAAGTGAAAGAAGGCAAATAGACTACAAATCTCCAGATTTGTGGGTAGAACTACATTTTAAAGCTAGGATACTATCTTGACTAATCTCCACCAGATCTACATCCCTTATATCCCACCCCCATATTTCCACAAGATCCTCATATCCCCAATCATACTCCTTATATTCCCCCTCTTTAGATCTAAATACTTTCTTATAATTTTCATGAATAAACTCTTGAAATATGTCTCAATCAAACAGGATGTATTTTTTCTGAAGAAGAATGCTTAGTTGTCACCTAATCAGGGCAATATTGGGTCCCACCGCGGTACTTGTATAATATAGCCCCGACCACTCAAGTTGTTCATCCATTGACGCATTTTAGGACCGTTTTTTCCCGTTAGTTTCTTTCAGCTTAGCGTGAGACAGGACACAGAGAAGTGACAGAATAGATGGGAAATACATAATTTGGGCTATATATTGGCAAATTAGGGGGAGGGGTAAATTGTTTGGACAGTGCAAAGTTAGAAAACAATTCTTACTTTATAATATGCAGAATAATTGTACCTAACACATTAGTCATGGAGACCCGCTGTACTTTACCACCACCACCCTAATGTGCAAATATGTAGCCCCAATGTGTTTCTAAAGTATTATATTTTTTTGTCATACTTAGGTATGTTTTATAAGGATTGAGCGTCAGAGAAATAGGTTCTACTTAGATGAAGAATATTAGGTCGGGGCTATATCATAGAAGTACCCCTACCGCTTCCACGATTGTTCTCATATTTTGTTACCACTCTTCAACAAATATCCCGTTTTGCACTGTTTTTATTTTTTTTATTTTTCCTCTCAATATAAATAGGTCTCTTCTATACCTTCATGAATCAGTATCCACTAAAGCAGCATTCGTAGTATTCTGAAAGCTAATTATGCTGAACAAAAAAAAAACTTTCTCCTTTCAATTCAGTAGTAGTCTTTAAGTCAAACTGAAGTTTGACTTCAATTGCTATTTAAATTTTCCAAGGTACTATTGATTTAACTAACATTATTGAATTTAAACAAGAGCTAAGAAAACGTTTTCTGGGAAAACGACTTTATCAAGTCAAATTGTGCAGCTCCCTGACACACCTACCAGTTTTCATCGTCCTAGCACGTCCGGAAGCACCAAACTCGCCAAATCACTGAACCCCTCCCCCCAACTCCTCCAAAGAGAGTGAATCCAGTACGATTCTGTCAATCACGTATCAAGGACATTTGTTTATTCTATCCAACAAGCTTCATCCCGATTCCTCCACTCCAAGTGTTTTTCCAAGATTTCCCCCTCCAACTCCCCCCAATGTCAAAAGATCTGGTCGGGATTTGAAATAAGAGCTCTGAGCCATGAATTCCTTCTAAAAATCAATTTAAATACCCCAATTTTCAAGTTTTCCAAGAATTCCGGTTCCCCCTCCAACTCCCCCCAATGTCACAGGATCTGGTCGGAATTTAAAATTAGAACTTTAAAGCACAATATCCTTCTAAATATCAAATTTCATTAAGACCTGGTCACCCTTTCGTAAGTTACAAATACCTCAATTTTCAAAATTACCACCCCCCCAATTCCACCAAAGAGAGCAGATCTTGTCCGGTAATGTCAGTCACGTATCTTAGACAGGTTTCTATTCTTCTCATCCAGTTTCATCCTGATCTCACCGCTTTAAGTATTTTCTAAGATTTCCGGTCCCCCCCCCCCAACTGCCCCCCCCCCAATTACGCTTGATCCGGTTGAGATTTAAAATAAGAGATCTGAGTTACAAGGTCCCTCTAAATATGAAGTTTCATGAAGATCCGATCACTCCTTCGTAATTTAAAAATACCTCATTTTTTCTAATTTTTCAGAATTAACCCCTCCCCCAACTACCCCAAAGAGAGCGGATCCGTTCCGGTTATGTCAATCATGTATCTAGGACTTGTGCTTATTTTTCCCCTCAAGTTTCATCCCGATCCCTCCACTCTAAGTGTTTTCCAAGTTTTAGGTTTCTCCCTCCCAACTCTCCCCAATGTCACCAGATCCAGTCGGGATTTAAAATAAAAGCTCTGAGACACGATATCATTCTAAATATCAAATTGCATTGAGATCCGATCACCCGTTCTTAAGTTAAAAATACCTCATCTTTTCTAATTTTTCAGAAATAACCCCCCCCCCAAACTACCTCAAAGAGAGCGGATCCGCTCCGTTTATGTCAATCATGTATCTAGGACTTGTATTTATTTTTCCCACCAAGTTCCATCCCGATCCCTCCACTCTAAGTGTTTTCTAAGTTTTAGGTTTTCCCCTCCCATATCCCCCCCCAATGTCACCAGATCCGGTCGGGATTTAAAATAAGAGCTCTAAGACACGATATCCTTCTAAACATCAAATTTCATTGAGATCCGATCACCCGTTCGTAAGTTAAAAATACCTCATTTTTTCTAATTTTTCAGAATTACCCCCCCCCCCCAACTACCCCAAAGAGAGCGGATCCGTTCCGATTATGTCAATTATGTATCTGGGACTTGTGCTTATTTTTCTCATCAAGTTTCATCCCGATCCCTCCACTCTAAAGATTTTAGGTTTCCCCCCTCCAACTCCCCCCAATGTCATCAGATCCGGTCGGGATTTAAAATAAGAGCTCTGAGACACAATATCCTTCCAAACATCAAATTTCATTAAGATCCCATCACCCGTTCGTAAGTTAAAAATACTTCATTTTTTCTATTTTTTTCAGAATTAACCGGCCCCCCACTCCCTCCCCCAGATGGTAAAATCGGGAAAACGACTATTTCTAATTTAATCTGGTCCGGTCCCTGATACGCTTGCCAAATTTCATCGTCCTAGCTTACCTGGAAGTGCCTAAAGTAGCAAAACCGGGACCGACAGACAGACCGACAGAATTTGCGATTGCTATATGTCACTTGGTTAATACCAAGTGCCATAAAAATGTATAATTGAAATAAGCTAATGTTTAGAATAAAATTCAAATAAAAACTAACAACTATATGTAAATATATAAACATGAGCGTATGACAGATCAAAATGCTGACTTGTCATGCGACCAGTTTCAAAGATGTGTTTGTTATACTAATTCCTCAAGTATCCTAAGTATTCCTTAATTATATTCCTGAAATTCAGCTGGCCGAATTTCCTGCACATTTGTAATTTCAATTCCTTATTCTTATTCCTTATTTAAGCAAAAACCTGGAAATCAGAAACAAATTTGTTCACCCTCTTCCCCCACCTATCTACCATTTTTATTTATTTTTGCAATATTGAGTCTGAGTTTCCAAACTCATTAATTCAGAATTTATTTCGACTTCCTCGGGACAGCAAATACAAGCTATTTCTGTGAATATTGTAGAAAATTATTTTTTTTTTAAATTGCACGTGTCTGGCTTAACAATTAAAAAAGAGACTGAAACGGTCACGGAAAAGAATTCACGAAAACCCAAGGGAGGGGGGAAAAGATTATTGTTCTTTTATGAAGCTACAACAAAAATATTTTCAAAATTTAGGAGGGGGGGCAACTACCTTCTTATGGTCCGCAGTCAGCATCTCTGTCTAACAGTACTTTTCTCCTTCAAAACTGAAAAAAGTGCAGTTTTAAGCCACAAGTTTCATTTTTACGATGAATAGGGGGTACTTCAGTCCAACATGAGGCAAATATCCCTTTCACTTACCCTTTTAACAAGGTTTATGTTGAATACTATCCTTTTTAATAATTTTCTCATATATACAGATTTTCTTACAACAAATCTGATGGGTAAACTTAACATAATTATGGGCACCTAACCCAACCTAGACCCCCCCCCGTATGGGCAAATATGTAGCCCAAAATTATACAAGTCCAATGCACTGTATCATTCGTCACTTGTTTTTGTAGCTACGAAACCGGTTTTCTGACATGCAACCTAAGCGTTATCCTTAGAAATAAGAAAAGGGCAGGTATAGTAGCTTGACAGTATCCTCCCAATGTACATTTTAGGCCTTGTATTCATTCCTGCAGGTTTCATTCACCAAACTTAACTACTTTCCCAGATAGCAAGAAACCCTTAATAGAACTTTTTCCACTTTGCTCACAATCAATACTGTAAATCTTACAATTTTGCCTCAAAATGTTACAATGTTAGCTAGTTTCACCACTCGGGGCGCTTATCCCTCCCCCTAGATCCGGCGGTTAGATACTAGGTTACCAAGCTAATTTTACGTCTTCCTTAAGCGGCAAGCTTACAGTGGAAGAACTCGATCCGCTGAAGCATGCCTACATATTAAAAAACCATCACATAAGGATTTATTGGAATTTTATTAAGTTTATCGCATGCCTTGAATACTAATTTTAATTTAATGCAATATTGACGTAACTCTTCATGCTAAGTTTTATCAGCCTAATTATTTCATAAAAGGAAATCGGCTGAGATAGCTGAAAGGGCGATATGAGATAAGATAGAATGTACTGAAAGCCAAAGGCCATGTACAAAGTAATACCAGAAATCACATAAACGAAAGCATGCCGAGGAATCACAAGAACAACGTGAAAACAGACTTGAGGCTCAAAGAGATAATGCCAAAAGAAAGCGTGCCGAGGAATCCCAAGAGCAACGTCAAAATTATCGCCTGGCATTCAGGTATAGCCCAATCGATGATTATAGCTTGAGTAGATGTGTCAAAATCGGGACTATGTCTAACATTTGTCCCTATTGCAAGGCCTTGAAATTTAATGGTGAAACAATGGGAATGTGTTGCGCCTCAGGAAAAGTTAAATTTCCTCAACTGGCTGCACCACCAGAGCCATTGAAGACTTATGACGTTACAGACCGGGACACAAGGAATATAAATGACGACCGGGACACTCAAAGATAAATTACAGACCGGGGCACAAATGGCGACCGGGATACAGGGAATATAAATGACAACCGGGACACAGGCAAACAACTACAACTGGGACACCGGAAGGGCAGAGGGGGGATATATAAATGACGACGGGGGTACAGGGAATATTCGATTAGCAATCACCATCAATAAAGCTCAAGGGCAATCATTAGAAAAATGCGATATAGATCTGGATACGGATTGTTTTCCCATGGACAATTATATGTTGCATGTTCAAGAGTCGGTAAATCTGACAATCTATTAATATGCACAGACAATGGGACAGCGAAGAATGTTGTATATTCGTAAGTTTTTACGTAGTTAAAAATACATACATACATATATATATATATATATATATATATATATATATATATATATATATATATATATATATATATATATATATATATATATATATATATATATATATATATATATATATTCACAGGTGGGACACAGGGACACAACTTCAATGACGCGCAACTAATATGGCGCGTAACGACATACGCGCGCGGGGGGACTTGGGGGAGCGAAGTGCCACACCAATAGCTAGTTAAATAAAAAAACGAGTTTTTTAACTGCAACTAAGGAGCGACATTAAAACTTAAAACAAACAGAAATTATTCCGTATATAAAAGCGGTTATCCCCTCCTCAACGCCTCGTTCTTTACGCTAGAGTTTTCTTTCTCACAACTCTACTTTTTAAAACAATAAAAAATTTTATTGAGCCTGGTCGCTCCTTACTATAGTTCGTTACCACGAACTGTTTAAAAAGCGAGTGAATTTTTGCAAATGAAATACTACTTTAATTTTTTACAATCAGCTATTTCATGAAAAAAAATCGACATAACTCAAAATACTCTATGTTTCACAGCCATCCAGGGGTTGGTGGTACCCTGGGAAAAATAAATTACAGCACCACCTCCCGATTCAAATACAAGCAAATAACCTAGATCAAATTGAAAAATTTTACCAAAATCAGTCGCACCACCCAGCCACGGTGCCTGGGGAAGCTGCCAAGCTTGCCACCCCTCCCCCCCTTTCGAACGGCTCTGTTCGCAGACGAACGAGGAAAGACAGTCTTTGAAAAGTTTGGAGCAAGAGAAAGAAAGACTCTACAGACCAGGAGAAAGACAGAAGACAATGGTTTAAGTTTCTCAACTGCTATTGAAAATAATTTTTTTTAACGGACCAGTGGTGTTAATTCACGAAATAAAGAGGGGGGGGGTGAATGCATTCTTAATAATTCAAAGAGAAAATTTATTGTTTTTTCAGTGGAAACACCATAAAAAGGCATTGTTCAGTTGTTCACTTGATAAAAGACATTTTTCAAGATCTAGGAATCCCCCTACTGACGCCCCTGGAAAGGAGAAATTTTAAAAAATTGTTATTTAACTGGAAAGGCGTTACTTTATTGGCTGCAAAATAAATTTTACCGCGGAGCAAAAAGACTGAAAACTTCACATCGAGTCTTTTGACTGTTACTGAAAATAGTTTCTTTCCGAAGGGTAGGTTTTCCCAGTCAAAAGCAGTTGTAACAAGAAAATCCTCATTTCTAAACTTCTTCTGTTAGTCAGAAAGGGGGATGGTAGGTATTCAGGAAAATCCGAAATTTTTTTGTAATCCGAGAATCAAACCATAAAGGAAAAACGGGATTTACAAAAATCAAATTAGACCAATAGTTGGAATAATTAAAGTCAAATTTTGACCGATATGAGACATCTGCATAAGTCTTTGTGGTTTTTTACTTTTTTTCAATACATCCAACCTTTATCGTTACGACCTCAAATAAAGAGAACCATAAATCGCCTCGGTGTCATTACAAGATTTAATTATGACCTTGAGGTAAAAATGACAGAATAAAATTCTTAGTCAAAGATAACTACCATAGTCAAGGATTCTGTAAAAAAAGAAAAAATATAATCTGGATTGACATCATCTACAATATGACGTACACGGTCGATTTCGATGATATCATAAAAACTCAAACATACAGGTTTTGCATTGATTTTTGCAAATCGTGACTAAGCGATAATAACATTAATTGTTGTGTTTGTTTATTTCCCTTTCACTTTGTTAGTAATGAGCTTCATGAGATCTGATTTTGAAATGAGCTTCGCGAATTACTGCAACCCAATATCAAATATTTAACAAATTTAACATACTGTTGTAGAGGTATTATACACAGTCCGAGATATCTTAAAATTATTTAAACCAATCGTAGATTATGAAATTACGTTCAAAAATTGCCGTAATGGGTGATATAGGCTTCAGCCCTGTGTATCACTCACACAACAGTTCTGGTTGGGATGGTTGGCAATGATATCCTAATTAGTATTTCATGCATTTATTAATCTAAACATGTCAATTTATCTGATCTTTGCAAATGACCAGTGGATTTTATTATTAATTAATTATTATTATTAATCGCACATACATGTATATATATGACATAGGCCCATGGTATTGCATTAAACCTAAAATTACTAATAAAAGGATATTGCGAAAAGAGATGTAATATACAATACAATATCCCAAATTTCGTGAAACCAATCAATCCCCACGGCTAGTGATGATGTTTGCGAATTAAGGTTTTTGCTTTGCAAAAACTTAAGGTTTCTTGTAGTTTTTATTTAGGGCGCGTATCGTCTTTAAGTTTCAGCGAAAGGCGTCAATTTTGGTATTATTCGATATCTGAGATTTAGCTTTATGCTATAATCTGTAATCATTACATATATTTATTTTTGAAATTTGATTCAGATACCTTTTTAAAAAGAATTTTTTTTTTAAACATGGGATTTTGCGACTAGGCTGCAGCAGAATTTCATGACGCACTAGGCTGCAGGATTTTGTGACTAGGCTGCAGCAGGATTTCATGACGCATTAGGCTGCAGGATTTCAGCATGATAGTCGCAGGATTTTGCGACTAGGCTGCAGCAGAATTTCATGACGCACTAGGTTGCAGGATTTCAGCAGGATAGTGGCAGGATTTTGCGACTAGGCTGCAGCATAATTTCATGACGCACTAGGCTGCAGGATTTCAGCAGGATAGTCGCAGGATTTTGCGACTAGGCTGCAGCAGAATTTCATGACGCACTAGGCTGCAGGATTTCAGCAGGATAGTCGCAGGATTTTGCGACTAGGCTGCAGTAGAATTTCATGACGCACTAGGCTGCAGGATTTCAGCAGGATAGTCGCAGGATTTTGCGACTAGGCTGCAGCAGAATTTCATGACGCACTAGGCTGCAGGATTTCAGCAGGATAGTCGCAGGATTTTGCGACTAGGCTGCAGCAGAATTTCATGACGCACTAGGCTGCAGGATTTCAGCAGGATAGTCGCAGGATTTTGCGACTAGGCTGCAGCAGAATTTCATGACGCACTAGGCTGCAGGATTTCAGCAGGATAGTCGCAGGATTTTGCGACTAGGCTGCAGCAGAATTTCATGACGCACTAGGCTGCAGGATTTCAGCAGGATAGTCGCAGGATTTTGCGACTAGGCTGCAGCAGAATTTCATGACGCACTAGGTTGCAGGATTTCAGCAGGATAGTCGCAGGATTTTGCGACTAGGCTGCAGCAGAATTTCATGACGCACTAGGCTGCAGGATTTCAGCAGGATAGTCGCAGGATTTTGCGACTAGGCTGCAGCAGAATTTCATGACGCACTAGGCTGCAGGATTTCAGCAGGATAGTCGCAGGATTTTGCGACTAGGCTGCAGCAGAATTTCATGACGCAGAAAAATGTTACATCACTGGTACACCAGTCTTCCAGTGGCATCACCGCCAATCTTCAAGTAATAAAGATTGATCACATATGATATTATACTAATACTAAACTAATCAAACTTGTTTATTCTTTATGTGAAATCGTTACCTTGCGAAACTAACTTTTGTTTCTCTGTTTGTTTTCTTATGTGCTTTGTTTTGTTTTGTTATTCTTTGTTTTCTTATGTTTTGTGCAGCACTAGTTCTTTTAGTGACGCCCATTCAGGAAAATGAGGAGGGCAAAATACAGAGGAAGGGCAATTTTGAAGTTTTTTTTATTTCTTCAGTGACCAAAAATGGCTGGAAAAATTCAATGCCAAAACATTTTTGGTAAATGTTTAGTTTAGAGCACTTAGAAATACTAATTCTAGAAGCGCATCCATTTCTGGTTGACTTTCCTCCTCCATGGGGAAACCAAAAATGGGTAAAGTGGGCTTGCTTATAGGTAACATTACCTATTGAGCGAAGCATATTAGTCCATGAGCCCCGCGGGCAGCGGGGCGGGGTCTGTATTCTATATTTATTGGAATAAACCTTGTTTGAGGTTTTTTTTTAGTTTAATCACTCTTTGCTGAATACCGCTTCGCTCTTCGCTCTTCTGTCGCTCTTCTATTACGCTTTCTTTTAGTCTCGTTGGAGGGGGGTTTTAGAAAGCTAGAAAGTGGATGGGCTTCTCTAATAATGACAGACAAACAATATGCAATCATCAAAATCTTGCTATATGCAGTAATACGCACTTTAGAGCACTTGAAACGAAACTAAACATTTACCATATTTTTCAAATTAAAAATCGTTCCCAAAAATTTCCCCTTGCTCCACTAATTGGCACCGCTTGTTTTTTTTAGTAATGAAGTATAAAAATAATAATATTAAGTAAATTGATTTTTTTCTAAGCCCCCCCCCCCCCAAATGGAGGCGCTTTTGTAGAAAAAAAATCAAATGGTATATTTTTTCTCTACTTGTCTTCTGTCTACACCATAAAATTTACCATGACAAAATTGAATATATTAAAAAAAATAGATAAAAAAAGCCACTTCCAAACTTTCAGGAATAAATCCAACGCCAGAAATATATTCTCGGAAGGTATTGTCAATCTATTATGCCTACCCTTTTCTTATTTCTGGAGTCACTCCTGAAAGTTTCATTCACCTAGCTCAATTACTTTCCAAAATAGCAAAATGCCCATAACTAGAATTTTACCCTGCCTCCTTGTACTTTTTTTAAGCCCCTATATGCCTGCACTGGGTTATGAGCATAAGGGTGGCTGCCCTAACCATAATACCATAAAAATTGCATAGATACTATATAAAAAGACTACCTTAAAACTGTTGCTGCTTGTAAGACCCTTTCGATCAAACATCTATCCAAATATATACCACAGGAAAAGAAATGCAACTGACAGATAAAATATATAAAGTTTTCTCTTTAACTTCCGCCAAAATAACGCGCAAAACTATTTTATGCGTCACAGTCCGTCACACATCCGTAGTACCACATCGCATATGTTTTTGAACTGACTCGGTAATTTGTTAGTATTTATGGTCAGTCCATAGCTCGCGAATAGGTACAGAGCTTCGGTAGTACTAACAAACAAGATACCTTCAGGCCTTTTCAAAGGATGTAACAGCAGAATTAAGTTTTCCAACAATGCGACTGTCTTGCAACATGTACTTAAACATGATTATGTCAACAAAAAAGAAATGGATGAATTTCAGGTACAGTTAAAATATATAAAGAAATGGAGAATCCAAAACGACCGATACTTCTGAAAAGGAAACATCGGCAACATTGAAATTGTCGTTAAACAATCTGACTAAACATAACGGTCGATGCTGTGAAAATTGTATTTCACCCCCCCCCCCCCCCCCAACAAAAGGGCCAATATATAGCCGGACAATATATATAGTCCCCCCCAACAATATCGCCTGAAATATACATAATTACAAGAAAAACCAAACTACGATTCTCACTTTATAATGTCTATATAAGGTAGTTCTGTAGGAAGTTTCCCCTTGTGAAAGAAACACTAATCATAAAAAAGTGATGCTAGACCCGTTCCTAGGGGGCTGGTGGCAACCGGGTCAGCTTCACCGGGCGCCACAGCTGGGGTATTGCCCACATTGATCAAATTTTTCACCTCGATTCGGTTATTTTTGCTTATATTAGAGTCGGAAGGGGGCGATTTAATTGATTTTTCCTCGGGCACCACCAACTCTAGGAACGGCTCTGAGTAAGGCATTTATCTTCCATATCCAGTCCTGTTTCCAGATATTATCATTGCTCCCTGATGGAGAAAGACAAAGCCACGCACTAGGTGCAAAATTTCTGAAGAGAACGTTATAATATCGAAGTTGCAACTTTTTGTAATGTGCAGGAAATGTCTGTTAGTTTTCAAATCGCTTGTAAATAAAATTTTATTGACAAGATCCAGGATTTTTGTTCGGGGGGGGGGGGGTAAAAATCGAAGAGCGCATCAAAATTTGTTTATAAGCTTTTTTATCACGTTTTTACGAGTTGGACAGAAATTTAAGCGGAGGGTTCAACCCCTTAATCCCCCTCGTAGATACGACCGTGATTATTGAGATGGGAAACAATAAAATGCCCTTTTGGTGGATAAACTAACTTTACAGAGACCAAAGTTTTCTACGGAAATAAAGAGCGAAGTTGAAACTTTAAAACAAACAAAAATTATTACTTAGCAAATGATGCACAACATATCTACAAAACTAGCTCAGATAAACTAACTGGTAAAATTTCTCTATGTTCTTAGAATTCTAGCTGGTGCTTTACTGATAAACTGGTGCTTTATTGTTGATGAGGAAGCATCTCCTTTCATATACGAAGTATTTTTTGTTCGTTTTAAGTTTTAATGTCGCTCCTTACATTCCGTTAAAAAAAATTGTTTTTTTATTTAATTTCTGAACGTTTTTGAATCAATGCATGTTTTGATTGTGGCTCTCCGCAGACGAATAATTAAAACAAAATTTGTATATATTTTTTTTTGCTAAATGGCTTTCTCATAGTTCTGATTGAATGATTTTGAGAAAAAAGGAGCGGAGGAGGAGGCCTAGTTGCCCTCCAATTTTTGGGTACTTAAAAAGGCAACTAGAACTTTTAATTTTTTTACGAATGTTTTTATTAGTAAAAGATATACGTAACTTAAAAATTAGCTTACATAGCGAACTTTTGTATTCTCATGTTTTTATTACGTATACGAAGGGGTTCACCCTCTCGTCTGAGACTCGCTCTTTACACTAAAGCTTAAATTTTGTTCCAATTTTTTAAGAATGACCCCTGAATTACAAAAGCCGTAGAATAAATTATTGAAATTACTAAAAATACTTTAGCTTTGAAAAGAGCGAGGTATTAGGAAGAGGTGAGCTCATCATGTGCGTAATAATTTCTGTTCGTTTTAGATTTTAATGCTTCTCCTTACTTTCAGTTGAAGAAACTTTTTCATATTTATTTTTTCATTGTATTTTTTTAAAATAATGCTAAATAGTCCTGCGCTCACTTCATAAAAATTTTCTTCCCCCGTGAAAAATTCCTCCAAAGAAAATTCCCCCAGCATATTACCCTCTTCTCACCCCTCCCCCAACCTGAAAATCCCCCTGAAAACGTCTGTACACTTCCAAATAACCATTACAATATGTAAGCACTGGTCAAAGTTTGTAACTTTTGGCCCCTCCCACGGGAACTTCGGGGGAGTAAGTCGTCCCCAAAGACATAGTTATAAGGTTTTTTGACTACGCTGAATAAAATGACAGAATTTTTAATCTCAGAATTTTGATCTGATGACTGGGAAAATAATAAGCGTGGGAGGGGGCCTAGGTGCCCTCCAATTTTTTAGTCACTTAAAAAGGACGCTAGAACTTTGCATTTCCGTTAGAATGAGCCCTCTCGCAAGATTCTAGGACCACTGGGTCGATACGATCACCCCTGGGAAAAAAAACAAAAGAAAAACAACAAACATAACAAATAAACACGCATCCGTGATCTGCCTTCTGGCAAGTAGGGTTCTCTGATACGCTGAATCTGATGGTTCGATTTTCGTTAAGATTCTTGGGCTGTTTTCCCCTATTTTCTAAAATAAGGCAAATTTTCTCAGGCTCGTAACTTTTAATGGGTAAGACTAAACTTGATTAAACTTATATATTTAAAATCAGCATTAAAATGCAATTCTTTTGATGTAGCCTTATTGATATCTTAAATTCCCATTTTTAGAATTTTGGTTACTATTGAGCTGGGTCGCTCCTTACTACAGTTCGTTACCACGATCTGTTTGAAACATATAACAAGTGTAAAAATAAGATGTTCTCTTAGGAGCAGGAAAGTCCGTAAGCAGTCTGCAAAAAAAACAACTACTTTAAAATACAGTCAGTAACAGTCTCTTTTCAATAACTTTGAGTATACAGTTATAATTTTCTTAAAATCTCAAGCCACCTCAATTTTTAGTTAAGCCCTAGTTTTTAGAGTTCTCAAACAAAGGGAAATATTTACGAATCAGTTTATTTACTGTTTCCTTTTCAGAAGTAGGGGTGATCCAGGATTACTGACAATCCAAACAAATATGTTGATTATAACATCCAAAGGTGTGCTCAGCAAAAATCATAATAAGATACTATGAAATTTAATCTGAATAAATCTATATATATAAAAATAAGTTGTCTGTCTGTGTGTCTGTCTGTGGATCAGGTGACGTCATGTTTCTGTGTTGACTGACGTCATGAAATTAGTTGTCGTCATTTTTGCTATGACGGTGACGTCATTAAAGATATTTAAGACATATATGTTCACGTAGAAATCTATTAATGTTTAAGTTTAAAATGACTGATGAACTTACAATGGCAAAAGCCGATGAAGATGCTAAAAGAGTCTATGCCAAAAAACTTGCTGCTGATAGAGAAAGTCAGAAAAGAAAGCGTGCCGAGGAATCAAAAGAACAGCAAGGAAACAGGCTTGAGGCTAAAGAACGCAAAACCGCTCAGTTAGATGAAGATCCACCTGGACAGCGAGAGTCCAAACATATCAAAACTGAAAATGATAGCGATGATGATTGGGTTTGGGATTTTGACTTGGATAAGGTCATCAATGCCTACCAGATTTTAGTTAAAAAAACAAAGGTTCGGCGATATGTATTTTATAGTGAAGCTGAAAAATAAAGAAGAAAAAGAAAACTGAAAAAAGAAAAAATGTAAAAAACTAAAAAATACTAAAAAGAAAAAACACTCAAAGAGAAATTACAGACCGGGACACAAATGACGACCGGGACACAGGGAATATAAATGACGACCAGGACACAGGTATTTAAGAATATCGTTCAAAGACAAATTTTTAATTGTAAGAAGACGGTTGAAAGAGAAATTTCTAATTGTAAAATGACTGAAGAACCTACAATGGCAACACCCGAGGAAGCTGCTCAAAACGAATGTATTCAAGCCGAAGTAGCTGAGTTGGTAAAGCTTTATGTTTCTATATATATATAAAAATAAGTTGTCTGTCTGTGGATCTGTCAGGTGACGTCATGTTTCTGTGTCGACTGACGTCATGTTTTCGACTGACGAAATTACAGACCGGGACATCGGGACACAAATGACGACCGGGACACCGGCACATAGGGAATATAAATGACGACCGAGACACAAGGAATGTTCGATTAGCAATCACCATCAACAAAGCACCGGGACACAAATGACGACCGGGACACAGGGAGTATAAATGACGACCAGGACATAAGTAAAAAAAAATTTAAAAACTAATAAAAAAGGTAAAAACTACAAAAAAAAGAAAAAAAAACTAAAAACTAATAAAAAAACTAAAAAAGCTAAAAAGCTAAAAAAAAAAATGATAAAGGAAAAAAAATAAAAAATAAAGGAGAAAAACAAAACTAAAAAAAGAAAAAAAAACTAAAAAAAGGTAAAAAACTAAAACCTAAAAACAGACCAATTCAAAAACGAATGTATATACAGACCGGGACACAAATGACGACCGGGACACCGGGACATGACGACCGGGACACAGGGACACAACTACAACAGGGACGCCGGGGGGCTCAGGGGGGTATATAAATGACGATGGCGACACAGGGAATCGTCGATTAGCAATCATCATCAACAAAGCTCAAGGGCAATGGCGCGTAACTAATATGGCGGGTAACGACTTACGCGCGCGGGGGGGCTTGGAGGGTGCACGAAGCGCCCCCACCAACTAGGTGTTGGGGTGGCGCGAAGCGCCACCCCAACAGCTAGTATATATATATATATATATATATATATATATATATATATATATATATATATATATATATATATATATATATATATATAGTTACGCGCCATTGTAGTTGTGTCCCTATGTCCCACCTGTGAATATATATATATATATATATATATATATATATATATATATATATATATATATATATATATATATATATATATATATATATATATATATATATATATATATATATATATATATATATATATATATATATATATATATATATATATATATATATATATATATATATATATATATATATATATATATATATATCTATATATATAAAAATAAGTTGTCTGTCTGTGGATCTGTGGATCAGGTGACGTCATGTTTCTGTGTCGGCTGACGTCATGAAATTAGTTGTCGTCATTTTTGCTTTGACGATGCTTAGTATATTGTAAAACACATTAATTTGGTTAATAATATACCATTTAAAACACCAAAATGAACATGCTGGAGTAGTCACTCGGTGAGAGAGGGTGTCAGAACGGAGAATGAAGGTCCCAGGTTCAAATCCTGGTTAGGCTAAAAAAGGTAAAAAACTAAAAACTAAAAAAAAAACTGAAAAAACTAAAAAAAAGGCAAAAACTACAAAAAAAACTAAAAACTAATAAAAAAAATAAAAAAGCTAAAAAACTAAAAAAACTAAAAAAACTAAAATACTAAAAAAACTAAAAACTAATAAAAAACCTAAAAAAAAGGAAAAAACTGAAAAATAGAAGAGAAAAAGAAAACTAATAAAATTAAGAATAAAATAAAAAAATAAAAAAGATAAAAACTAAAAAAAAAGTAAAAAGAAAAAACGAAAAAAAACTAAAAAAGCTAAAAAAAAAGGTAAAAACCAATAAAAAACTAAAAAGAAAAAAAGGAAAAAAAAAACTAAAAAAACTAAAAACTAAAAAAAAAACTTAAAAAAAAGGAAAAAACTGAAAAATAGAAGAGAAAAAGAAAACTAATAAAATTAAGAATAAAAATAAAAAAAATAAAAAAGATAAAAACTAAAAAAAAAAGTAAAAAGAAAAAACGAAAAAAACTACTAAAAAAAAAAGGTAAAAACCAATAAAAAACTAAAAAGAAAAAAAGGAAAAAAACTAAAAAAAATTTTCATCTAAAAAACTAAAAAAACTAAAAAAGGTAAAAACTAAAAGAACTAAAAAAGAAAAAAAAACTAAAAAAAGGAAAAAAACTGAAAAATAAAGGAGAAAAAGAAAACTAAAAAAATATAAATAAAAATAAAAAAACTAAAAAGATAAAACTTCAAAAAAAACTAAAAAGAAAAAAGAAAAAAACTAAAAAACCTAAAAAAAGGTCAAAACCAATAAAAAAAAACTAAAAGGGGAACACTGGGACACAAATGACGACCGGGATACTGGGAATATAAATGACGACCGGGACACAGGGAATGTTCAATTAGCAATCACCATCAACAAAGCTCAAGGGCAATCATTAGAATCATGAAGTATAGATCTGAATATGGATTGTTTTTCCCATGGACAATTATATGTTGCATGTTCAAGAGTCGGTAAACCTGACAATCTAAATAAATGACGACACTCAAAGAGAAAGCGACCGGGACAAAAGGAATGTTCGATTAGCAATCAACAAAGCACCGGGACACAGGGAGTATAAATGACGACGACCGGGACACAGGGACATAACTACAAAGGGGACGCCGGGGTGCACAGGGGGATATATAAATGACGATGGCGACTCAGGGAATGGTCGATTAGCAATCACCATCAACAAAGCTCAAGGGCAATCATTAGAATCATGAGGTATAGATCTGAATACGGATTGTTTTCCCATGGACCATTATATGTTGCATGTTCAAGAGTCGGTAAACCTGACAATCTATTTATATGCACAGACGATGGGACAGCAAAGAATGTTGTATATTCGCAAGTTTTACGTAGTTAAAAACATATATATATATATATATATATATATATATATATATATATATATATATATATATATATATATATATATATATCTATATTCACAGGTGGGACATAGGGACACAACTACAATGGCACGTAACTAATATGGCGCGTAACGACTTACGCGCGCGGGGGGGCTTGGGGGGGCGCGAAGCGCCCCCACCAACTAGGTGTTGGGGTGGCGCGAAGCGCCACCCCAACAGCTAGTATATATATAAAAATAAGTTGTCTGTCTGTCTGTCTGTGGATCAGGTGACGTCATGTTTCTGTGTCGGCTGACGTCATGTTTTCGACTGACGAAATTACAGACCGGGACATCGGGACACAAATGACGACCGGGACACCGGCACAAAGGGAATATAAATGACGACCGGGACACAAGGAATGTTCGATTAGCAATCACCATCAACAAAGCACCGGGACACAAATGACGACCGGGACACAGGGAGTATAAATGATGACCAGGACATAAGTAAAAAAAATTAACAACTAAAAAAAAGGTAAAAACTACAAAAAAACTAAAAAGAAAAAAAAATAAAAACTAATAAAAAACTAAAAAAGCTAAAAAGCTAAAAAAACTAAAAAAGAAAATAGAATGAAAACGGAAAAAAAAATGAAAAATAAAGGAGAAAAACAAAACTAAAAAAAAAAAGAAAAAAAAAACTAAAAAAAGGTAAAAAACTAAAACCTAAAAAAAGACCAATTCAAAAACGAATGTATATACAGACCGGGACACAAATGACGACCGGGACACAGGGAATATAAATGACAACCAGGACACTCAAAGAGAAATTACAGACCGGGACACCGGAACACAAATGACGACCGACACAAAAATGACGACCGGGACACCGCGACACAGGGAATATAAATTACGACCGCGACACTCAAAGAGAAATTACAAACTGGGACACCGGGACACAAATGACGACCGGGACACAGGGAAACAACAACAACGGGGACGCCAGGGGGCACAGGGGGATATATAAATGACGACAGGGACACAGGGAATGTTCGATTAGCAATCACCATCAACAAAGCTCAAGGGCAATCATAAGAATAATGAGGTATAGATCTGAACTCAGATTGTTTTTCCCATGGACAATTATATGTTGCATGTTCAAGAGTCGGTAAACCTGACAATCTATTTATATGCACAGACAATGGGACAGCCAAGAATGTTGTACATTCGCAAGTTTTACGTAGTTAAAAATATATATATATATATATATATATATATATCTATCTATATTCACAGGTGGGACACAGGGACGCAACTACAATGGCGCGTAACTAATATGGCGCGTAACGACTTGCGCGCGCGGGGGGGGCTTGGGGGGGGGGGGCGCGAAGCGCCCCAACCAATATATATATATATATATATATATATATATATATATATATATATATATATATATATATATATATATATATATATATATATATATATATATATATCTTCTATATATATAAAAATAAGTTGTCTGTCTGTCTGTGGATCTGTGGATCAGGTGACGTCATGTTTCGGCTGACGTCATGAAATTAGTTGCCGTCATTTTTGCTTTGAAGGTGACGTCATTCAAGTTATATAAGACATATGTTCGCGTAGAAATCTATTAATGTTTAAGTTTACAATGACTGATGAAGATGCTCAAAGAGTCTATGCCAAAAAACTTGCTGTTGATAGAGAAAGTCAGAAAAGAAAGCGTGCCGAGGAACTACCAGAGCAACGCGAAAGCAGACTTGCTGCTAAAAGAGAAAGTGAAAAAAGAAGGCGTGCCGAGGAATCAAAAGACCAGCAGGGAAACAGGCTTGAGGCTGATAGAGAAAGAAAGAACAGAAAGCATGCCGAGGAACTACCAGAGCAACGCAGAAGCAGACTTGCTGCTAAAAGAGAAAGTGAAAAAAGAAGGCGTGCCGAGGAATCAAAAGACCAGCAGGGAAACAGGCTTGAGGCTGATAGAGAAAGAAAGAACAGAAAGCATGCCGAGGAACTACCAGAGTAACGCAGAAGCAGACTTGCTGCTAAAAGAAAATGTGAAAAAAGAAGGCGTGCCGAGGAATTACAAGAACAGCTATAAATGACGACTTGCCGTAAAAAAAAAACAATGGAAAACCTAATAGATGCCACAATCTTGACAGGGCCTTATGAAGGTGAGGCTGTTCTTATTCCTCGCATTCCCATGATTCCAACGGATCAGCTTTTTCAATTTAAAAGATTGCAATTCCCAATTCGATTAGCATTTGCAACCACCATCAACAAAGCTCAAGGGCAATCACTAGAAAAATGCGGTATAGATCTTAATACAGATTGCTTTACCAATTTACAATTGTATGTTGCATCTTTGAGGGTCGGTAAACCTGACAATCTATTTATACGCACAGACAATGGGACAGCGAAGACTGTTGTATATTCACAAGTTTTACGTAGTTAATTTGTATTGTATCTATCTATCTATCTATCTATATAAAAACGAGTTGTGTGTATGCATGTTTGTTTGTTTGTAAAAAGAGCGTTTGCATATGACGTCATTATTAGTACATACGGCTTTGTATATGGACAGACAATGGGAAAGCCAAGAATGTTGTATATTCGCAATTTTTACGTAGTTTGAAACACATATATAAATCTATCTATATTCACAGGTGGGACACAGGGACACAACTACAATGGCGCGTAACTAATATGGCGCGTAACGACTTACGCGCGCGGGGGGGCTTGGGGGGGGGGCGCGAAGCGACCCACCAACTAGGTGTTGGGGTGGCGCGAAGCGCCACCCCAACAGCTAGTATATATATATGTTTTTAACTACGTAAAACTTGCGAATATACAACATTCTTTGCTGTCCCATCGTCTGTGCATATAAATAGATTGTCAGGTTTACCGACTCTTGAACATGCAACGCATAATGGTCCATGGGAAAACAATCCGTATTCAGATCTATACCTCATGATTCTATTGATTGCCCTTGAGCTTTGTTGATGGTGATTGCTAATCGACCATTTCCTTTGTTGCCGTCGTCATTTATATATCCCCCTGTGCCCCCCGGCGTCCCCGTTGTAGTTGTGTCCCCGTGTCCGGGTCGTCATTTATATTCCCTGTGTCCCCGTCGTCATTTGTGTCCCGGTGTCCCAGTCTGTGATTTCTATTTGAGTGTCCCGGGCGTCATTTATATTCGTCAGGATATTGTAGGGCATCGTAGCATCGATGAGTTTAAGCAATTCTTGTCCACTGATTGTTTCGCCTATAAAGAATATTATCTCGAGGTAAGAACTGATCACCGACCACAACGATTGCCACTTTGTTGATAGTTGCGTATCAGGAGGCATCAATTCGATTGCTGTTTTTAAGCAGAAGCACTAAATTATTATTTTTGTGGAAAAGATGATATATATAAATATATATATATATATTTTCTTTTTAGTTTTTTTGTAGTTTTTACCTTTTTTAGTTTTTTTCTTCTTTTGTATTAATGCTAAAGCCAAGGCTCAAACCTGGAGCCTCTCGGACCTAGAACCTGAAACATAACGCTTTACCAACTCAGCTACTTCGGCGTGAATACATTCGTTTTGAGCAGCTTCCTCGGGTGTTGCCATTGTAGGTTCTTCAGTCATTTTACAATTAGAAATTTCTCTAATATCTCTAATTTCTCTAGAAATTTCTCAAATATCTTTAATGACGTCACCGTCATAGCAAAAATGACGACAACTAACTTCATGACGCCAGTCGACACAGAAACATGACGTCACCTGATCCACAGACAGACAACTTATTTTTATATATATAGATAGATATAATTCTAAAATTGTCAGGTAATTTTCTATTTTGAAATAAAAACTCAGACAACATAAATATTTTTGATATTTACATAATAGCTTTAGTGGTTCTGGACTGAAAACTAAATATGCTAATCAAATTGGGAATTGTAATCTCTTAGGTTGAAAAGGCAGATCCATTGGAATCATGAGAATGCGTGGAATAAGAAAAGCCTCACCCTCAAAAGGCCCTGTCAAGATTGTTGCCTCTATTACGTTATAACAGACATAACACGTCATTTGCGTCCCGATGTCCTGGTCTGTAGTTTCGTTAGTCGACAAACATGACGTCAGACGACAAACAACTTCATGACGACATACAGCTCAATCCTTATAATGACGTCAGTCGAAAAACATGACGTCAGTCGACACACAAACATGACGTCAGTCGACAGACAGACAAACAACTTATTTTTATATATATAGATATATTGTTTAATTTTTCGTTGATACCAGTTTTTGGGCCCTTAAAGCTACCCTGTGACAATAAATTCTTGGTAATTATCTCATAATTGTTTGATAACTATTCATTATCCTTAGTGCTGGCAAAACCTCAAGATTTTCTTTCTAGGGGGGGGGGGGGAGGGTATTGTCACAATTTTGAAGAAACAAAAACGAAGAATTACATCTAAAACACAAGATAGTGTAGCAAGAATTAGGATATTTGGAGAATAAATGAGTGCTGATCCCCCTCCCCTTCGTAAATGTCTTCCTTAATGCTACCATAGTAGCAAGGGTGAGTGAGATACTTTCGTTAAATATTGAAAAGACATAAGCAATGCCTGAAATGGTATTCACGTCAATCCTGAAGCCTGGTAGATGGAAAAAGACAATATCATTGAAAATAAAAGAGAACCAAATATAAAATTTTGCAAAAAAAAAAAAAAAAAAAAAAAAAAAAAAATAGGACCAGGAATGAAAAAGTTCTCATGTAACATTCAAAATATAAGAGACTAATTTTTATGGCTGTTAATAGTCTTTCGCCAATCCTAGATATACAAATTTACTTTTCTAAAAAACACAAGCAAGTTCAGTTTTTAGTAAAGCGCTAATTTTCCAAATTCTAAGAAAATAGAAAAATATCATGAGTCAGTTTATTTGAACCAGTTTTTCAGATATATTGCCCTATATGAAATATACCGAAATTTAAGAAAATTGAAGATCACTAAACGAATTTCAAATATCTAGCTAACTAATTTAGGGATTATAAAGTTGTTATTAATATTGAAATTTTTTGTGGGGCAATGCGTGAAGAATTTTCTACTTCTGGCAAGAAAGCATACTTTCGGTATTTTGTCATTTTGGGTATAAAGTTTTTAGTAGAACCGATTATTAGTATTATATTATTTTTAAGGATACAAGGCTAAAACAAGAAATTCTTCAAGATCTTTGGTTAAAGGGATAAAATGTGCTATGTTCAAATTGCAAACTGGCTCAGTGTCACATAAAAAGTCCTGACTTCGTGTGAAAGCCAGTGAAGTCCTACTCTGAGCAACGATGAGGGAAATTAAAGCTGCACTTGCTCCGAGGGATCACCCACTTTCCATCACTCGGTAAACATCTCAGGACGGCCCATGTGCCGCGCAGTTCCACCATGGTTGGCAGAGTTTCACCACGCTTGGCAAATTGTCTCTACGCTTGGCATATGCAATCTTGTGTACGTGATCTCTGAAAGTCAGCAACCCCTCGCTTAGTCAGTTAACCCCTCGCTGAAAGTCAGTTAACCCCTCCCTTGCCCTCTGCTATTTTTTTTTAAGCAAAAAGTTAGGTAGGTAGCAACTTTCTTAAATCAGAAATGGGAAATTGTTTTTATTCTATATTAAGCCCTGTCACCACTGATGTCTCCTTCTGCCTCGCTACTTATTTTTTTTTTCTTTTTTCTTTTTTCAGAAAAACACATTTGCCAGCTTTTTAACCGAATCGTACAAAGATCTGCTCTCCTCCCTTAATGTCTAAGTAAAAAGTAAATTTAAAACTACTGGGTAAAATAAGGCTTACTTGCCATCTAATATTTGTGCTTTTAAGCCGGGATGTTACTTTATGAAAACGTAAGGAGTGGTAAATATATATTTTTGAAAACTGGGGGGCACATTTTTTTTCAACAAAAACACGTCAAGATATTTTTCAACGAAAATACTAAAATAAGGCATTTTTCAGAATATAGGGATTCAAAAATTAGAAGGGGGAATTGCCCCTTCAATTGGCATCCATGTTCTTCAGCAGACAAACGTAAAAAACTAACAAATATTCGCAAATTTGACACATAATAAAGCCATGTCACTTAGAAAATGAAATTACATTAATTAAGAAAAAGAACTAAGAAAAATAAAGAGACACACTGCAACCCAAAACAAGAGGAGAAAAATGGAATAAATCAAAATTAGAACGAGCAGAATTGCTATGGACAAGTAAAGTACCTTATGCCCCCCCCCCCGTAAGAAACTAAAAGTAAAAAAGAAAAATGAAATCTATTTCCAGCAAAAGCTTCGTAAAAATACTCAACTAAAATAAACTCAACGCAAAAAAATATATTGATATCATTGCCATGCCTCCCTTCCCTTTCTTGGCAAATTTTCTGACAGAACTCATGCTTAAAACCCCTAAAAGATGACATTGAATTGAAATTAGAATTACATTATTGAGAATGCTATTAACAAAAACTCCTTAACTTGATCACTTTGACTGGGGGTTCGCATCCCCCCTCCTCCTTCGACAAAAAGTAGAACTGCTATTCTATGTTGGCTGTGGTGATGTTACCTTTTTTAACGATAGGAAAGCATCTTTCTTTCTTCTTTTTAAGGCTCTCGCTATTTATAGGGGTAGCTTGTACCTCCTATGCTCTTATAGGGCTAGCTATATCTACAATCCTGATATAGTAGCCAATAGGGGTAAATTCAATTGCATTGCTCTTGGTTTAATTTTCGACCAGATCAACCCCTGGAAACAACTTTGTAATTACCTAAATTTCTTTTTTGAACATTCACTATTTGTAAGAGGTTAAGACCATTCTATGTTCCAAGTTTCAAAAGAGACTTGTTTCTTGAAGAAGCAAATTTAAGCTATCGGTACTAGTTACAACTTTTAAGAGGGTTTCAACACTCTTCTCTTCGGGGAGGGGTCGATACAACAGAGAAACTCATCTTTATGCCATTATTTTTTTTATTTTTTCCTCAAGTGAGTCATTCACTCCAATCTAATGGCAATTCTCCCATATCCTTTATGCGGGTATTATTTTAATCAAAGTTAAAACGCGAGAGGAAAAGGTGGCTGAACTTTCGCTCATTATTGCTACTTCCTCTCACTACCATGATTCTGACATCCAAGAAAAAGATACAAGCTTGCTATTTTGGATGCTATACTTTGTTTTGCTTATTACTTACTATCCTCCTTCCCATCTTTTTGAGTTGAGTTGAATACCGTCCAGTTGACAAAATTCTCGATTTGACGACTACCACGGTTGACAAGAATCACTTGTCTTGTCACACTCTTACGTCTAGGACCATCGTTCCTAGTTTGAGGAGAACCAGAGTTTATAGTATGACAAAATCTGGAAACCATAAGATATGTTCCACAAATTTAAATTCTCCGAAAATTAGTAAAAAGCCAGGTTTTGACATCTTTGCCTTTATACATCCTAATCTTCTTCCCTTTGGAAAAAAACTAAGTGGAGGTTATATTTGTTCATATCAATTGTATTCATTGGAGAAGTTACACGCAAACGTATTTCAACATTTGTCTTTTAACCACTGCTATTTTCGGGTCGAGTTGATATATTTCACGGTACTTGTGTCTTATAGCCGCCACAATCAAGAAGTGAAGTTAGCTTAATCCTAATGAAATATACCAAGTATGATGAAAGTAAAATACTTTTGTTACAAGATTATAGAAAGTACAACAGAGAATTATGGAAATAAGGCCCCCCCCCAGAACGCATTATATTAATACTTAGCCTAAATTTACCTAGCCCATCCAAACCAAAACACCAACTAAATATTTAATTAAAATATAGCTACAATATAGTTTCTCACCGAGTCAAAGCTAATTGTTTGGTTTAAAGACCATGAAAACCGGTTTTTGTCTAATGTTTGCGTTGACTGCGGTGGCTTTAAGACACAAGTACCAATTTCAGTTGAAGATTTTGCTATTTCGAAAATCTTCTATTTGGGTATACTGGACGAGTGCTCACTGTGAGCGTCATCTCTGCTTCAACATAGAATACGCTAGGTAGCTACACTTCTCAACAAGTTCGCAGAAAATAATAGGGGAACTTCAGAAAGAAACTTTCAACAAAAAAGAATGTGAATGAACGTCGAAACGTTTCCATTACGGAAAATTTTATGTGAACATAAATTAACAAAGTAGTAACGTGAAACGTCATGAGTGGGGGGGGGGGTGTCATATATGGCGCAACATCATAAACACATGAGCAGGGGCATTTATTGAGGGAGGGGTGCAATCGGTAACTGTTTTGAATTTTCGATGAAAAATTGACACAGTATGAAAATGATTCTTTTAACTTTTATCAAAAGAGTAATTTTTAAAAGCCATATATGCAATCGGCTTTGGACTAATCCTGTGGCACTGTCAGTGTTATATTTTGGGCGGGAAACATTTGAACACCACCTGGGGTGGTGGAAGGGGACTGCAGGAAAATCTTGTTCCATCCATTATTTTAAAACCACATACAAATTTCTATACAATTTTGATGGTTCGGAAGTTCAGTGGGAATTCTCGGTGAAGCCTAGTAGATCCAACTCTCCCTATAGAAAAGCTACTAAACAATTTTAAGTCCTAAGGCGGCTATAATTATGGAAGTTTTGTGGGTTTTGGACTCAGACACTGCATCACAAATGGCTGTAACTCTGAGCCCTGTAGTTTTAAGGTTGTATAAAAATGTGATCTATAATAATATGCAATTTAATATTACTTAAAATATATAATGATAAGACTGCTAAGTAGAGATAATAAGTACTGATATATGTTGATTAACCATAATTTTTTTTACCTTGTCACAGTACGATGGATGAAAGAGTGCTTGTTGAACAGGGGTTTTCGGGTTCAATCCCAGCTGTGGCAAGGCAGAGTTAACCATAATTTTCGCGATCAATAATATTTCAGCATGAAATTAATTTTCACTTACCGCAGTACATTGGCTTTGATGTTCTCTTTCGAATTCAAAGGAAGTGAGTAAGTGAGTTCAAGTCACTTTGTGGTAATCTATATCTATCTTGCGTACTGGACAAGGCCTCCCCTTTTAAAGTTAAGGTTCGCAGGTTCAATCCCACGCTTCGCAAGGAAGTGTAATGATTGAAATTCAACAATTAATTCTTCATTCTAGATGGGATAAGACAGCTTCTCCGGCTGCAGTTTAGTATAGGTATTGTGTCATCTTGTCAAAAATCAACCTTTCTTTAAGTAAGGGCCTCCAAACTATAGCTGACAAGCCAGATTTCGCCCTGCAGTACAATTAGTATTAACGCACAATAATATGCAGATCTATCAAAATCCTTTAGTAGCTTATCCTCAAAATTTACAAGATGGCACCACCACCCCAGGGGGATGCGAGGACACCCATGCCATGAACTTTTAAGCTTTGTGCAACAATGAGCTTATGATTCATATCCTTGATGTTGATGACTCGCTACTCTGTGCAATACTTAAATCATGATTGGTCCTTGAGCCTGGAAATTTTAAGGATCTTAAAGCAGGAGTGTCAAAGATCAGACCCAGCATTTGCGTGGCAAAGTTGGAGTCAATTTTCCAAAGTCAAGCGAAAAAGACAGTGAAATCTGAAAAATGATCCGGACATTACCATAAAGGCAAAGATATACTAACGAAAACTGACCTGCTTCTCTGGATGCTTGAACTACGCAGGCTTATCACAGTTTTGACAAGATTTTTTGCAAAAACTATTTTCCGGTACTATATTTCGATTTTCAGTGACAGTCATAGTGGTATATTTCGAAACAAACTGACTGTCATAATGGTGAAAATGTGCTAAAATAGTACATTTATACTACAGGTGGCAACCCTGCAGATTCTACGATTATAGTGAACAAAAGGCTAATATAGCGTTGCCATGGTTGCCAGAAATTACGGTTCATAGTAATCGTCTTGAGCCAAACGAAATGCAGGATATCCTCAAATGGAGTTGAAAAATCATGAAAAGGCTTAAAAAGAAATAAGAAATGCAAGGGAGATGGGGGAATGAACTGTAAAGCTTCAAACAGACTGGAGTGGTGGAGGAGCGTGCGCAGCTGTGTTGGCTTCTGTTGGCCTGGTACAACGATGAATTTAAATAGTAGTAGTGGTATTATTGGTCCTGATAAACTTGAATAGAGCCATTTTACGTAATTTAAGTGGTATGTTACATTTGGACCTCCTGGTTCATCTTTAAAGATTATGCAGCCTTTAAATTTACTAAATTCTAACATCCCTCTGCTAACGTAGACAATAGTTTTTCTCTCTTTTAATGGGATAGCAAGCCCTAACCGCTTTTAGATTCATTACCATGTCTAGTTGTTTCGTCTTCGAGAAGATCAGTATTTTTGAGAAAATTACCTATAGGTATGCATTCTCATTCAAGCTGGAAAACATGCAATATGTCAATTAAGACCTGAATTTAATGAACAAGACTTCAAGAAGCTACGGAAGCGTAAATAAACTAGCAAACTCAAATGGATAGATTTATTAAGCTAAAAAAAATTAAATAATAATCCTTGACAAAAAGTAGCAATTTAAACAGGTGACAAAAAGGAACTAATAGTGAAAACAAAAAGCAACCGACATTGAAAGTAAATGAGATAAATGATTAACGGACAGTCGTAACTGAACATAAAATAAACTAGATAAGGTGACCGTGAAGATCATGATGGCAAAAGTTAAAAAAAAAATATAAAAATAAATTATTCCCGTTGGAAATTATTACATCAGGTGTAATAATTTTAACAGCTTGGGACTGTCTGTGCAGGATTTCGACTCTTGTTGATAGAAGAGCATCGCCAAGTGCCGAAAACCATGTTGTGACCAAGATGGGCCCAGGATTCCACAAAGCCTCCAACTTACTGGAGGTTCCAGGGACTTCTTGCTGTCCGGTTCTAAGCCGGCTTAAGCGCTTCGGTGTAGACTTGAGAAAATATGTTGGTCCCCATCCTGCACTGGTATCCGGGATCACTGCTTTTCCTGAGGCCAAAATAATTTCAAAGATTTAAAGAACATGAAAATTGGAACTTGGAATGTTACGACGTTAAAAAATGACTATCGCATCGACATTTTGACTGACGAATTCAGACGGTTTGAACTGGATTTATTAGGAGTTTCAGAAACTCATATCCCAGGGGTAGGAAGCATGAAATTAGGTGACATAGAATTTGTTTACTCAGGCAGGAGGGATGGGGCACATAGACAGGGAGTAGGGCTCATGATGAATAAGGAAGCTGCTAAGTCTTGTTTAGGCTGGGAAGGTATTAATAATAGAATACTAATTGCTCATTTTATGACTAAAAAGTTCAGGGTATCAGTTATAGTAGTATATGCCCCCATTGAACAAACTGATGGATATACTAGTGACTCAGATGAATTTCTAATTTTATTACTACTTTTAAAAATTAGAGGTGTCCCCATTAATTAATTTCTTATGAAGCTCTAAATAATAAAAATGCAAATTTGTTCGGCCTATTCATGTTAAAGCTTTCAATGAAGCCACAATAATTTTTTCATCAAAGAATCTGCCCGTGTCTGCTGTTAATACGCATTTCACTGCTATAGGAAAATAGCATTGGCTTCAAACCTCGGAGATTGACCTTAGAGGAAAAATTTTATAGAATAACAAATAATTGAATCTCCAACTTCCAAATGACTACTCTTTGACGTACCCACTCCCCTCCTCCTGTTCGCAAAAGTTCAGCTTCAAAGAACATAGTCTAATGATCTCACTCTTTATAATAGAATCTTTAATTAACTCAATGTTTAAAATAGCCAATTTCAGAAGTAATTTCTGAATAAGGTCCAATAACTACGCTTTTGATGGTGACATAACCCTCCATAGTCCCTGGGAAAAGGGCTGTAAGTTACACAGGTACTTATGTATTTTACCGCCAACAATTAGAAGTGACGTTGGGTTAATCCTAGTGAAATATACCTAAGCATGATGAAAATATAATACTTTAAAAACAAACTTGTGCTATATATTTCTACATTAGGGTGAATAGGGGGAAAATATAGTGGGTCTGCATGCAAAATTTGTTAGATACAATTATTTTGTATTTAATCAAACTTTTCTGGATTGTTAAGAATAATACAGCTCTTGAATATAATTTTAAAGTAATATGTGATACAATTTGCATTCTAACTAAAACGAAATGTATTTCAAAAAAGAAAAAGTTTGATGAGATTAGTAATAAGGATAACAGATTATATTTACCTATTAATTTTACTTGTAAGCAGATAGAAGATATTAATTTACCAGAAATTTTAAATCAGCGGCATGTGAAACAGGCCCTTCCTAGTAATTTGAATTGTAATGATAGTCCAGTTTTAACTTATAAATTTTCAAAAACTATTGGGCAAATTATTTTTAATTATAATTTAATACTAAAAAGATTAGATAGTGATATAAATTGTAAACCGGTTTGTAATTGTAAGCAACTTGGCCCATTTGTAAATCCTACTTACAAACATGTTATAACAGGGGACTTGTCAATAATACAGCAAGATGATCTTCAAATTATAATGAATAAAGGGGCTAATTTCCGTCTTTCTCATCATCTGAAACCATCGAGTGTTCTTGATGGCTTGGAAAATCATTTTGATTTATTTATTGATAAGTGGTGTAAGAAAGAGAATAAAAATAAAGAGAGTTTTCAAAGTTGGAAGAATTTAATTATTAGTAGAATAAGAAATAAAATATATTCTAACTTAAAAAATAGTAACACTAAATCATTATTTTATAATGCGAAGATTAAAAAAGCAACTGCTAATCTACAGAATGAATTTGTAATTGTGCCAGTGGATAAAGCTAATAATAATTTTGCCATAATTTGTCAGAAGCTGTATTGTGATATCTTAAAAAGGGAGTTATGCACAACTAATGTTTACGAAAAGGTAAATTTAGAGGATGAAAATTTAATTGAAAAGACTGAAGAAAAACTTTTTAAAAATTTTAATATTAAAATAAATGACAATGATAAAAAGTTCCCTTTCCTATATTGGACTGTAAAATTTCATAAGAATCCCCCTAAACCACGGTTTATTGCTGGAGCAGCTAAATGTCCAACCCGCATTGCTGCTACTGACCTCTCTATAATTTTAAAGGAAATTGTAAATAAACTTAAAACCTATTGTTCTGGTATTAAAAAATTTTCGAATTTTAATCCATATTGGAGTGTTAATAATTCACTGCAGGTGATAGATTCTTTAACAATGGTTTCAGCTAAAAGAATTGAGTCTTTCGATTTTGCGACAATGTATACTAATTTATCACTTAATGTAGTGTTAGATAATTCAAAAACTGTTATCAAGAAATCTTTCTTCTTATCTAGTAAAAGGTTCTTAAAAATAGACACTTATAATAAAAAAACTATATGGACAAATTGCTTTAATACTATAGTTAACTTGAGATGTTACAGCTTGGATATGATTTTTGAGTTATTAGAATTTGTTTATACAATGCTTATATAAGATTTGGTGGTGATTTGTACAAGCAAATTGTGGGAATTCCTATGGGGGGGGGGGAATGCCAGCCCATTTATAGCTGACTTGTTTTTAAGTCAACTAGAATATAAATATATGATGGATAAGAATAATCCAAATAATTTAAAACATGTTTTGTCAAATAATAAAAGATATTTAGATGATATTTTGGTCTTAAATTGTAAGGATTTCATTGATATTTCTAAAAATATATATCCATCAGAGCTTATTCTTGAACCTAGTCATGGCGCTGGTCATGAAGATCATTTCTTAGATTTAAATATTAATATTTGTGATAATAATAAATTAAGTTTTAAAATGTATAATAAAACGGATGATTTTGAAGTAATTAGTTTCCCATTCCCTGAAAGTAATATACACTCAAATATCACATATTCAGCGTTTTTCTCACAATTACTTCGTTATGCAAGGATTTGTAGTAATTATATTGATTTTAAAAATAGATGTAAAATCTTAAGCCCAAAATTGATATCAAATGGTTTTTCTGCAAATAAATTAACTTGGCAATTTAAAAAATTTAGTTTTCATTATGACGAACTTTTAAATAAATATCAAAAGAATTATCTGGAAATACTTAAAGAAATTTTCAACTAATTTCGGAGGTTCGAGAAATGATGTTGCAGCGCCATTTATTTTGAATTGTGTTTCTAATAGAGCGGATTTTTTTTTAAAATTAGTCACATGGTAAAGATGAATTCTATAATTGTTTAGTTCATTCAGGTTTTTTGCAATGTGTTAATATTTGTGATTTGGTAAAATTTATCATATTTAGTTTACCTATTGTTGCCAAAAAGAGGGATATATTAACAGGATAAGCTGGTTTTGGTGTTACTTGGTTGTTTTACATTTGCTGTTTTTTTTTCTTTCATAGGCATGTATTTTGGGGGTGATACCTGACACGGGGATGCCATGGATATTCTGTGGTAGCCACAACACTTGGCTGGGTAGAGAATTTAATGTGGCGAAACCCTATAGACAAGTGTATTCTCCTGATGAGTCCTTATGTTGGGTTGTTGCCTCTGAATTATTTGTCTTTATTGTTTCTATTGTTTGGTAAATGACGACTTATACTTATTGACGACATGACTGCCTGTCCATGTATTATTCTTTATGGTTGATTGTGTTTGGCTATGCTGTTTGACCTATGTGATTGTATGGATGAGTAGGGTCAATGCCTCATTCAAGTGCTGGTCTATATTAATCACTAATTTAGGAAAACAGTCTTCCTTTTCTCCTTCTATCTCTCTCTTTTTTTTCTTTTTTTTTGTGTTTGTGCTGTTGCATTGATGATTTCTCTTTTCATGATATTATGAAGCAAAAATTGTCCTCTAATTCACACTGTTCCAATACTTTGCCCCCACCCCCTTCAATGTGCAAATATACATCCAAAATTATGTGTTTCCCCTCTATTATGTCACTTGTTGTTGTCTTGTCTCACGCTAAGCTGAACGAAAATAAGGAAAGAAACTGGTTTCACAGTGCGTCAATGGATGAAGTACTTGAGTATTGGCGATATAATGCATAAGTAACGTTACATAATTACTATCTATAAAAATGAATAGATTGTGATTCAATCATTAGCCACCCTGGTTTAGTTACTAGCACGTTAAACTTTAAATCAAAATGGCAAGGGTTCAAATCCTTCATCTGGTTTTCTTTTCAATTATGGTTTTGTTTCTTATATATTAGTTTTCTGCTAATTCACTATTTTTATTAATTTTTTTGTGAATTGTGAAATGTTCCATATACTATTTTTGGAACAAAATACGCCCCGGACCCCGACCCCTGCTACTTAGGGGCTGGAAAAGTGTAGGCATATGATCTGGAACCACTCAAAGTTGCATCTTCAAAAAAAGGATTTCTTACTATTATATTTATTTATTCAGATTATTTAAATTTCGTATTACTTGATAGACATAATAAAACTAAATGTAATGTATATAGAGAAATCATTCCACTAAACGCCTATTTGTATTTTTTTCTGTGATATTTTTCTACTTGTCAAGTTGCTCTCCAATTTTTTTTTGTTTATTTCTATTCCACACCTGTACGTTCTAAAGTATTTTGGTGTTTGTCGGGGGGTGGGGGAGATGTTTAGTATAATAAGTTAGACATACCAACATTTTCCGTAAGTTTTGAAAACCTTTAAAAATTACTTTAGAAAAATAGTAACTCTTTCCTAACTGTCAAGGTTGACCACCATCAAAAATTACGTACACCGTAATTTTTATTATAACCGTAATTTTATATTTAACCGTAATTATAAATTTATGCAACATGGATTTCTCGGCCTTATTTGAAAAAGGATCAGAAATTAAATAAGAAAGAGCTATTTCAACTAAAAGTAAGAAGCGATATTAAAAGTTAAAGCGAGCAGAAATTATCCCGCATATTGGGGGGCTGCCATAACCCCCCTCTCCCCTCCAAAAAAAGATCGTTGTAGCATTGCTTCTACATTAAATTTAAAGCAAAACGGGCAAAGATTAATTTAAAAAATCAAAGTAGTTTTAGGAAAGTAAAGAGCAAAGTTGAAACTTAAAACGAAAAAAAAATTATTGCTTCACAGTCTATCAAACGTCTATTAATAGAACTAGTAAAAATATTTAGGTACAGTAAAATCAAACCGATTAAGGGAACATTTTATAGTAAAAAAAAATAAAGCATTTCAGGATTGTTGCTTGATTTTTCTTTTCGTGTAATTTGGCAACAATTCTGGCAACAATAAAAAAACAATTCTGGCAAAAAAAAATAAAGCATTTCAGGATTGTTGCTTGATTTTTCTTTTCGTGTAATTTGGCAACAATTCTGGCAACAATAAAAAAACAATTCTGGCAAAAAAAAATAAAGCATTTCAGGATTGTTGCTTGATTTTTCTTTTCGTGTAATTTGGCAACAATGTAATTTGGCAACAATTCTGGACAATGAATCCAAATCCAAGGATTGGCTCTCGTTTTGGTTATGGAAAGGACTTCTCATTATTAGTTTGTAGACAAGTTCGATGTGAAATTATCTTGATAGTATTATGACTATGGGCTAGCTTTAAAATTTTATCATAACTTGAAATTCTCTCTTGTATAGATAGAAATTACCTAATTTACAAGAGTTCATATTATGGCTTATCTGATCTTCTCTTCGAGTAATACTTAAGTGTTTTTTTTTACAATTTAAGATTGTTTATTACACACTATCGGTATTATAGCTGGTAGAGACCAAAATGTTACCTCATAAATAAATCCAATATTTCTGTATGCTGTTCAATGAATTTGTGGTTATTAAAAAGTATTTATTTTCATGCTTATGTTTTTAAGATAATTTTAATTGTATGCTGTAAGTTACTGATATCACAGTTGGTGTAAGACTACAAAAAGCTTATAGATTAGTTTGTTCTTGTCAGGCTATGTACTCAATTTTAACTAATTAATCAACATTCTCTTTTTCATATTTAGTTTTTGCGTTTTCAGTAAAGCGCTAGTTTTGTATAATCCACAAATATAGGGAAATAATTGGTTGGTTTATTTGTGCTAGTTTTATCAATGTATGTTAGATAGACTATGAAGCAATAATTTTTGTTCGTTTTAAGTTTCAACTTCGCTCCTTACTTCCCTAAAAAAAAATTAGTTTTTTTAAATTAATTTTCTACAAGTGAATGCTCAACAAGTGCATTCATTTCAAGGGAATGAATTATATAATTTATAATTATATAATTTATTATTTATAATAATTATATAATGAATTATATAATTTATAATTTATAATGGCGGTCTTACATTGGCAGAGTAGAGCCATTACGGTGGTTTTTGGAATACCAAGGACATCAAAATGAAAACAAGTTTGTGCCCTGGACCCATTCATACCTGAAAACTAAGTTTCTCTTTTGGTTGTTTCAAAATTGTCAGTGTTGCCACGCTAAACTGTCAAAATGGACAAGGGAAATAAATAAGTTAAATTTGGTAACATTTAGTCGTAGTTACAATATGCACCGTAGTCTAGTAGAGAACGAAGAGTTGCCGAAAATCTTAAAATGTGTTTGGAAAAAAATTGGCAAGTGAGGGAGAATCTCCATTTGGAGCTGATTCAGGAATGATACTATTATTTCTAGTAATCTTAATGAAAGCATATTACAAAAATAATTTATGAAAATTTCGAACCTTCCGTAAGAATTCAAACACTAACATTCCGTTGATCCCTAAAAACAAAACATTCCTTCTTAAGCTGTTTTGTGCCATTTTTTTAAACTTATTTTTTGAAGATTTTTGTCATATTTTTTTTTAAAACCTAGAACCACAGAAGGCCGTCTCAATGATTTTATTCGGGGGGGGATAGGGTATTTTTCGAGGGAATTTTATACAAAAAACTTTAAAAACGGATTAAAATATGTTAATATGCATTTTCGTTATGCTTTTACGAGCTAGATAAATATTTTGGGATGAAGGGTTTCAAACCCCCTAGCCCCTCTCCTGTATACGACCTTGTACCCACAGCTACCATGGGATGGGGGGTTAAAAAACTTTTCAAAACGTTTAAAATATGTGTTTGTGTGCATTTTCGTTACGTTATAACGAAACGGACAAGAATTTCGGGTGGGGGGTCTAACCAACCCTCCAACGACCTTGGTTCATATTTATAGAGTAATTTTTAGGGTTGACCAGAGTAAAGATTTGTGGTAGATTTAAATCGAATTAAAAAAAAATGGAAGCTTGGTTCAAATCAAAATTTACCAAGACATAGTATTAGTAGTAGTATGTAGTAGTATTAATTTATTAACCAAAGGAAATAACACAGACAAAATCAATCGGTAGCACACCAAAAGCGTTGCTTGCGAGGGTGTGTTACTAACAAAAAAGAACAAAAAATAGAAGAGAAAAAAAAACAAAAAACAATGAGTTAATCTAAAATGAGCAGAAAGGTGAAACCGTGTACCGAGAAAAAACAATTACATTAATAATTCATACACAATCAAACAACATAATATCATGATCCCGAAGCAAAAAAAGAAAACAATAATAAAAAAAACAATAAACAATTATTTTCAATATTAAATCAGTCAATCCCAATCTATTTCAAAGGTATACCTACCAAGAAACCCCACACGCAGCACGGCTTTAAATTGATTAATGGGGATTATTAGTAGGAAACACTATTAGGAAGCCTATTAGTAGGAAACACTTGAGTATTGACACTGACTTCCAAACCCAGCTCTCCTCATTCCAATTCTTTAGCACATGTGCGAAGAATTTTTTGTGACAGTTTTTTTTATAATATTGCAAGGCTAATGTACAGATTAACCTCCCTCTACAGATCAATCACAAATTCAGTTGTGAAATTCAGTTGACTTTTTGTCAATTTTAATTACAACACTGATGAATCAATAGCAGATTAGATATCAGGGGTATTAGCATGAAACTTACAAAAGATGATCAAACTTTTAAACAATTTGATTAGTTGAAATTGGTAGGAATACAACATGGTAGGGACGGGTGGGGTAGGATCTCAACATGAAAATCTAGCGTTGGTCCCTATATGAGGGAACCAATCACAAATAGAGAGGAAATATTCAACAGGAGACCTACAGGGCAACCAACTCAAAAATGTAGGGGGGGGGGGGCAAGAATTTTTTTTCGATTTATTTAAAATAGAGAAACAAAAAAGATACTTATCAGAATCAATAGGAGGGGAAGTTTTTTCCAATAGAAAAAACAAAAAGAGGTATTTTTTAAATTCTAGGGAGAATGTAATAAATTCTACAAGAGGGGGGACGGGCTTATTGTTGCATATGATTAATAGATAGAAAACATTCAACAGGAGACCTACAGGGCCGTCAACTCAAAAATGTATGGGGGAGGGGCAAGGATTTTTTTCAATTTATTTGAAATAGAGAAACAAAAAAAGACACTCATGAGAAACAATAGGAGGGGATTTTTTTTATTTTTCCAATGGAAAAAACAAAAAGAGGTATTTCTTGAATTCTAGGGAGAGGGTAATAAATTCCACATGAGGGGGGAAGGGCTTACTGTTCCATATGATTAAATAGATAGGAAAAATTCAACTGGAGACCTACAGGGCCGTCAACACAAAAATGTATGGGGGCAAGGATTTTTTTTCAATTTATTCGAAATAAAGAAACAAAAAAAGGTACTCATCAAAATCAATAGGGGGGATTTTTTTAATTTTCCAATGGAAAAAAACAAAAAGAGGTATTTTTCAAATTCTAAGGAGAGGGTAATAAATTCCACGAGAGGGGGGAAGAGCTTATTGTTACATATGACATACCTAATTTGACATGAATTAATCAATGGTACAAACTTAGAAAATAAAATTGCTTCAGTTCGACGGAAAATGTGGTTCAGCTAAATAAAAAATTCTATTTGAATGCAATTCCTGAAAAAAACAATATAGTTGATTATTAATGACTGTAAATAGGGTTTTTAAAGACAAAAATACTTCGATAAAAGAATATATTTGAAAAAGAAAGGAAAATACTATGATCTAGGTCTTCTCACACTATGCCTATCCCGACGGTATGCCTCCATCCTAATCAGACTGCTACAAGACCGAGCACCCACTGCCCCCGTAACCTTGAGATTTTAGAAATTTAACGATTTTGCCGATGATTGATGGATGTTCAATGCATTCTCGTATTTTTAGTTCGGTCGTTTTCACCAAGTTTTACGCCACGCCATCTCCTGAAACTAAATCTTGCATGTGAGACTGGTCCCAATAATAGGAATTTCTTTCGTTTTTTAAGCTCACTACATTTCTCTGAAAGTGAAAAAACCTCGTAATAAGGAATTCACCCCTCCCCCTCATCCCTGCACAAGTGTATGTCACACAGTCTTGGCTATAAACTGATTTTTTGTTTGTTTAATTTTTTGCTCCGTTAGCAATGAATGTTGCAAAATAAGTCAAAAGATATTCGCAATTTATTTTCAAAGAAAGAAAAACGGAACAAAACAAGCATCAGAAGGCGTCCGTACCCTGTTGTCACGAGGACAAAATTGAGTACCAAATGTGCTAAAACCCACTATGGGTCGATTTACATTCTCTGCTTGATCGCCCCACGAAGAAATAAATTACCGACAATCCGCTGAACGAGAAAAAAGGAAAAAGTATCATTGACTACCCCGCAGAGAGGGTTTGTCTCCCCTGGTGAGACATGGGGTTTAGGACAACCCTTTTAGTCTCGGATTAATGGGGCACTTCAACAATTTTGGAATTAGTTTATTAAACTGTCAGTTGACAATGTATAAGGGAGTTAAGTTCAGTTTGATTTCATTTCTTAAGCCACAGTAATGGCTGGCGATTTCTTTTTTTTTTACCTAAGTATCTGGCTGTCACCTAAGGGGGTGGGGGGCCTAAAAATGCAACCGGTGGCGTGTGCCGAGAGTACCAAGCGTGGCAGAACTCTGTGGCACAAGTGGCGTTTTGAGATGTATATCAGGTGGCAGGAAGTTAACAGCCCCTCGGTTGTAGCTTCCTAGTTAAAGGCCAATCCTACCAATTGGCTGTAGCTTCCAAACGCAATCTCACCAAGCTGTATGTATTCGTCTGGGGGATCCATAGCAGTATTTCATTTCAAAAATGTTGCGAATGCTTGAAACTGTTGATTTGACAAAATTTGTTTGGGCCAATTTAGTATTTAAAAAAATGACTTAATCATCAATAAAATTCTATTAGACTGAGCTTAAAAAGGGAAAATGAGCCAATCAGGAAAAATATGTTTGCCTCTTATTTATGAGCTCCTTATTTGTGAGGCCCGAGTCCTAACTAAAAAGAGGTTTTTGGCACTTTTTAGGCCCAATTTTTGGGAATCACATTGTCTTTTAATTTTTTTTTCTTGTATATTGGGGTCTCCTTATACCAAAAACTTAAGGATATAAGTTAGTACATTATAAAAGATTTGGCCCTTTTTGGGCGTTAGTGCCTCTTACTAAAGTAAGAGGCAAGTTTTCATGTCCCAAGGACTTGCGCCTGGTAATTTCAAATTGATCAGGGATGCAAAGATATTTGGTCTGTTTTTAGGCCCCGTTGGAACCTGTCCTCTGGAATAAGCACGTGTACTTCTTTACACCAAAAATAAATAAACAATGACTTGACGGCGCATTGTTCTTAACTATAGGCAACGCGTTGCCTCTAATATGTAGTCAAAGAAACTCACAACAGGGTAAGATGGAGGCGGGGGGATGGGTTGGCCGACTCTATTCCTGATTTCCTTACGAAGACTTAAAAGAGGCACGCAATATGAAAATTTTCCTAATCTACGGTAAAACATGAAGCTTTGTTGGCAATACACATTTTTAACCCTCCTCCCTCTGTGAATCTGAAAACTTTTAGGCGTCATTTCACGAAAATGCAAGGGTAAGGAAATTTTTTTTTTTCAAATCTAGAGGGGAAAATTTTTCGATGAGAGTACCCAAAAATTTATTTTCCAAATCTAGGAAGGGAGGCAAGAACCTTTAAAACGGATAATAATACCTCTCTCCTATGATTTAATCATGAAATGAAACAACTATTTCTTCTGAAAACACGCATGCCCTATCGATCAAAATTTTTTAAAGGACAGCCATGTTATTCACTCAAGCTTTAGATAAGGATGGTAAACCTGAAAATTCTCACTATGTTTAAAAAATTAGTGAACCTAAACAAGACAATCAAACAAGTCTCCCACAGGGCCCAAAATTTGGCTTTGGTGAGATTACAACGATCTTATCAACTTTAACATCTTAAATATTATAATAAGTGTTTATGGTTATTCATCGGCTGTATAATAGGAATTTGAGACAGTGGGCGGTATCACCGGGCGGTTTATTCAGAAAAATAGAATCTTTCACCTCTCCTGCTTCTTCGTGGCATTGTTGGATGGGGTTCAATTCCAAAAATGATAATGTAATTTTTGTTGTGATAAGACACCGCGCTATATTAATCATTTCAGACAAGTAGTCATTTTTCAATAAAATTTTATACCACTTGGTGGGACTATCTAGTGTAGTCAGGTTTGTCTTGATTTATTCGAAAAATTAGAATCTTTCACCTTGTCAGGTTATTTCTGTATTGGGTGTTTTAACGCCACCGCGGTTTTCCGCCACCCAGAAAATCTTGCATTATCAAGAGGATTTGTTGGGTCAGAATAGACAGGTTAGATTAGTCTATGTTTATGTTTTTGTCCTTATGTATGTCTATGTTTTTGTCTATGTCTATTTCTATGCCTATGTCTGTTCTTATGTCTATGTCTATTCTGACAAACCTGAATTAACAGATGACGTAAAACATATGGTGGTGGAAAACCGTGGTGGCGTTAAAACACTGCTAGCTTATATTTGGCTTTGGCACTGTTGTATGAATCTCAATCGATTCGTTCATGATAACGATCATACAGAAAAAAAAAAGAAGTTTGTTTTCAACTGATAGCAAGGAGCAACATTAAACCTTAAGATGAACAGAAACTATTCCGCTTTTGTAGGAGACTGTCCCTTCTTCAACTCTCTCTTTTTACGCTAAAGTTTGACTTTTTGCCGCTATTCTTAAAGCAAGACTACAACAAAGGCCGTTGAATTTTTTAATTAGTCTAAATAATCTAAACATCTGGCCATTTATACACAACACCTAAAAAGCCTCTAGAGGTGCCCGAGGGAACTTGGGGCATTGAAAGACAGTTCATTAGCCCTCTAATAAATATTTTTCCCCTAAAAAGGTACTAGGGCATTCAATCAAACAGTTCGTGATCACTGTTTGATTGAATGCCCTCGACCGAGTCCGTTAATTTTTGAATTGAAAAGGGAATAGTTGTGCGAAAAGTAAAGTCATGGCCAATCAAACAGTTCGTGGTAACGAACTGTAGTAAGGAGCGACCCGGCTCAATAGTAACCGAAACTCTAAAAAATGGAATCTTGATGCCAATAGCTACATCAAAAGAATTGCATTTTAATGCTGTTTTTAAATAAATAAGTTTCATTAAGATTAGTCTTACCCGTCAAAAGTTACGAGCCTGAGAAACTTTGCCTCATTTTACAAAATAGGGGGAACTACCCCCTAAAAGTTATAAGATCTTAACGAAAATCACACCATTAGATTCACTGTATAAGAGAAGCTTATTGTAGAGGTTTCAAGCTTCTATCTACAAAAATGTGGAATTTCACATTTTTTGCCAGAAGACAAATAACGGATGGGTGTTTATTTGTTGTTTTTTTCCAGGGGTGATCGTATCGACTAATTGGTCCTAGAAAGTCGTGAAAGGGCTCATTCTAACGGAAATTAGAAGTTCTAGTGCCCTTTTTAAGTGACCAAAAAATTGGACGGCATCTAGGCCCCTTCCCACGGTCATTTTTCCCCAAAGTCACCGGATCAAAATTCTGAGATAGCCATTTTATTCACCATAGTTGAAAAACCTAATAACTATGTCTTTGGGGACGACTTACTCCCCTGCAGTCCCCATAGGAGGGGCTGCAAGTTACAAACTTTGACCTGTGTTTATATATAGTAATGGTTACTGGAAATGTACAGACGTTTTCAGGGGGATTTGTTTTGGTTTGGGGGGACTGTTGAGAGGGGGGTTAAGTGGGAGGATCTTTCCATAGAGGAACTTGTCATGGGGGAAGAAACTTTCGGTGGAGTGGACGCAGGATTTTCTAGTATTATTCAAAAAACAATAAAAAATAAATATGAAAAGTTTTTTCTACTGAAAGTGAGGAGCAGCATTAAAACTTAAAACGGACAGAAATTACTCCGTATATGAAAGGGGCTTTTCCACCTCAACGCCCCGCTTTTTACGCTAAAGTTTTTTTACTGTTTTAAAATGTGGAGTTAAGAGAAAGAGTTAACTCGAAAAGTATCGACGAGGGGTGAAACCCATCATATACGCAATAAAAACATACGAATATAAAAGTTCGTTACGTAAGTTAATTCGTAAATTTCGGATATTTTTTACTAATGAAAATGTTCGTAAAAAATTAAAAATTCCAGTTGCCTTTTTAAGTAATCAAAAATTGGAGGGCAACTAGGCTTCCTCCCTCTCTCCTTTTTTCTCAAAATCTTCCGATTAAAACTATGAGAAGCCATTTAGCCAAAGAAAAAATTAATATGCAAAATTCGTTTCAATTACTTATGTGCGGAGAGCTAAGATCAAAACATGCATTAATTAAGAAAACGTCCAGAAATTAAATACAAAAAACAAGTTTTTTAAATGAAAGTAAGGAGCGACATTCAAACTTAAAACGAACAGAAGTTACTCCATATACGAAAGGGGCTTTTCCTCCTCAACGCCCCACTCTTTACGCTAATGTGTTTTAAAGTTTCAAGAAGTAAAGTTAAGAGCAAGAGTCAAAAATCATAAATTCAACGAGTTAACTAAAGAGTTAAGCGACCCGGGTCAATAGTAACCAAAACTCTAAAAAATTGAATTTTGATACCAATAGCTACATCAAAAGAATCGCATTTTAATGCTGATTTTAAATATATAAGTTTTATCAAGTTTAGTCTTACCCATCAAAAGTCATGAGCCAGAAAAAATTTGCCATATTTTAGAAAATAGGTGAAAACACCCCTTAAAAGTCATAGAATCAGATTCACCCTCAGATTAAGCGTATCAGACAACCCTATTGTAGAAGTTTCAAGCCCCTATCTACAAAAATTTGGAATTTTGTGTTCCAAATACAGGATGCGTGTTTATTTGTTTGTTTGTTGTTTTTTTTTCCAGGGGTGACCGTATCGACCCAATGGTCCTAGAATGTTGCGAGAGAGCTCATTCTAATAGTGGTTATTGGGAAGTATACAGACGTTTAAAGGGGGATTTTTTTGTCGGGGGAGGGGCTAAGAAGAGGGAGATATGTTGGGGGAGCTTTCCATCGATGAATTTACATGGAGGAAGAAAATATCCATGAAGGGAGCGAAGGACTTTCTGGCATTATTAAAAAAAAACAATGAAAAAATAAATATATAAAAAAAATATCAACTGGAAGTAAGGAGCAGCATTAAAACTTAAAACGGACAGAAATTACTTCGTATATGAAAGGGGTTGCTTCCTTATCAACACCCCGCTCTTTACGCTAAAGTTTGACTCTTTCTCTCGACTCTTCTTTTTAAAACAGTAAAAAACTTTATTGTAAAGAGCGGGGCGTTGATGAGGAAGCAGCCCCTTTCATATACGAAGTAATTTCTGTTTGTTTTAAGTTTTAATGTCGCTTCTTACTTTCAGTTAAAAAACTTGTTTTTTTACATTTAATTTCTGAACGTTTTTGAATCAATGCATGTTTCGATTTAGGCTCTCCGCTGAGGAATAATTAAAACAAAATTTGCATTTTTTTTTTGCTAAATGGGTTTCTCATAGTTTTGATCGAATGATTAAAAAAAGGACTGGGGGTGGAGGCCTAGTTGTCCTCCGATATTTTGGTTACTTAAAAAGGCAACTAGAACTTTCAATTTTTTACAAATGTTTTTATTAGTAAAAGATATACGTAACTTATAAATTAGCTTACGTAAAGAGCTTTTGTATTCTCATGTTTTTATTACATATATGAGGAGGTTCACCCTCTCGTCAGTACCTCGCTCTTTACACTAAAGCTTAAATTTTGTCCCAATTCATTAAGAATGACCCCTGAATCACAAAAGCCGTAGAATAAATAGTTAAAATTACTAAAAATACGTTAGCGTAAGACCGAGGTATTAGGAGGAAGTGAGCCCCTCATAGGTGTAATAATTTCTGTGCGTTTTAAGTTTTAATGTTGCTCCTTACTTCCAGCTGAAAAAACTTTTTTATATTTATGTTTTATATAATTTACATTTAATACATTTTAATACATTTTAATAATTTCATAGGTTGCTCCTTACTTTCAGTTAAAAAAAACTTGTTTTTTTTTATATTTAATTGTAGAAAAAGCCAAGACAGATTGTCCAATTAAATGGGCATCACGTCACGGTTAATTTTAATCCTTTGATTGCCGTTGTTATTGTCTCCCACTTATGCCACACCTCTCATGCATGCCACCACACAATGCTGAACGAGTGTCAACCTTGTTGGAGAGTCTGCAACTAAGGAACTGCCGTAAGGAGTGACCCGGCTCAATAGTCACCAAAACTCTAAGAACTGTAATTTTTGATACCAATAGTTACATCAAAAGAATTGCTTTTTAATGCTAATTTTAAATATATAAGCTTCATCAAGATTAGTCTTACCTATCAAAAGTTACGAGCCTGAGAAAGTTTGCCTCATTTTAGAAAACTGGGGGAAACATCCCCTAAAAGTAATACAATCTTAACGACAATCACACCATCAGATTCAGCGTATCAGAGAACCATACGTGAGAAGTTTCACCCTCTTGTCTGCAAAATGTGAAATTTTGCAATTTTTACCAGAAGACAGATTTCGGATCTTTTTTTTTCTTTTTTTTCCAAGGGTGATAGTATCGACTTAGTGGTCCTATAATGTTGCGAGAGTGCTCATTCTAACGGAAATTAAAAGTTCTAGTGCCCTTTTTAAGTGACCAAAAAAATTGGAGGGCACCTAGGTCTCCTCCCACGCTCATTTTCCCCCAAAATCGCCAGATCAGAATTCTGAGATAGCTATTTTATTTATCATAGTCGGAAAACCTATTAACTATGTCATTAGGGACGACTTACTCCACCACAGTCCTCGCGGGAGCAGCTGCAAGTTACAAACTTTGACCTGTGTTTACATATAGTAATGGTTATTGGGAAGTGTACAGACGTTTTCAGTTTTTTTTGTTGGGGGGGGGGGAGAAGCTGAAAGGCGTTACGTGGGAGGATCTTTCCATGAAGAAATTTGTCATGGGGGAAGAGAATTTCAATGAAGGGAGGGTAGGATTTTCTAGCATTATTTAAAAAAAATGAAAAAAATAATATGAAAAGTTTTTTTCTACTGAAAGCAAGGAGCAGCATTAAAACTTAAAACGAACAGAAATTATTACGCATATGAGGGGTTTACCTCTTCGTAATACCTTGCTCCCTACTCTAAAGTATTTTTAGTAATTTCAACTAGTTATTCTACTGCCTTTGTGATTCAGGGGTCATTCTTAAGGAGTTTTGTACAAGCTTTATTTGTACAGTATTATGGCTGAAAGATTTAGCAATTTGGATGGGGACAAAATTTAAGCTTTAGTGTAAAGAGCGAGATATTGACGAGGGGGTGAGCCCCCTCATATATGCAATAAAAACATACGAACATAGAAGTTCGTTGCGTAAGTTAATTTGTAAGTTACGTATATTTTTTACTAATGAAAACGTTCGTAAAAATTTAAAGTTCTAGTTGCCTTTTTAAGTAATCAGAAAATTGGAAGGTAGATAGACCTCCTCACTCACTCCTTTTTTATCTAAATCTTCCGATTAAAAATATGAGAAAGCTATTTAGCCGAAAAAAAAAAATATGTAAATTTTGTTCAATCATTTATCTGCGGAGAGCCAAGACAAAAACATGCATTGATTCAAAAACGTCGAGAAATTAAATAAAAAAAGTACAAGTTATTTTTAACATTTCCCCTCGTTAATTTTTTTCTGGGTCTTATTAATAATTAAATAAAAAAACAAGTTTTTTTTTAACTGAAAGTAAGGGGTGACATTAAAACTTAAAACGAACAGAAATTACTCCGTATATGAAAGGGGCTTTTCCTCATCAACGCTCCACTCTTTACGCTAAAGCTTGACTCTTTCTCTTAACTCTACTTTTTAAAACAGTAAAAACTCTAGTGTAAAGAGCGGGATGTTGAGGGGGAAAAGCCTTTTTCATATACAGAGTAATTTCTGTTCGTTTTAAGTTTTAATGTCGCTCCTTACTTTCAGTAAAAAAAACTTGTTTTTTTTTTATTTAATTAATAATAAGGCCCAGAATTTTCTCCATTTTACGGGAAAAGATGGATGTATTTGAAATCAGTCTGTAAATTTTAAAATGGGACTTTGAACCATTCTTGCACAATGACCTAATGATTACTTTTTTTCCTAGCTAAAGGACATTCACCAGACGAGAGACAAAGATATGTGAGTGGTTCAGCAAGCACTGATGCAATTTTGCGCAACATTGTATTTGAAAATCCATGAACATCCGGCGCCTTTCCAGGTTCAACATTTCGGAAAGCTGAACTAAACATCTTAAAGAAATTTATGATTTTTCATCATTGAATTCATATGACTTTCATATGAATTCTCCGATATCTGAGAGAGGTTCTTGACTGCTGCTACTTTTGGAACCCGCAAGGGGCTCAGGGATGCAGACTGAACTTTCATGTTGACCTTAGCCATTTATTGTTTCCGAATGACAGTCGGAAAACTTATCTCCACTGAGCCGACATTTTCAGTACTGAAACTCTTGCCAGTTTCTTCATTTTTTTCCGGATTTTAACCACAAAAAATCCAAAATTTGTTGTCACTTTTTACTCCCAGTTTGATTATGAATTTCATATTAATTTCATATTTCATATTACATATGAATATGAACATTTCATATGAATTTCATATTTTGTATGAATTTCATACAAAAAGTAAATGATGGGGATTGAGAAACCTGGTCCCTTCTTACATACTTTCAAAATTTTTTTAGGCAACTTTGGACTGATGTAACAACATTCGACTCAACCTCTTGATGATTTAGACCAAGGAACTTGGTTGCATCATTTTTTAGCTGTTTTATATTTTTCTTCTTTCTCTTTTTGGCTAATGGCCAAATTTAGCATTAATTTTGGCTTTAACCATTATTTAGCTAGATTCTCTCTTCTCTCTATATTTAGCTATTAACTGCTATTTAGCTAGATTCCTTCTCTCTCTCTTTACTTAGTTATTTTTATATATCACTTTAGCTTTAGCTCTTGCCTTTCGAGATTTTTTTTTCTTGCTCTTTATTTAGCTATTTATATCTATCTTCAGATTATTTGATTGGATATTTTAGCGTATGTGGGTGCTTTTTCATTTTAAAACACAAAATTTTACAGGTGAAAATGCTCCAAAAGTATAAATGAAAAGTTTGGGACAGAAACCTTTCAAAGCGTTTTCTGGTTTTGTAAAAAAAAAAAAAAAAAAAAAAAAAAAAAAAAAAAAAAAAAAAAAAAAAAAAATGAAGATGAAAACATATTTTTGGTAACGTTTCGTCTCCAGTTTTTTTTTCGAGTCTGGCTGCTTTTGTACAACTTCTCAAACTTGGACAACAATTTGGCCATGAATCAGAGGATTTAATTTGTTCATACTCGCGCCATCTATCAACATTTTCTTTTAACATTTGTGCAATATACCGAGGAAGGATCTGTCTATTTTTGTAAAACTGTCTGCAAGAAAGTATTGATGTATACCAATCTTCTCCTTCTGTAAGGGCCAGCTTAAAAAATTCGAAGAACACATCAGCGGTAGCATTATATTGTTCTAACTCCTCCGAGATAGAAAGAGATGAAATATAATCAGAAAATACAGCTTAATTCGCTCTACCATAATCATGTTTGGGAGAACTGTTCGGAGTATCAGCAAAAACCAAAAAACAGTTTAGTGATGTCGCCAATACGAATGATCTCTTTTTCCTAGTGGTGGTAAAAACTCAACATTGGTAATATCGTCAGGTGATTTCGTAGTTACAAGGTCCAAGACTGAAGGGGTCAATTAGCCCGGAAACGAGAAGGGTTCTGAATGCGCTGATGCAAGTAATGATTTTTTAAAGTTTTTAGGGATTAATCTTCAAGCGACTCATCAGAAAGTTGCATTGTATTTTGAGTTCCAATCATTAGAGAGTAGGTTAAACTCACTAACTACTAAAAACTTAGAACTAAGCAAAGAAACAGAGGACAGATACTGCATTATTTTTTTTTTAAATTATTAAATATAGACAATTCACTAACACTAGGACTACAATAAACCACTAATACTCTAAAAGCACTTGTGGACCCAGGTAACTTCACACGGTTATAATTAGTTTCTACAATGAGATTATAATCACGCACTTATTGGAAATACCCATTCGATTGTTTACAGTTTTTGGGTAGTGATTCCGTATAACAAAGACGTGGTGTTTGAGGGCTGATATTAGGGCTTAAAATATATCAATTTTCGAAGATAAACAGCCTGCGTTCACATAGAAAACAGACAAATCACTCTATCGATTCCCGCGAAAAGAATTTACTTTCGCAAATTCGTGTTCCACTTTGCCGTTTCGTGGTAACAGTTCGTGGTAACAAATTGTAGTTAGGAGCGACTCGGCTCAATGATGACCAAAAATCTAAAAACAGAATTCTAAAATCTAAAAAAATTAATAAAAAATCTAATAAAATCTAAAAATCTAAAAAAATACGATGTTTTGAATCCAAAACTTCAAGAGAAGGAAGCAGCAGGCAAATCAGGTTGGAAAATTAAATAATAAAAAAACAGGCTTTTTTAACTGAAAGTAAGGAGCGACATTAAAGCTTAAAAAGAACAGAAATTATTTCGTATATGAAAGGGGCTGCTCCCTCTTCAACGCCCCGCTCTTTATGCTAAAGTTTTTTTTGCTGTTTTAACATGTAGAGTGAAGAGAAAGAGTCAAACTTTAGCGTAAAGAGCGGGGCGTTGAGAAGGAAAAGCCCCTTTTATATACGGAGTAATTTCTGTTCGTTTTAAGTTTTAATGTCGCTCCTTACTTTCATTTAAAAAACTTTTTTTTTTATTTAATACCTACTTAAATCAACAGGATAGGGAGCGGAAAATTATTTTTTCTATGACTCTCTTACCATAAGAAATTCTCTTTCTAAGATCAATCTAAATTGTTTAAAAAGCCTCTAAGCCCTCCCCATTCCACAAATCCAAAGTGGGATTTTACTCATATCAATTATGACACCAAGATAGGTGACAGTGTTACCACTGTCACCTATGTTAACCTAGTGACAGTGTTTCCACTTTTCTTTTCAAACAATGCATAAAACCTTGACAATTTTCGGTAGAAAATTGGTAAATGGCTTTCAGGATTCGGCGGAATTTTCAGTAAGAATGTTTTTTAATTTGCATTAAATTTTTGGAGGTGTTCGAGTGATTTGAGAATGAAGTATTACATTCTAAAAGTTCAGAATGCATATCAACAAGAGGCATATGCGAAAAACAGGGTTTCGTCGATCAATTTTGTCAAACATGACAAATGGAAGCAGCTAGTGGCTCGAAAACATAAGGAAATATATTTGATTTCGAAACTAACTACAGTCTTATTTCGTTCAGACTTTAAAATTGTTTAATTAAGACATTTTTATTTATCAATCCCCGTTTTTTCTTACCCTTTTAGATTCTACACGACAGCCCACTAAGTTCAGAACGGTGACAGAAAATCCGGATGAATTTCAGATACCACGCCTTTAACGTGTGAGTTAGCCGTATAATTTTTTTTCCACCTTCCCCAAACATTTATTCACGAATGATAAAGGGAAAACGGAAAGTCACAGGTTATTCATAACTGCAAACAGCATTAAAACTAGCATAACTTTCAAACGCATATATTATATTACAATCATCAGAAAAAAAGAAATATCTGCGCTCACTTTGGCCATCCGTCACTCAGCGCTGTTTAAAACAGCTGAAAAACGGTTAAGAGCAATCTACGAAAAGCAGTAAGAACGCACTCTAAACGACTGAAGGCAAGCAAAACACGAGTCTAATCATCCGTTAATCATTCTGCTATTATGTTTAATGTTTTTTTTTGTACTGTGAACTAATTAATCAAATTAAAGAATTCAAATAACCTGCCGTTTCGCTATTATGGTAAAAATTGAGGAAGGAAAACGACAAAAACGAAGGGCTTATACGCAAAGGGAAAAAAGCGTTTTGCTCTAAAAATGAACAAGAAAGGCTATACGCAGAGGAGATAAAATGCGAGATAAACGACAAAAACGAAAGCAGCTAATCTGTTTCTATCACATGGATTTTTATGTGAACATTTCATTCTGATCATGCAGTAACTCAGCTGCGTTGGCAGACGCTACGGCTCCTTTTAACCTCTTTTTGAGGGACTGGTCAACCGTCAGTGTGTCTGCGGTAACTCCAGCTCACTTAATTCCAAGTTTCGTCTGAATCGGGGAAGTTAGAGTTATCGTTGCCAAACAATTTCTTCTATCTGTCTTTATTTTCTTGAGTAATCTGAACAGTCTTTTTCAACCTACGTTCTAAAATGGCAAGGAAAACACGTATTATACAAACTTTGCTAAGTTCAGAAACAGTTTGTTTCCATGGTGGTCCCTCGCACTTATTGCCGATTTTCAGAAATCCACGGCTGTCAGAGTCACTGTGTCACCGTGTTTGACCCCCTTTGAGTGTTCTCGCCACTCTTTGTCAGTGGCACTTCTCGACCACTCTAGCAACGAACAGCGTCTTAGATATGGGGCAAGGGGGTGGGGTGGCTAGTGATTTAGCGTTTTCGGGTTCAATAAATCTAACCACCTCTTGGATATCATCGTCAAAACTGAATATTTTCTGTATCTGAAAGATAGCCTCTTTATATAAATCGCGAGCTGGCAAACAAATTTTTCAGTCTTGGCGTTTAGCTTCTCCTTATCGTCTTCTGGCTGATAACTAGTTTCCACATCACCTGTCAACTTGGCAATTTCTTCCGCCGTATCTAAGCCGAGGTAAATATTTTTATATGGAGGCGCTGCGAACTATTCTCAGGATCAACGGTCATTCCATTTTCTTGAGCATACTTGGCGGTGGGAAAAAGATTGCCGACAATGATTTAGGAATTTTAATAGGTACCATTGGATACCACGGGCCAGCCAAACAGTGTCACGAGTCATCAGAAAAAATACTATCGGGAATTTTCCTTTAAGTTTAAAGTGTCGATTTTAGTTTACATGATTTAAACAGTTTTTTTTTTTTGTAGAAAAATGAATGAAAATGATTTAGGAATTTATAATAGGCGCCAGTGGGTGCCATAGGACAGCCCTACAGTGGTACAGGTTGGAGATTGCCTGAAAAAGTACCAGCAAAAAAAGAGACAAATACGTAATTAAGTCACACGTCTTGTGTCCCCTTGAATTTAGCCCCCCCTCAACGGTTCCAGATTTATTGATCAAAAGCTGTGGTTTTCATGCAGTACAATAATTTTGATGTCGTATGTATAGTTAGTGAATTTCTTAGCATTTATGTAGACAATCCTTCACCTGTAGTCACTAGGTCGATCACACACTATTATTTGAGATCTGAGAATTGCCCCTTTCTAGAGTATATTTTCTTACTTGCAAATTGGAAGCAAACCGCTTTTTCCTTTCGATCACAGCCTATATAAATGTTTAATATACGTACCACTTAAAACAGAATTATTTGAAACCTGAGAAATGCCCCTTTCTACAGTATATTTTTTTGTGTGCAAAGTGGAAGCAAACCGCTTTTATGTCTTGACATATGTCTACCTTTCTATTGAAAAGCAGGCGGTGGGAGAAGAGTCGTGCTGCAGGGTTTAGTAGCCCACTCTGGCTCTCTGATCATGCAAATTAAAACTCCTCAGGTAACTTCGGCTTCAAACAGGCAGCAACATGCCTACATTTCTGCTATACCATTGGTGATAGGATGGCCATGGATTTGAATAGGTCAAATTCCCACTTATGCCTCCAATAATACGAACTGACAATACTTACGTGATTCCACTTCAACAAGATTGAATATTCAGAAGTTTCTGCTAAAAAGTTGCCAAGGACAGGGGAAGGGTATTGGAGGGGCAATGAGCCCAGTTTGTACCTCCAATAATATGGGTGAAAAAATAATACACGTTTCCGCATTTAACACGGTTCTGCCTGCCAGAGGATGCAATTTAGGGGAATCTATATTTTGCATACTTTTTTGTATATTCATTAAAATAATTTAAAAACATAAATCCCCCCCGAGATTTAAAAAAAATCATTATTTTTGTAACTTTATTTTTCTAAATCCTTGCCACCTTCTCGTTTTTATGAATTGTCACAACCACTATTTGCTCTATCTGTCAGCAATCATATTTATAATGGAAGTGAAGTGGAAAAGTGCAACTTGGACTTATCTCACGCAGGGTTAGTACTTAACATGCACTTTATTACCAAACAAACTCTCACAACATATAACTCCTGAACTTGTTAGGTTAGGATTTAGCCCACTTCAGCTCTTTTTTCTCATTGTCATTACCCGATTTCTTACCTTATTCTCAGCAGCTACATCGCCAGCCCATCTACATTCCACGTGGTGCATCTGATAAACGAACGTTTGTTAAATAATCTAGTAAGCTATCTATCTTTGTTCAAAAGTTGATTTTATGGTAGTTGGCCAAATTTGTATGGTAGTTGGCTGTATTTGTATGGTAGTTGGCCAAATTTGTATGTAGTTGGCTGTATTTGTACGGTAGTTGGCCAAAAGTTGATTTTATGGTAGTTGGCCGAATTTGTATGTAGTTGGCTGTATTTGTATGGTAGTTGGCCAAAAGTTGATTTTATGGTAGCTGGCCGAATTTGTATGTAGTTGGCTGTATTTGTATGGTAGTTAGCCAAAAGTTGATTTTATGGTAGCTGGTCAAATTTGTATGTAGTTGGCTGTATTTGTATGGTAGTTAGCCAAAAGTTGATTTTATGGTAGTTGGCCAAAAGTTGATTTTATGGTAATTGGCCAAATTTTCTATACGGCTACAAAGATAGAAGCAAATTGAAGCTCTAATTCCTTCCACAATAGAAGAAAAACTAAAGCCTATGATGCATATCATGTACCCTTTCTTTTACCACAGGTTTCTAAAATGGAATAACAAACTCAGCCAAAATTAGGGACAGAAATAACCAGTGACATTAATTTCGGACTCCCTGGAAAAATGCTCTTTTGTTGATTCCTTAAAACATACTATTTTTATTCTTAGAAAATATCTTGGCGATGGAGTTAAGAAGCCCTCAGTCTTTGTAAGCACTTTAGGAATTCAGTGTAATTTTAACCTGTAACTGGTTCCTATATGGTCGCCTGCTATTAAAGATCTTTCTCTTCCAAAGCAGAAAAACGGTACAAAGGCGAAAGATTGGCGGAACATCTTTAAATATTCCTCTCCGACGTAGACTAAAATACCCTACTTAAGTTAACGCACTCTAGCCTCTGGCCCAAGGGCAAATGAAAGCTCTCTTTACGGTAAAAAATAAGAAACACGCTCAGCTTCCAAAAAAGTAATGTCATAATCATCAAATCATCCTGGGGGTTCACATTTTCCATATTAACCATAGAGGGTACACCAGAGATTAGGGCCATACCCCACCTAGGAATTTCTAAAATGCTGATACCCACCCCCCCTTCGTAATATTTAGATTTTGTTATTCAAAATCTTACGTACATTCACCTGAAAGAAGCTTAAAATGCCATTAACTTGGTATCTTTTTTCGGGTCGTCCTCTAGGCACAATTTATGCTTACGGGTCGTCGTCTAGGCACATTTTATGCTTGCGGGTCGTCCTCTAGGCACATTTTATGCTTACGAAAAGTCTTGTCTGAATACGACACCTTTTACACAATTTATAATGTCATTCCAATACGATCATGCATCTTTTTTGCTCTTGAAATGCATGTGAATGCGACGTCATTCACAGAACAAATTTAATTTCAAAATTAAGGCTCTAAAGTATAGTCAACTGAAGGATGCACGTCCGGCTCATAACCCACCAAAATAATGTCTTGCTCCACCTATGGGGTCTGTGCCCCACGTTGGGAATCACATTGCTGCACAACAGGCATTTTCTAACAAAAACCGAAATCTTTGGCTTAAAAATGAAGAAAAAACAGGTTACACTTTAAAATTTCTACAATCGCTGATCAGTATTCCAGACAAAGAAAAAACATTTATTTTCACATTAAAACTCATTTTGAAATACATAATAAAGGACGGAATTACTTGCATTTGGACGGAAAAAACTAACGAACATTGTCAGTAGGCCAAATTAAATAAATCCCCAAAAGGAGGTACAAATTCATAGGCACATGGTATATTAGCTATACAATTGTATACAACTTACACTAACATTTTTCGAAAGATACAAACTGATTTACTTCAAATAGGGAGGATATTGGGGAGGGCCAGTTCTCCAGGGCAGAACTTTCAAAAGAAAGGAACGGTCGGTAAAATTGCGGGACACATAATTTTTCAGCCAATTTAGATCCTGACGAAAACACTTTTCTACAGCCCCCCCCCCCCTAAAAAAGACAGTATGTATATTTTGTGCATCTGTTTTCTCACAAAAGGAAATTCCATCATCCCCTCTTTCCTCCCAAACAGGGGTTAAGTTTAATTATAAGACAAAAACCAGAGAGACAAAAAGAAATAAACCATTAACATTCCCCCTTCCATGCTCTTTCCAAACATGGCAACCATTGCAGTCATAGTTGCGTTCCAGCCATTCCCTCTCCCCTTGACGGGATCAGACATATCCCTACGCCATATGCAAACGTTTTCTAATTTTATGGGTTTGCAATTACTTTGTACTAAATTCTCGTAAATAGTTGGTTCATAAAAAAACAACTGATTATTAAGTCTGCAAAGAGCATTGAATGGAGAACCAAACTGTATTTCTTTTTCATTTTTATTTAACAAGTAACCTTAACCCTAATTGGTACCACTGGACACTTCCAAAACACGTAGCAATATTAATTAACTAAATACTACAGACATTAAAAGAAGACAAAATAAAACACAAAACACCATTTAAAATATTTAACTTTCATTTTTAACTTTTTTCGTTTAAAGAGGTAAGATTTTGGCAACTTAACATTACCCTAACAAGGAACTACATTACAAATTATTGTTCAAAGATTCACGATTGACAAGTATTTTTTACTAAACAATTCGGCTATGTTCACAGATTCACGATAGGTAGACGTTTTTTGTCAACAAAATTCGGCTTTGCTTGAAGATTGACGATTGGCAAATTATTTTGGCTAAACAATTCGGCTTTGCTCGAAGATTCACGACTGGCAAATATTTGCCAAGCAATTCGGCTTTGTCAAAATATTTTTGCTAAACAATTCTACCACGGAGATTCAAAAGATGTCGAATTAAAAAACATAAAGTCAACAGGAGAGCAATTATCAAAAGGATGTCTTCCGTTTTTTTTTTAACTCCTTATCACGACTATACAAAATTTTTTTCTTAAACAGGTCTTCAAAGTAGGTCAAAAATGACTTTTTGAATCGAAAGCTCTTATTTTTATTTATTTATACAAATAAAAACAAGAAGTAGGTATACAACACATTTTGTAAACAATAAAACTTAAAAACGTGTTGAAAACCAATTTGAGCAGAAGGAATCATATTTAAATACAATCCAAAAAGCTTTCATTCGATAAATTTTAGTTTGGCGAATAAGTCAGGATGACTTGCTTTCTAAAACGTGTCGTCACCGCTCAGCGATTTGGACCGCAGCCGAGAAAGCAGTAAAGCGTGGCAACAGGAAAATCAAAGATATAATGAGTCAATGCTCGCCTTTTCTCATTACTCGGGCTTGAGACTTGATTCAGCGTTGCCAATGCGGTATAATTGAACCGTTTTCGGTAGAATTTAGAGATAGTGGTAGAATAAGGTACATTCAAACAGAATCCAAAATATCTAGTACATTTTGATTGCATTCGCCAGGTTGAGTAACTCAACAGAAAAAAATCTTCATGAATCAAAAGGTAATTATTACAAGAGGAAAGAGCACTTGAAATCGGTTTCTAAGAGAGAGTGAAGGTTTGAGTTGAAATAAGGCTGCTTGATTTTCAGTTTACTCTAGGATTTTTGTTGGTTAAATGGAAACTGACGTCGAATGCTATAATTGTGCCACAAAAATCTTTTGTGGTACACCTTGGTCAAAAAAGTGCTATAGTTTATCTGAAAGCATTGGCAAAGCTAACGCTTGATATCGATAGCAACACTTGATATCATCTAGGCCGTTCCAAAGATTTTCATTAAAGACAAAGCTAGTGTTTATAAAATTCAATTAGCATCGATCCCCAAAATCCTTCGGTAACAGAAAAGACGAAATCCAGGACTGTGAATCCCCATCCTTTTAAAACCTCGTATTATTTGACATTATTTGTCCTGCCAGCAGTAGTCTTTATAGGCGGATCATCTTTGAACAGGCAGCTATTATTGGACACTCAACATAACTGAACAGCCTTGGAGTATTCCGACGGCTATGATTGGCTGCCAAGTCAATGTCGGCCCTGCTACTGACATGGTGGATGATGTCAATCAAGATGAGGCTTTAGTTCTCTATATATACTGAATATTTACATACAGCTTCTCTTTGATTGGTCCTCTATATATTTTGACAAAGTCTATGCTCGACTCCTAATGATGATAAATTTTTCATAGAAAAGTTCAATTATGGTTATGATAATTATAGCAATAATGTTAAACAGCCGTGCATATTGAATCAGTAACGTAAGCTCCGTGAAGTTTGTCTTAAATAGTAATGTAAAGTCTTGGATAAACACCAATAGCACAATTATACAAGTAGATATACACAAAGGCACATTTATAACTTCTGATTGTTTAGAAATACCAAATTTCTAAATTCCTCGATTGGTACTCGGTAATAAGTTGGTACATGGAATAAACACAGAGAAAACAGTAGGCCTGAAAGAGAAATGAAACGAAAGGTTATTAAGAGTAGGATAAAAAGGATAAAGATCCTCCAGAGCCATTGCTGGCGCATAGGGAGCCGAATCGACGTTTCAGTTGCTGGGTGTTTTTTAGAGGGACAAGTAGCAAGCTTGTCGCCCAACCTTGCTGCGGCGGGGTCGAACCCTGGTCCCCATATTCCCAAAGGAAGAACATCAATCCACTGTGCTACAACAGGTTATTAAGAGTAGAAGTGCTTTTAAAGAAAGATATAATTAAAGGTTTAATTAAAAAAAGAATAAGAAATACAAAAAGTTCGCTCCTTGGCTATAGGTCCCCCAACATTTTTTCCCACCTCCGCATCTGGCTTAGACGAAATTTACCTGCAGTCACTTAAAAAATCAAACTTGCAATGAAAAAAGAAACGTAACTTATTTAGAATACCCATTGCCTACTGAATACATCTCAGACTTACGCCAGGAGCAATAGCACGTACCATGTACTACACTTTAAACCACCGAAACCTATACTTTAATTCATTGTTTTTTTTTTATTAAAAAAGACAAAACAAACAAACATTCACACGGTCATTTATGCTGATGTTAAGGTGATTCTAACACAAGACTCCCGAAATAATACGAGGATTCAATGAGGGGGGGATAAGGGTAACCTCCCGTCAGAATTTGTCCTCACTAAAACTTCCATACCATTCTTCACATTTTTAGAGCAAAAGATACATTTTTACATTAATATTACTTGTCTCAATTAAGTGATTTAGTTTTTATATAATTTTATTCGCCAAGAAGACATTATTAACCTCAAAACCCTGACAGTTTGTTTAGTTTTCAGAGACCATTAGAAAGATAATATATTATAACTTTTTTTGGTTACTAAAAAATGTTAATTCAAAAAGATAACTGTTTTGAAAATACACCTTAGAATATGTGAAGTCTCTATTTCTTTCAAAATAAGATCGATAATTTAAATAAAATAAAAAGATGGATAATTTAACCAAAGAAAAAGCTTATATTAAAAAAGTTCTTCAAAGAGTAATTTCATGAAAAGATAAAATTAACACAGTCCCTGGTAACTTTCACTTGTCTCTGTGGCCTAACATTAATACCATCTTCCCTTAAAATACCCAGCAAAATATGTAATAGTTGAATAAGGCATTGGATTCTGAAACACGACCCTAGATTTCTATTTCTTCTTACTTTTGGACAATACATAAGAATAAAGAATATAAGAAGAAAGAATATAAGAAAAAGAAAAAAGAACATAAGAATACAAGAAAGAATATAAGAACATAAGAAAAGAAGATAGAAAGAATTTAACAGTATAAGAAATTTAACAGCTAACGAATTTAACCTAAATTTAACCTAACGAATTTAACCTAAATTTAACCTAACGAATTTAACAGCATAAGAAAAGATGATAGAAAGATGTGCTTACATTCAATCCACCCCAGATCCAGCAATAGAAAGCAACGAGGACGCCTCTTAACTAAAAGAAAAAGTAAATTATGAATAATGTAGGATAGCTCTCATTGATTAGAATGAGAAAATGTCTTGATTAGATAAAACCGAAATATTTGAATTTTCTGTAAAATTTATCTAAGGTACAAAACTACTCCTGGCAAAACCAGAAACAAAAGGGACAAGTCTATCTAGTCTTACCACCCCTTCCTCTTTGAAATGTCTTCCTCGATGTTTTTCAAAATTTATTATATTTTTCATAATTTTTTTTTGCTTTCTATTTTGAAGTTGTTCTTACCCCACGTTATGGCTAATAAACATGGCTAAAATAGCAAGGTGGAGTTTTCTGCCATTTTGAAGGGCAGAACAACAATTTTGGCCCATAGAAGAACAAAATGATTCAACTTCAAGAATACTCATTTCCCTCTCCTTCCAAAAGATTCCCCATCCCTCTCTTTGATTTTCTCCCACATACATAAAGACTTCAGATAAATACAGTGCTATTTTTTGCAAAGAAATAGATGTCTGAGGTCTTCCTTCCCTTCAATATTAAAAAAAATATCTTGGGACTATACCAGATTTTTTTTTTAATATATCCCGGTAATAGCTCACAGTAATTCACAAGAGGATACGTTACCAGGGCCGAATCCAGGATTTTTTGTTCGGGGGAGGGGTTACACACAAAAACTTTTTAAAACACATCAAAAATTTGCTTATATGTATTTTTGTTACGCTTTTACGACTCAAAAAACATTTCGAAGAAGGGGGGATGCTCAAATCCTCTACTCTCCCTGGATACGGCCTTAAATGTTACATACAAAATATTCAGGGAAGTGCAAAAACTAAAAATGAATTGTCAAAAATATGCAAAAAACTTTAAAAATTAGCGATATAAAAATGTTTCCATTTTTGTTCTATCATGTCTTTTTATGGAGAGCCGATATTCTGGACCTTTACCCAAGTTTCTCACTATTTTATTTATTATACGATTAATTTGTTTCAGTAGGGTTGAAAAAAAGTGCTTCGTCGCAACTGTCGTCTAGTTCATCCATTCTTAGCTAAATTTGATGGTGTAATTTCCAGATTAAGATACTTGCTCTTTAGGGGCTATTTTGCCCTTTTTTTTGAAAATAGAGCATATTTTAAAGGCTTGTAGCCAATTCTTTTGATAAAAATATTGTTGCCAAAATTTTGGTTTTTGGAGTTTCGGTTACTATTAGCCGATGTAGCTCCTTACCTACAGTCATTACCACGATCTGTTTGGTTGGGTGATTCTTTAACGAGGATCTGACACCTAATAAATTTCAGCACGGCTGAAATTTATCGACCTCCCCCATCCTCCTATATACAAATATATAGAAAATTTGCATTCCCGCAACAGAGTAAGGGTGGGGTATCATACAATAAATATAATCAATATTCACAGAAGGGAGAATAATTGAATTCATAGCTAGAAACAGCCAACCTTTTAGAGAAAATAGAAAGACTATTTCAGGAAGATGTTAAGCCAAATGAACGAGTTGTCAGACTCATATACACTCCCACCCCCTTCCCCCCTACAAGCTGATACGCTTTACATCCCTGCATCACATTAAGGGTGGAATAACACACCATGGATATCATATCACAAAATATAAGAAGGGAATACAATTCTGTTTCAGGATTACATGCGGCTTTTCATCAGTCTAAATGCTCTGAGGTATTTGGGAGTCACTGTCTCAGTCACAAGTGATATTCATAGTTACAATGCTGAGAATTTGCTATCTGTTAGATGGCAGGTAACATTTGTTCTTTATTTCTTTTGTGAGATTTGCAATTTCTATTCTACCACAAAGACACCAAGTAAGAAATAAATATATAATTAAATTCAAAAATGGTTGTTGGTGTTGATTTAATCGAGAACCTTAAGCAGTAAAGAGCCACTAGTGAAAGAAAGGGCGTCAAATTCTAGATTTTTGTTAAAACTTGTGATAGTATTATCTAAAAAAAGTCTATTGTTTAGATTAATTAAAATACTTTTTCCCGCAAAAAAAAATTGTTTAAGTAAAAGTAAAGAGCTATATTAAACAAAAGAGGAACAGAAATAAAATCAAACAATTATTCAAGCTTTAAGGAGCGTAAGCCACTATCAACAAGTACATGAAATCACAGAAAACACAAAGTGCAATAAATAACCAAGGCAAATTTAAAACGAACAGACACTACCCACAAAGAGGAGCAGGCCTAACACTCACTCAATCTTCTGAAGACCAAAATATCATACGGGCTTTACTGAAAACAATTGTTATTTTAAGCTGTGCATTTTTATTTGCCGTAACATCAAAACGAAGAAAGAAAATTACCGCATAAAACAAACATTATTGACTGCCAGTTTTATATATGCTGATATTCATTCCTAGAAGTTTCAGCTATTTTTGATCTAGAAAGTGATACAAAATAAAAAAATATTAACTGACATTTTTGAATAGCGAAGTCAACATAGCATGAGACAAGATTTAAGGCTAGTGCCATGTTGCTAGACCTAATGAAGGCTTCTGACACAGTTGACCATGGCCTATCCCCGAAAAAATGTGGTGCTTAAAGGATGCGAGGACGACATCCCGATCTTACAGGAAGCTGTCTTAGTAACAAGCAGCAATTTGTAGAGATGAATCGCATACAGTTGGGAATTGGCCCCATTGTTTGAGGCATCCCAAATGGATCTGTCCTAGGTCAAATTCTGTTTCTGTTGTTTATAAATGATATGCCGATTATGTAGACAATTGCTGTTTTAATGTATGTGATATGACTAAAAATCTATTTGCTGAAGAAAAAGTAGCTATAAGCATTGCAGAGACAGAAAAATAGCTCCAGATATAGATGAAACACGTTCTTGATATGTTGCATTCTTAGTTGATGGCAATTAGGTTTAAGAATAATCTGAGTAATTCAAATTGTGTCATTTCTCCCGATCTCCAGATTTGATCCTAGGATTCAGGCAATGGCACGATATGGAGCTTTAAAGGAGGCCCCTTCCTTTGATAAGATCCAACGTTTCAAGCGTCAATGCAGACTGTTTATAAAACTGCGTCTCGTAACCTTGGTATAATGACAAAACTTCGGAATTTTTTCCTAATTCAGACCTACGCCTTCCATACTTTTCCTCATCCATTTAAACACTATATATCAAACTGTAGAAGTGTTTTATTTCGCGAATTTTCTTTTACTTATCAACCTGTACGCGGTCTCCACACTAACGCTGTTTGGTCACTAGTTGAGCCTCATTCCCAAGATTCGATACGGAATGCATTTGACAGTATGCAATACCAGCTTCTGGACTTCGGCGGGTTTATAAACTTTGTTATAGACTATTGCCTGGTGTACATCTCCCATGCTTTGATAATTTAGCAAGCCTGGGTTTAAGCCCGTGATTATCATTCTTAGCCTTCTGTAGAGAATAGCACCCCACTGGTTATTTCAGCTCGAACGATGCCTTCTCTCCTTCATATGGCATAAAATTCTCTATGGCTTAACAAACAACTGTGTCTTGAAGAAGTTTAAAAAAAGTGTTGGGATTGGGATTCGAAGGGATAGGGCCCCGCTCAAATCCATGGAGACATCACTGCTAATAATATTTTTAAGTTAAGTTTTTTAAGTTAATTTTTAGCTTAAGTTAAGATCATCTGACCGCATCTTGATTGAAAAAAAAAGAAAATATAATATTTCTCAGCTTAAAAGTCTTACTAATAAACACCTTTCAGTTAACATAACATTTATTTTCTTCTTTTCTAGGTGTTTGTAAGAAGGGATAAATACATTATATGAGCCTATTAATATTACATGATTATGATATTATATTATAGAGGGTTGTTAAGGGGTTTACATTTATCAAGTATCTTCTTTATGCTATAGTACCAGGGAGAGGGGAACGTACTTCGCTCGGCGAAAAAAGACAGCCTTTTTAAGCTCCTTCGATAAACAACTTTAATTTGATTTTCGCTTTATTTGCTGTAGAAAACAAAACCATTAGGGTCTTGGACGTTGGGTATTTGCGATGCCATTCATAGAATTTTTTTCAAAATTAATTTCTGAAGTTAAAAATATCCCACTTTTTCTAATTTTTACAAATTAACACCCCCGTCCCCAACTCCCCCAAAGAGAGCGGATTCAGTCCGGTTATGTCAATCACGTATCCAGGACTTGTGCTTATTCCTCCCACCAAGTTTCATCCCGATCTCTCCACTCGAAGCGTTTTCCAGGATTTCCCGTTTTCCCCTCCAATTCCCCAAATATCACCGGATACGGTCGGGATTTAAAATAAGAGCTCTGAGACACGAGATCCTTCTAAATATCAAATTTCATTAAGATTCGATCACCCATTCATAAGTTACAAATACCTCATTTTTTTTCCATTTTCCTCTCTCTCCAGCCCCCCAGATGGTCGAATCAGAGAAAAGACTATTATCAAGTCAATTCGTTTAGATCCCTAGCACACGTACCAATTTTCATCGTCCTAACACGTCCAAAAGCTCCGAACTCGTCAAAGCACTAAAATCCCCCCCCCCCCAAATAGAGCAGATTCGTTTCAATTATACCGATCACGTATCTAGAACTTGTGTTTATTCTTCCCATCAAGTTTCATCCCGATCTCTCCACTCTAAGCGTTTTCCAAGATTTCTGTTTCCCCTTTCCAACCCCCTATATCCCAGGATTCGACTCGAATTGAAAATGGGGCCTTTGAGACATAATTTTTCTATACATTAAGTTTCATTAAGATTCGATCACCCTTTCGTAAGATAAAGATACCTCAATTTTCACGTTTTCAAAAATTTCTTATTTCCACCTCAAACTCCCCCAATGTCACCGGATACGGTCAGGATTTATAATAAGAGCGCTGAAGCTCATGGTCCTTCTAAATATCAAATTTCATTAAGGTCTGATCACCCATTCGTAAGTTACAAAAACCTCATTTTTTCTAATTTTTTCGAATTACCAACCCCCTCCCCCAACTCCCCCAAAGAGAGCGGATCCGGTCCAGTTATGTCAGTCACGTATCTGGGACTTGTGCTTATTCTTCCCACCAAATTTCACCCTGATCTCTCCATTCTAAGCGTTTTCCAAGATTTCCAGTCCCCCCAACTCCCTCCAATTACACTGGATCCGGTCGGGATTAAAAAAAAGAGATCTGAGTTATGAGGTTCTTCTAAATATAAAACTTCATTAAGATCCGATCACTCCTTCGTAAGTTAAAATCCTCATTTTTTCTAATTTTTCAAAATCAACCCTCCCTCAACTCCCCCAAAGAGAGTGGATCCGTTCCGGTTATGTCAATCACGCATCTAAGACTTGTGCTTATTTTTCTCACCAAGTTTCATCCCGATCCCGCAACTCTAAGCGTTTTCCGAGATTTTAGGTTTCCCCCTCCAACTCCCCCCAATATCATTGGATCCGGTTGGGATTTAAAATAAGAGCTTTGAGACACGATATCCTTCAAAATATCAAATTTCATTAAGATCCGATCACCCGTTCGTAAGTTAAAAATACCTCATTTTTTCTAATTTTTCAGAATTAACCCCTTCCCCAACTACCCCAAAGAGAGCGGATCCGTTCTGGTTATGTCAATCATGTATCTAGTTCGTAAGTTAAAAATACCTCATTTTTTAAAATTTTTCCGAATTAACTCGGGGAAACGACTATTTCTAATTCAATCTAGTCTGGTCCCTAATACGCCTGCCAAATTTCATCGTCCTAGCTTATCTGGAAATGTCTAAACTAGCAAAACCGGGGCAGACAGACCGACAGAATTCGCGATTGCTATATGTCACTTGGTAAATACAAAGTGCCATAAAAACAAAAAACTATGGTATGTTCTTCGAGAAAAAAACTATAGACATATATACAATTATTGTTCATATAATAAGGGAGATAAGCAAATATTTGCCATCCCCTTGTACAAGTTTGTATTATCCGGAGTGGCAATTAAACTAGTGCTGTCATTTGGTTGTATAGTATTTGGTATGCTAAAAAAATCTCTTTCTAAATTAAAATTAATTTTAGTTCATGAACGAAGTGAAAAATATTGATTTTATCAGCTGTGCATTATGAAACGTCAAAAATGGACAAAAACGGATCCATCTAAATACAGAGCCCACCGCATCCTGAAAATGTGACTTACATAAATATAATATCCACAAATAAGCCAGAGACCGAAAACAACTTGAAAAAGAATAGCGATTATCATCAAGATCATCCATGGGAAGAAAAATCCTCGAAGCTGTTTGTGCACACCAACGCACAAGTAGATTGATGAGATTATCATGCTCAGGAAATAAAATATGAACAAAGATCCAATATATTGTGCGCCTAAAAAGAAAATAAAATATAAACTTGAATCAAGATGAGAAAGAAGACTAATGAATTGGAAAAAACGACGCAAAGACACACACAAAAAAAATCTTTATGTGCTGAAAATGTTACAACAGAGAGTCAAAGGGATGGAGGAGGGGGTTGGTCATTGTGTTATTTGAATGTTCATAGATTGACAAAAAATGTGTCAATATTTTGCCCAATTATGATGAAATAAAAAACAATAATAATAATTTATTTTTGACCCGCTACAAAAAATCAAAGCGGAGTATCAATAAAAGAAACAAAACAAACACTACACAAAACAGAAAAAACAAGAAACTAAAGCAAACGAGTAAGGCCTCTGTGGGCGGGCAGATACTTATAAGTAGACTGGGGTATTTTGCCAACAAGCTCTGTGAGCTTCGACCCAATATCCGAGAAAATATAAATAGATATGAGGCTCCTATTCCTATACCATGGAGGCAGATACAATAGAAAACGGGAAAAACGGAAATAATAAGAACGGATTGAACTGATATCTTTTTTATGAAAAATAGGGTAAATACCAGAAAGAAACAAAACCGAATAATGGGTAAAAGCCGAGTATAATTTAGCAAGAGACTTTCTATTGTATCTACCTCGGTTAGCAACAATTTTAGAGTAACTTAATTGGATTTTCTTCTTGCAATCAGCAACAGTGAGAGTCCGAAAGGATTTTAGAGTTTTACTACCGTTAATTCCCAGCCACCGAAATGAAGAAACCGACGGGATAGAAAAAGATCCACAGATTAGAGGAGTAGTGATATTGCTATTAAATGAAAGATATTCACACTTTGAAAGATTAAGAGAAAGTCCAATCGCATGAAGTTTAGATGCTACTGTTGAAACAGACAAAGAGAGCCCTTTTTTAGTCCTACTGATCAAAAGAATATCATCCGCATAGGCAAGATAAGAAATATTTACAGAATTGAGGATGCAAGTAGGTGGGATAGAGGAAAGGACAGATGATATACAAAGTTTGGAAATAGAGGGGGAGAGGACAGCACCTTGCCGGACCCCACGTCGTATTGGAATTTTACTATCTGAAACCCTCATATCCGTTTTAATCCGCAAAAAGGAATTTGAATACCAATATCTAAGAAGAAAAATTACCGATATGTTGATACCGTGACTAAAAAGGGAAAAGATAGCTTGGGAAGGCGTAACAGTGTCAAAGGCTTCGGAGAGATCCAAAGCACATAAATGTAACTCGAATCCCTTTTTAGTAGCCTCAGTAAGAACATTAGCCAAAACTTGATGACCCTGCTGGCAACCTACCCCAGCTGAAAACCTAATCTGATTTTCACCAAAATATGCCGAAGAATTAACTGATGGCAGGAGAAGATACTCAAACATTTTGCTTACATTGCAGGAAACCGTTATAGGCCTGTAAGATGCACACTCAGTCGGAATCTTTCCTCTTTTCAGGATTGAAGTAACTGTTCCACACAAAAAACTTTCAGGCACAACCGAGGTGCATAAGCACATTTGAAACAGAAGTTGTAAATGTTGGACTAGAGCTGGACAATCAACATTTAGGTGTTTGACACTTATACCATCACAATCAACAGAGCTAGACTTAAGCTTCTTTATAGCTTGTGCCACCGAAACTAAATTAACTGGGAGGATCTGGTTCTGGCGGAGTGATATGGGAAGCGCAGAAATAAGAAACCTCATAAAAGTAGCATGAACAAAATGGTTTATAGTGTTGAAAATCTGGTCGTAATATTTGCACCAAGCAGCAGGACTAATTGGGCTACTTGTTGACGAAGAGTCATCGATTTTATTTGAATTTACCACATTTTTCCAATCGAAATTACTTGACGGGAATTTGCAAATTTTAGATTTTGCAGACCGTAAATACTTTTTATACTCTAATTTAGTTTTCTGTTTAAGCTGAAATACTACACCGCTACGTGGTCGTTCGCAAGAAACCCAAATACGTAGCCAAAATTTGGCTTTATTTTTCACTGATTTTAGACCCGGATCCCAAGACCATTCAGGCTTCCGCGTATTAAATTTAACACGTTCTTCGGGAACAGCCACCCTCTCAGCTTCCTTCATGCATGATACAATATCAAAATAATATTTATTCAGAAAATTCTTATCATTTACAAATTTAGATCCAACCCGAAGTAGCTGAAAAGGAACTTTTATCCTAGACAAAAAAGCTGTAAGGGCAGAAATATAAAGAGCCCAATTAGCCTTATTCCAATTTCGTCTGGTAAACCATCTACGATTCCCACGTCTATTAGAACTATCTTGCGACAGAGAAATACCAAGCATGAAGGAAATTGGTAGGTGGTCTATATCGCTTTCTATTTCATGTACAGAAACAGTCGAAACAGATAAATTGGGAGAGCAAAGAACATGATCAATATTAGTAAGGCTCCCAGAATGATGGATGTAAGAAAACAGACGATTCTTATCCACTAGCTTAAACTCAGATAAAGAATCGAAAACCATATCAGACCGAATATTTGAATTCAGTAAATCAGCATTAAAATCCCCGGCGACAACAAATTGATAACCGAGAGATGACGCGGATTCTGTCACTTTTTTCAAAACACTACAGGTCTTGGCAAACTTATTCAGTGATTGAACCGACCTACGATCACACGGAAAGTACACGTTAATAAGTATTAAATGTGCAATTCGCACGGCCAAGAGGTTTTCGTCACTATGGAACAGCACAGGCGTCGTGGATGAAAAGGAGCTACGTCTCAGTATACAGGCGAGGCCTCGGGAAGGTCTACCAAACATAGATCTTGCAGCACTCACAAAAGTAATATGGTTTGCACTCCGTTTCGACAAGTTGGTATTATCTGAAGATAAAAGATGCTCTTGAAGACAAACGATGTCATAGTTGCTCGAAAGTTCGTCAATGATGTGCTCTTTTTGACGTGTTCCATTTATATTGTACGAAATAACCGAGAATTTTTGTGACATCATTTTTTCATAGCGGTCGCAATACGAGACTTGAGCACTGGACATAATAGACTATATGAAGTGTGAGAATCGCCGCAGTTTGCACATTTAGGTCTATTTGTACAGGGCACATCTTTCGAAAAAATGTGATTTTCGGCGCAGCGCGCACATTTTTCCACCTGACTGGTACAATCGTTGATAAAGTGATCAGGAGACCTGCACTTAAAGCAACATCGCGGTACACTTACGAAATCATAAATTCTGAAAATCTCGTAACCTATTTTTACTCCACTCTTCATAGCGTCACGTTTTGCAAACGAATCTGAAAAGTCTAGCTTGATAGTTTGGGACAAACCAATTCGGTTTGCGTCAACGAATCCTGAGTCCATTTTGAATTCGGAAGCATTAAATGACAGCGGGATTCCTTTTATTATTCCAAGGTAACGTTTCTGCAGAATCTTCGTGCCAATACCCGAGACTACAGACTTCACAGACTCACAGAAATCAGAAGCTACCGATTTTTCAATGTTTACGAACAGTTTATCTCCCACCGGCCGAGTACTAGCAACCGAATCATGACCACTTAATTGATCGATAAAGTCTTTACGGCTTGTCGGATCTCTAATAGATGGAGGGAATTTAGAGACAACAATAGTAGAGTGGTTATCGGCAGGTTTCGAGGCTCCAGGCTGTGGTAATGGCGGGAAATGATTGGAAAACACATCAAAATGATAAGAAATAGTTTTTAGCTGGATACGCAGCTCGTTTACTCCCGAAAAGAGAGCAAGATAAGCTGTAGCTGGTATCAATGGGACTTCACTAGGGTTTAATATACAAAATACCGGGATATCGAAATCCTCTGTATTGCCCTTCTTGATAAAATCCACTATATCTCCTAAATGACTTAGTGGCGCTTTCAATCCAGTTCGCTTCTGAAATAAAGAATCTGGATACGGCTTGGACCCAAGCCACTTCTTCGCATTCACAATATCATCGACGTCAAAAAATTCTGTAACAAACTTCTTAATGATCTCATCATCAATTCCTTTTTCAACATTTTGCTGAACAAAATTTAACACCGGAGAATAATGCAAATTGTCCTCATCACCTCCGTGCATGTTAACTAATTATAGCGCGCTCACAGTGAAATGCGTGAAATGCACAGTGAAATAACTTGAATGCGGCTCACAGTGATTACAATCTTGAATGCAAATTAAATCATGAGCGATGGAAATTAAATAATAAGCGAGGGAAGCGTAGTTTCTTGCTACCTGATCCCCGCAGTTTAAGGGAGAATCCACTCCCGGCAGGTACAACGGCCCTAGCGACAAGAGAACTCCCCTCTTCTGCTCGCTTATTATCGCGTAATAAGGCGCTTCTACCGTTCCCAAAGTTAACAACTCTCTCTCTTTATTTACTCTTTTCTCTCTTTTTCCATCAGAAATATCGATCAATCAAAGTTCTAATTGATTCCTTTTTTATCTTTTTATCCAGCAATGGAATTGGAGTAAACCAGTCAGACAAGTTTTAATTAAAACCAATCTTTTGCCAAATTTTTCAAATTCTACTAGCTTCACTGGGATTAAAATTTAATATCCATAAGGTCACTGAGAAAGCTTACTCCTTTGATTTCGTTCATAAATATCCGATTTTGAGATAGATGCATTCACCTTGAACTCTAAATTGAAAACTGCATCTAAAACAAGGTAATTCTAACAAAATACACAGAATAATATCGAGAACACAGTCGAAGGATTCCCTACCACCCAATTAAAACCTTGAAACGCAAAAAAGCTTGACACAGAACTATACAACTAAAAAAAAAAAGCATTTCATACTATCAAATGAATTAATTCTTCTTTCTAATTTGGTTAAGTTAAGTTAGTAACACAGATGAAGGTATGATAATTTTTCTTAACTAAAAATAATATTTGAATTTTTTTTCCAGTTAACACAAATTTTAACAAACCTAAATTTAGAAGTAGATTTGGTAAAATTCTAATTAATTGACTTCTTGCTATCTTGGAAAGGGTTTAGGTTAGGAAAATGAAACTTTCAAGAATGGGTCTACAGGCTGAAGTATGTCCCGGGAAGGTATTTTGAAGTACCCACCTCCACTCCTTCTCCCTCTAGAGGGCCTTGAAATTTGCCTACATGACAGGTCCTATTGACATTTTGACAAAACAACATTTTAGCTTAATTTTCAGTTACTAGTTGCTTTTTCTCAGCCTTTAGTTCTGAAAATACAATTCCTGTTATTTGAGTAGAATTTTGAACCATATCAATGTTTTTTTTGTTCAAAATTTAGGAAATGTATTTGTATATCTTTAAAACCTTATAAAATGGGATTGAGCAAAGTTATGAAGCTGAAAACAATTTTGTTGTACTTCAATTAAGCAGAAGATCTATTTTGCAAGGTTTCACTTTTATAACACACATATTTTTAAAGGTCATCAAAGGTCAGGGCCCTCTAGAGGGAGAAGGAGTGGAGTTAGGTACTTCAAAATACCTTCCCGGGACCTACTTTAGCCTGTAGACTCATCCCTGAAAGCTCCATTTTCCTAACCTAAACCCTTTCCAAAATAGCAAGAAGTCAATTAACTAGAATTTTACCGTAGATTTTGCAGAAGTTAACCAAATTCTGGCATCAATATGCACAACCATGGGCGTACGTACCTTCTTGTCTAGGGGGGGGGGGGCTGAAGTTATATTGGCAGTTCACAAAACCTTACATTACAAGCAATTTCTATCATACCTCATACCACTAGTAAGCTTCAGCATTAATCTTCTTGGATTAGTGCTAAATCTTTCCAACATTATGGATAATTATTTCTTGTTTCACTTTTATTCTGTCATTCTTAATGTTTAATTTCAGCTTTTTAACCATATACCTTTTATTAACAACTTTTTTAGCCATTTACCTTTTTCAACAGCTTGTTCAGCCATATCCAGTGTAAATTTGAGGTTTTAGGGGGGCAGAAGCCCCTCCCCTCTGTCCACACTCCGTACGCTCATGTACACAACCAAAATTATGCTTCTGACACAAGTATTTCAGTTTAGTGAGCAAAATTTTTCGCATAGCTATAATCTACATTTTAAGGCAAAATCACGGTTACAGGAACAGCTGCAGCAGTAGAGAGTGAACAACACCCCTAGTAACCGACAGTTTACAAACGCATTTTAAAAAACTGTCTAGTGAGAACTCTCACATTTAATGATAATTCAGGAATAACTTTTATATAGATTTAACTTAATCGTAAAATTCAACTGGAAAACAAATTTTAGGACATTTTGAAAAATAGCTTGAAATCCCCTGAAAAATGATAGTGGATCGAAATGAAAAGTACCCCATTGGAATTAAAATTGTCAAAAATGCTATACTGGTCAATAATAGTCCCTCAAATTGAGCAATAAGGAAAATTACTTATCTGCATGAGTAGCAGTGTTGTGCCTTCTTTTTTCCCCAGGAGTGACTGCATCGAACAAGCGGTCATATATTAGTGGAAAAGGGCTCATTTGAATGGATATCGCAATATATAAGGTCCTTAGAGGTTTTGACCCCCCCCCCATTTTGAAAAATAAAGGAAATAACTTTTCTGCATGGTTAGAGAGGATGTGTGTCTTTCATCTCAGATCGCAAAGTTTTTCTGTCAGAGATCCAATTAAGGCTGGAAGATCAAGAAATTCAGAAATGGTGGAACGACCTTAGCCAGTCGGAAAGCTTTAATTTCTTACTATAAGGTGAAAGAAAATTATGGTGAAGAGTTTTATTTTAAATTAGGGATTTCAAAAGAATCCCTGAGGTCATGGATGCAGATGCAAGCAAAAGTTGTTACCCGAAAATTCGGTATACTTGCCCGATTTGCGGTGATTTTGATGGCCTGGACCATTTTCTTTTCAGGTGTCAGGGGCTAAAAGAGCTAAGAGGGAGCTTTCTTTGGCTGGGTGGTCGTGAGCCCCTTCTTGGAACTTTGAAGCCGACGTCAAAAATAAATATGGTAGAAGTGGGAAATTTTGTCCGGAAGGGTCTTATTAATCGAAAGTCGAGTGTTACATGATTTAGTTTGTTTGTTGTATATGTATGTATACGGCCTGGAAAATGGCTTTAAATACAGTCATTCATTCATTCATATACAAGTGCATGTTTGTGATTTGTACTGTTGTTTAATTTCCTTGCTTGTTGGTTATTTATTTATACTTTTTTGTGTATATAGTCCATAGGCTTTTGAAATACACTTATCTATCCATCTATCTATTTTTCTGCCATGGCCAACAGGCATCCACAAGGTCGCAGAGATAAATTCAGCTGCTGATTTAGATCCTAATTCTTATATATACGTCCTTCTTATATATAACACTTAATAATTCCATCGTGAAGTGCCATGTGGCACCACAAATGGCACATTGGTACCTTTTCTGGAATATAAAAACCACAAAAAATACAATGGAACCATTGCAATCTGCTTGGTCAAAAGTGCTTTCGGTAGGTTGCAATCCCTCTTTTTCATACACTCCCTTAGTAATTGAACACTAAAAACAAGGAATGAAAAAAGCCTATTGAAAATAAAATGTTCGTTTGTTTGTTTTCATTTGCCCTGTGGCAGTGCAACGGCTTGGTCTCTGCTTGGTAATAAGAGGCCCGGTGTTTTATCCAAAAGTCACAAGGTCAGGCGACAAACTTGGTACTTGTCACTGTAAAAAAGAACCCGGAAAATGAAACTTCAATTACTGTCGACGCCATATGCACGACCAATGTCTCTTGAGTGTCTTTACACTTTATTCCTCCTTGAATTATATTTCCACCAGCGACAGAATTTGCGTTCGCTATATGTCACTTGGTTAATACCAAATGCCATAACAAGAGCTAAGAGCTCATATGGCACTTGTGACGAGGCAAGAAGAGCTAAGAGCCAAGAGCTCATATGGCATGAGCTCTAGCAAAATTTTAAGAATCAATAGATTGATTTAAAAGGAAAATCAGTGGCTTAATGCCGGTCGGGATTTAAAATAAGAGCTCTGAGTCACGAGGTCCTTCTAAATACTAAAATTCATTAAGATCCGACCACCCACTCGGAAGTTATAAATACCTGATTTTTTCAAATTTTTCCTCTCCCTTCAGCCCCCCAGATGGTCGAGTCGGGGAAAACGACTTTATTAAGTCAATTTGTGCATCTCCCTGACACGTCTACCAATTTTCATCGTCCTAGCACGTCCATAAGCACCAAATTCGCCAAAGCGCTGAACCCCACCTCCTAACTCCCCCAAAGAAAGCGGATCCAGTACGATTACGTCAATCACGTATCTGCGACATTTGCTTATTCTACCCACCAAGTTTCATCCCGATTTCTCCACTCTAAGCGTTTTCCAAGATTTCCAGTTTGGTCCCCTTCACCCCCCCAATGTCAACAAATCTGGTCGGGATTTGAAATAAGAGCTCTGAGGCATTATTTCCTTCTAAATATCAAATTTTGTTAAGATCCGGTCACCCGTTCTTAATTTAAAATACCTCAATTTTTCTAATTTTTCCAAATTAACAGCCCCCGCTCCCCCAAAGAGAAGGGACCCGTTCCAATTATATCAATCACGTATCTATAACTCGTACTTTTCTTCCCATCAAATTTCATCCCGATCTCTCCACTCTAAGAGTTTTCCGAGATTTCTATTTCCCCCTCCAGCCCCCATGTCCCGGATCCGATTCCAGTTAAAAAATGAGCATCTGAGACATAAGATCCTTCTATATATCAAGTTTCAATAATATCCGATCACCCATTCGTAAGAAAAAAATATCTCAATTTTCACGTTTTCCAAGAATTCCGGTTTCCCCCTCCAACTCCCCCGAATGTCACAGGATCTGGTCGGAATTTAAAATGAGGGCTCTAAAGCACAAAATCCCTCTACATATCAAAGTTCATTAAGATCTGATCACCCGTTCATAAGTTACAAATACCTCATTTTTTCTAATTTTTCCGAATTACTCCCCCCCTCCAACTCCACCAAAGAGAGCGGATCCGGTCTGATTATGTCATTCACGTATCTTGGACTTGTGCTTATTCTTCTTACCAAGTTTCATCCTGATATCTCCGCTTTAAGCGTTCTCCAATATTTCAGGCCCCCCCCCCAATGACGCTGGATCCAGTCGGGATTTAAGATAAGAGATCTAGTTACGAGGTCCTTGTAAATATGAAATTTAACTAAGATCCGATCGCTCCTTTGTTAGTTAAAAATACCTCATTTTTTCTAATTTTTCAGAATTAACCCTCCCCCAACTCCCCCAAATAGAGCGGATCCATTCCGGTTATGTCACTCACGTATCTAGGACTTCTGATTATTTTTCCCACCAAGTTTCATTCCGATCCCTCCACTCTAAGGGTTTTCCAAGATTTCAGGCCCCCCAACTCCCCCCCCCCCCCAATGCCACCGGATCCGGTTGGTATTTAAAATAAGAGCTCTGAGACACAATATACTTCTAAATATCAAATATCATTAAGATCCGATCACCTGTCCGTAAGTTAAAAACACCTCACTTTTTCTAATTTTTCTGATTTAACCGTCCCCCCACTCGCCCCCAGATGGTCGAATCGGGGAAACGACAATTCTAATTTAATCTGGTCTGGTTCCGGAGAAGGCTGAAAATTTTTATTTTTATTTCTTTTTAAATGAAAAAAAATGTTTATGTGAGCGCAGTATTCTCTAGCCCACATAATTGCTTTTTATAAGGCTACAGTTCCAGTCTTCAGAGAAACGGGTTTATTACTAATGGTCCAAAGAATACAAAATAAAAAGACAGGGAATTATTGCCCTATACAGAGAAGAAATTAGAAATATGTCCCAAAACAAAAAGAAAGAAATAAGTAAAGAAAGAGATGGGAAGAGAGAAAGAGAAACAGAGATTGAGTGAGGGAGACTTACTTCCAGAATGCCTGTCAGTTTCAAACATTGGGAGATAGAACTGATGAGACTCTCCACCATTCATGACAAAGGCAACATATGTGATACATACGACACTCATCATCTAAAATGAATTTCATAACTTTAAAAAAATACTATAGAATAATTTATCCTATTATTAACAAACATCAATACGAATAAAACAAGTGTAGGTATTTCAGATCGAATATTCCCCTAAAAAGATCCAAAAGCTCATATGGCACTTGTGATGAGGTTGGAAGAGCCAAGAGCTCATATGGCCCTTATGACGAGGTCGGAACCTAAAATTAGACCCTGTATTAGAGTTATCGATTTTGCTGTTCTTTGTTTATTCACAACCCCTTGGACATAGGGCCGAAATATTCATTAAAAAATTAGATTTCCACTGTCTTAAAAAAAGATCCTATTGTTCATCTTATTTTTAATGTTTGTGATGGAAAAAAGTGCGCTCTTTGTCACAATTTGCGCTGTCTGCCTTTTTGGAACCACGGAGAGATTCGACCCAGAAGGAGAAGAAGGATTTTACGGTCTTTTCCCTAAGGCCTTCTCTAATAGAGATGGTGCTGTAGCAGGTAAACTCGGGAGCAGTGAGACCCAGTGTCCTTCTTGGGGGAGGGGAAGGGCACAAAAGGGACCCTAAATTATCGACATCAATAACTCTACCAGAAGGCGTCATCAGATGCAAGCTGGACTTGGCGAGGAATAACACATAGTCCTTGTAGTAATTTTGTGTGTTCAATCATCAGCTTCTAACTACAAGAAGAAAGTACAAATTGGAACATTTTCTTCAAAAACCCTTCCTTAACTGTTTTACTGAGGTCAAACATAATAATAGGAAAAACGCAAATTTTACATGTTCTGAGGTAAGAAACTTGGGAGACATATAAAGTATTGGAGAAGAGGGGGGGTGATAGGTACCTTAATTTCAGGCATCAGAGTATCTACCTATAAAAAAGACCAAATCTCTGGCAGGGGGAGGGGGTGAGTTAAAAAGTCTCCTGGTATCAGCAGATTTACTTGCCAGGCTGGAACAATTCATTCGGACCAGGACAAGAGCTACTTGTTTCAGGAGCCCCTGATAGATCACACTTTTGCTTGGGAATGGCCTTAATTAGGTCATTTATATCCATCACAAGCACTTATTGGATCTCAATTAAAATTAGTAGGTAAAACTAGGTAGGAGTTTAGTCATTTTCATTTTGGGGGAAGGGTCGAGTCCAATAGCTTATAGATCATTCTCTGCTAGAAGCCAGTGCCTATGAAGCTTTTTCATTATTGAGGTGCTTCTTGAAATTCGCAAATAGATCGTTTCATGGACGTTCCATGAACACCGGATATCGTCCAGGGCGGAAACATAGGCGACAGAAACAGAAACGTTCTGGACCCAGAAAAATTCTACTGAATCCAGAGCCATCTACGGATTTTCTACGGAATACTCCTGACGATTAACAGATTCTAAAAAGGAGCTAGTGGAAACATCCTCACGATGTTTACGCACGATCTTCACATTTCAAACAACAACAACGAAAAAAAACGTTCTTGTTCATCTTTTTTCAGTAAAAGGAGCAAAAGTAATCTTGAACATTTATCAGTTTAAGGAGCAATGTCACTTCTGGAGAGCCGTCGTCTTTGAATTCACTAAGTATTACGAAGTTGGTATTTATTTATAAATGTAATTAACAAGGCCAGCCGCATAATTAGCTCACAAAAAAAGAAGAAATAAATGCAAAGCGCTGTTTCCAGTCTGGAATGCTATATAAAATCCAACTAAAATTACTATTATTTCAATTAGCACTTAAAAGAGCAAATAAACAAATTACTCCAACAGTGTAGTAGACAATTGATTACCTGCCAGTTTTGAGATTTGAATTTCAAATACATACCAACCAGTAAGTTGTTATAATATAGGCTTCTTATTTAGATTGTATCTTCTTTACTTAAATCGAAGAATAAACCGCAGCAAAGCTTTGATTACAATCTCAAACTTTCTATAGCACATAAATTGAAAATTGTAATTATTTCCGTAAATACTAAAATAATCAAATAAATATAGTTCTTACAGCAGTGTAGTAAGCAACAGAATACGTGCCAGTTTTGAGATTTGTATTCCAAATGCATGGCGACCAGCAAGTTGTTAAAATCGGCATACTGGCTTCTTACTCAAATCGTAAATGAACAAAAACCTAAAAATATAAAAGAAGAGATAAGCACACATGGCAAAAAGCGAACTTCCCTGGGGAACCAGAGAACTTTTAAACGAATATTCTACTTCGAGCTTCGATATCCCAAATCACCTTGTCCAGGAAATATTTCTTAAGTCTCGTCCTTAAGTCTAATGCCAAACAGGCGCTCGTCAAATCCTAATTCTTTAGTAAAATGTTGACATAAAACATGTCTTCAAACCAAAAATTCCATCATACATATTTGTTCCGAAGCTTGCTCGATTTATGACGAATTTTCGTTTCCTTTCAATTTAAATCAAACTCATAAACATATGAAATACTCATAAACATATACTCATAAACATATGAAATACTCATAAACATATACTCATAAACATATGAAATACTCATAAACATATACTCATAAACATATGAAATACTCATAAACATATACTCATAAACATATGAAACTTTATTTCTTAAATTAAAAATTAAAATATAATTAATTTAAGTCTATTTATAAAAAACAAAATTACAGTAAAATTTTCAAATTTTAATGTGGAACATTAACCCAACGATTTTAGGAAAACCTTAATTGAATCACTGTATAAGAAAGGTGATAAGAGATGAGTGTAGTTATTATCGAGGCATTAGTCTGTTCTCCGTAGGTAGCAAAATAATTAGTAAAATGCACTTTTTAGACTTAGAGATGTTGTGGAAAAAGTTATAAGAGAAGAACAGTGCGGACTTAGAAAAGGTAGAGGATATGTCGACGAAATTTCCACTCTTAGGTTAAAAATTCAGAAGTGCCTGAGTTGTCAAACACGTTTGGTCCTCAGTTTTATAGATTATGAGCAAGTGTTCAAATCTGTTGATAGAAGAGCTTTAGCAGAGGTCTTATCTTTGAATAGTATACCAGATAAATAAATTGAAGTGATGGTGCTATGTACGAGAATAGCACTGCTGCGGTTAAGGTAGGAAATGAGGTTAGCAGATGATTTTGTACTAAATCAGGAGTTAAGCAGGGTTTGTGTTCTATCTTCGTTTATATAGATCATTTTGATGGACTTTGTCTTAAACAGCACAGGAAAGGCAATCGGAGACCACGGAATCAAATGGGTAGGAAAAACTCTTCTGAACTTAAATTATGCTGATGATTTAAGAATCCTAGATGAAAGTATGAGCAAAATGAATGAACTTTTAGAGGTTTTGCGAGTTTAGGGTGCTTTGAAAGCTAGAATAGTTTTGAAAATTGAAGACTAAGTCACTAAGGCTAAGAATTCAGGAAGAAGAAAAATTAAACGTTGGGTAGCGAAAAGATTAATAAGGTGGGCAGCTTCACTTACCTTGGTAGTATTATTAGTAAAGACAGTGAGAGCAGTGAAGATGTTAAAAGTAGAATGGCCAATGCTCAGGGTGTTTTTTCACAGTTAAAACAAGATTGGAAGAACAGGAATATAAGTCTGCAAACCAAGATTAGAATATTGGAAGCTTAAGTGACGACAGTGGTCAAACTTGGCTCTGAAGCATGGGCGCTTCCAAAAGCGGATGAACGTTAGCTGGATGTTTTCCAGAGAAGTTGCCTACGGATTGTTCTAGGTCCCCGGCTGACTGACCGCATTTCAAGCGTTGGGCTTTACGAAAATCGCGGTTCAATCCCCCGCTTTCAAGGGTTAAAATGAACGAAAGGTTGAGATGGCAAGAGCACGTTCTGCGGATAAAGGATGACAGATTGCCGACGACTGTCCTTTTCGGCCAATCCTCCAGGGCTAAAAGGAACGCATGTCGTCCTCGTCTGGGGTGGGAGGATGTCATACAGAAAGATTTAAAGGAAAGGGGAACTTCCTGGGAGGGTGTAAATAGGAAGGTTTTGAACAGATTGGGATGGAGGAGGAGCATCCATAGCTGTGTTGGCCTCAGGCGGCTCGGCTGTGGTGAGTTGTTAGTAGTAGTAATATTATATATAGTAGTAATATATATATTAATAGTAGAATACTGCTATATATATATATATATATATATATATATATATATATATATATATATATATATATATATATATATATATATATATATATATATATATATATGTATATATATATACATATATATATATATATATATATATATATATATATATATATATATATATATATATATATATATATATATATATATATATATATATATATATATATATATATATATATGTATATGTATATTGTAGTATAATAAATATGTTAGTATAGTTATACTAGTACTATCCTATAAATTCTACTATAGCAGTAGTAGTATATGTGGAAAGAGGGAGGCTTTGAATAGATTGAGATGGAGGAGGAGCGTCCGTAGCTGTATTGGCCTCAGGCGGTTTGGTTCTGTGGTGAGTTGTTAGTAGTAGTAGTATTTTCAAATTTCCTTAGGGGGAATAATGAAACTCAACCTCATGAGAGGATATATTCTCTGTACAGGTGTGATCCTGAGGATTATCCGAGAACATATCATCCAAAATGTTAACAGTGGGTTTGCTCTCAATCGTCTTTAAACGAATTTGCAATTATGAATACAAAAAAAAAAAAATAGGGAATAACATATAATAAAGTTTATAATTGAAATTGATTGATTTATAATTAAAATATAATTAATAAAATTTATTTTTTTAAAGAATTAAATACATAAAGTTCTCAAATTTCACCAATCCACTGAAAGAATATCTGCTCTACACCAGTTTGATCATGAGGAATATCAAAGAGCATTTCCATCAACATATTATATCAGTGGGTTGTGGGTCTCTACTGGTATGATCATGAGAGCTAGAAAAATACATATAAACCAATATACTTTATCAATGACCTACTTTTTTATACTTTAAACGAATTGACAAAAATATAAACCAAAAAAAAATAAGGAATTACGTATAAATTAAAATTAAAATGTATTGACTTATTATTAAAGTTAGTGAATTTAATATTAAATAATTAATAAACATTTATAACTAGGTTATAGTATATTCTTTCTTCTTTTATTTTATAATTGATACAGATTTATTTTAGCTTTATTTTAGAATATGGCTCAAATCCAAGCCATGGGCGAACTTTGGGAACTGTGTGAAAATCTAGGAATAGTATGAAAGAATCGCGAAAATACTAGGCTTTGGAGGGCATAGGTTTAAAAAACTCCGCCTCGCCACGCATAAGCGCCTTCTCCCACTATTTGTCATTGCATCATTTCATAGTAGAAAACTGTAAATCTAGACCAAAACTTATTCAATACCATTAGAATGAGTCCTTTAACTTGTATATAATGGAACTTTTCATTATATTGGGAACCTTTTCCTGGGTATATTTTTCTGCAAGCAAAAATCATTTATTTGGGATATACTGGGTTAAAGACCCCTATTTTTATAATTATTACTTGTCAAGCAAAAAATCCTATGAGGCTAAAATGTCGAAGGTATCAACTCTGGGTGATGCAAAGCATTGTGAACAAGAAATTCTATCCATAATAAGATTGAAAATATAATATTTCTATCTTACAAACTTCCTTAGTCCAAAAGTAGCCTACTTTATCCTGTCAATTACAAAGGCATGTAGCCTACTCATGGGATACCATAGCTACAATGAGAGGGTCACAGTTCTAACCATGGGTTCCACAGGAGGGGCAGGGGGAGAGCAATGGCCTTCCCTGTGAGACGTAATACCATTAAAAATTGCATACAAAGGGAAAATGAGATATTTTTCCCATCTAAATCTTGGCAAAACAGAGCCCCCCTCCAATTTGCTATAGGTCTTTAAGGTCCAAATAAGCCTCTTTTTCCTAGTTTACAGAGCTTAAAAATATTCAGTCTGGCAGAATTATTTGATGCAAAATTTCGTTAGGCTTTACTGGGTTTTAACAGAGCCATGATAATACCTTGTCAACGACATTTTTACTATAACAAGCAGATTTTTTTTTAGAATGTAATTTTTCTGTAAATAATTTTTGGTGGTTATTATACCCTTAGTAAAAGCTAAACATTTGAAAATCATAATAAAAAGACAGATCTTTCACGCAATATTTTTTCTATATATATTTATACATTTGAAACATTTTAAGATAAACAGGATAGTAAACAATCATGGCAACATTTAGTGTAGTGAAACCATAGAAAAGGTTAAATAAAATTTGCAAGGTTAATTTACTTACAGATTAAATAAAGAAAAACTAATTTTTTTCTGAAAGTAAGGAGCGACATTAAAACTTAAAACGAACAGAAATTACTCCGTATATGAAATGGGTTGTCCCCTCCGCAATCCCTCGCTCTTTACGCTAAAGCTTTTAATTGTTTTAAAAAGTAGAATTGTGGCAAAGAGTCAAACTTTAGCGTAAAGAGCGAGGGATTGCAGAGAGGACAACCCATTTCATATACGGAGTAATTTCTGTTCGTTTTAAGTTTTAATGTCGCTCCTTACTTTCAGCTAAAAAAATTAGTTTTTTTTTTATTTAATTTCTGAACGTTTTTGAATTAATGCATGTTTGGTTTTGGCTCTCCGCACATAAATTATTAAAATGAAATTTGTATATTAATTCTTTTTTTGGCTAAATGGCTTTCTCTTAGTTTTGATCAGACGATTTTGAGAAATAAGGGGTGGAGAAGGAGGCCTAGTTGCCCTCCAATTTTTCGGTTACTTAAAAAGGCAACTAGAACTTTTAATTTTTAACGAACATTTTTATTAGTAAAAAATATACGTAACTTAAGAATTAACTTACGTAACAAACTTTCATAACCTTATATTTTTATTATGTATACGAGGGGGTTTGTACCCTCGTTAATACCTCGCTCTTTACACTAAATCGTAAGTTTTGCCCCAATTCTTTAAGAATGACCCCTGAATCAGAAAGGCCGTAGAATAAATAGTTGAAATTACTAAAAATACTTTAGCATAAAGAGCAAGGTATTTATCTCCTCCTAAATACCTCGCTCTTTATGCTAAAGCATTTTTAGAATCCCTCATATGCGTAATAATCTCTGTTCGTTTTAAGTTTCAATGCTACTTCTTCCTTTCATTTGAAAAAAAAAACGTTTTCATATTTATTTTTAATTGTTTTCTTATAGTAATGCTAGAGAATCCTGCACCCTTTTCATTGAATTTTTCTTCCCCCATGACAGATTCCTCCAAAGAGATCCTCCAACGTAGCCCCCTCTCCTCATTCCCACCCCCAAACAAAATAAAATCCCCCTGAAAATGTCTGTACACTTTCCAATTACCATTTCTATATGTAAAAACTGGTCAAAGTTTGTCACTTGCGGCCCCTCCCCCAGGGATTATGGGGGAGTAAGTCATCCCCAAAGACATAGCTATTATGGTTTTCGACTATGCTGAACAAAATGGCTATCTCAAAATTTTGATCCGCTGACTTTGGGAAAAAATGAGCGTAGGAGGGGGCCTAGATGCCCTCCAATTTCTTTGGTCACTTAAAAAGGGCACTAGAACTTTTCATTTCCGTTAGAATGAGCCCTCTTGCGACATTCTAGGACCACTTGATCGATACGATGACCCCTGGAAAAAAAAAGACAAACAAACAAACAAACAAATAAACACGCACCCGTGATTTGTCTTCTGGCAAAAAATACAAAATTCCACATTTTTGTAGATAGGAACTTGAAACTTCTACAGTAGGGTTCTCTGATTCACTGAATCTGATGGTGTCATTTTCGTTAAGATCCTACAACTTTTAGGGGGTGTTTCCCCCTATTTTCCTAAATAAGGCCAATTTTCTCAGGCTCGTAACTTTTGATGGGTAAGACTAAACTTGATTGAACTTATATATTTAAAATCAGCATTAAAATTCGATTCTTTTGATGTAGCTATTGATATCAAAATTCAATTTTTTAGAGTTTTGGTTACTATTAAGCCGGGTCGCTCCTTACTACAGTTTGTTACCACAAACTGTTTGATAAAGGAAGTTCCATGACAAACTAACATTATTTCTTAAAGAAATATATTTAAAAATTAAGCCTTAAACAATTAGCCTTTATTTTATTTTGATTTCAGGGCCTTCAGAACTCGTAATAGAAAAACAAATGTCAGAACAATTTAGCTCAAAAGCTAAAACACTAAAATTGGAACAACCTTTTTTTATAAGATGCCTATTAATGAATGCATTCGTTGAGACATTTTCACATTTCAATGCTAACGGGTGCTCTGCCATGTCCCATTAGGGTTGCCACCACGGTCTGTTCCTAAAGTGTTACAACTGCCCAAATTTGCGTGTTACATAGTGATTTTCGGCGCTATGGTAAAAAAAAAATATACATGGACTTAACCAGAGTCAGCCTAAAAATACACTTAAAGTTAGTCTGCTCCTAAGCTGTAAAAGGTTGATGGCAAGGCCACATCCAGGATTTTTTTTTGAAGAGAAGAGAGATGAGGAGGGAGGTGCAAATAATTTACCAAAACATATTTTTAATATGCGGTTTTGTTGCTTTTATACAATTCAGACAAAAATTTAGGGGGACATGGTCTGTCCCAGTAATCCTCCCCCTGAATAGAGCCATGGTAAGTGCAATGGAACAATTGATGCATATTCAGGTCTTTTATCAGCCATCATTATTTATCCTTAGACTAAGCTTGAATAGTCTATCAAAGGATTACTTGATTTTAATCAGTCTTCAAGAGATATAATTAGTAGCGATTGCAAATTTCCATTATTACTTACTGATTTACACATTACTTCAGTAATTTACTTCACATTACTTCAGTAATTTATTTCATATATTTCTGGAATAAAACAAAAATCAAATCTTACCTGGCCAAAGAAATTTTGTAAACCATATAATCCATACCAAAAATTTTGTAACGTGTTAAGAAGAAACAGGAATTTTTGAAAACTGTTGTTTTTCTGAATACTAAATTTTCAGAATCCTGCAAAATTTGCCACTTTTTAAGCTACCAGCAAGATAACAAAAGGAAGTGTTGGTCTATATTCTTATGTAAGCCAACACTTCCTTCCTGTATCAGAAAATTATAATTTGCACAAATCTGCAAACATATTTTAATTGAAAATATTTTTAGTATAAGTAAATGAAACTATACAATAATATCAAGCTAAAAAACTTGAAGTTTAACAGCCAACCCAGAGAGAGCATACTCAAATTTATTTCTACATACACAGACACATAACAGTTCATCTTCCTAACCCAAAGAAGAGACTTATTCTATGATTAAAGGAAGTGTTTTAGCACATGGTCCTTCAATATGGTGCAAAAAAGAAGAGCTCGCAGCCGTGCCTTCAACATTAAATTCAACAACAGGTTTCCCTCTTGCAGAAACTTGTGGCGCAAAAGCTGCAGCAGGATAAACAACAGAGGATGTTCCAATCACAAAGCACAAATCACACTCATTCACAAGTTCATCCACTTTTTCTAGGACACTTTGGTCCAAGGATTCACCAAACCAAACAACTCCAGGACGAACTAGTCCCCCACATTCATCACATCTAGGCAAATCTTTTAAGGGGATGGATATATCTTCTGCTTCAGGAAGCCCTTTCCCCTCCAAACCTTTACAGATAGGATTATCAACATTGTGTTTTCTTACTTTGCATTTAGTACAAATTGTTTCAAACAAAGACCCATGAAGGCGGTAAATTGTTTTTGATCCAGCTCGAAAATGTAGATCATCAACATTCTGTGTGACAAGGCTAAATTTTTTATTATCATTCAACAGCTGATTCTCAAGCTTCACAAGAGCTACATGAGCTGCATTTGGTTCGCATTTAAGAACTAATTCTCTTCTGTAATGATAAAATTCCCATACAAGAGCTGGATTCTGCCTAAAAGCCTGAGGTGTAGCTAAACTTGTAGCATCATATTTCCTCCAAAGTCCTCCAGCCCCTCTAAAAGTAGGAATACCTGATTCTGCAGATATTCCAGCTCCAGTGAGCACAAGAACATGAGAAGCTGTTTTCAGAATGTTTCTCACTTTTGCAATTTCAGATGACAGTTTTTCCAGCATCATATTTTGAATGTTGACAAAATGCAATGTATTTCTGAAAATTATAACAAATTTTCAATACATGGAAATACATTTTTCAATTCCAGGAGACAGGCTACATCATAAATAATCATAACATGGATGTTACAAGTATTGGCCACTGATGGGCATACCCAGATATAAGGGAAAGACTCCACACTTCAGACACAACCAAAGAAATGTCTGATGCCCCCACCCTTTAAGGTTCTTCAGACTCTCTCTCTCTTGTTAAATTTACATCCTCAAGTGTTACCCACCGACATCACAAAGCTGATTATAAAACCAATATAAAAATATTATCTGTACTTTTTATCTCTGTTTTGACTTTTACTTAGATTAGGCTGAATATAAAACAGCCACTTTCACCAAAAGATTACAATACATTTATTTACTTGCATTTAAAAATAACCTATTTTCATTATAGTACAAAAGAAATACAAACGAAAATACTTGTCATATAGTTTAATTTCATTAAAGTGCAAATGATGCAGTAGGCTTTAGACTTTCGCATTTATGAAAGGGGGCAGTAGCCAAACTCTTGTTTGTAGTGTTTTTTTTTAGATTTGATTTGAATATTCAATTTAAGTTTTACTTCTTTAAGATCTATTATTCATTTATATTAGTATCTATTGTATGATTATTAGCAATGATTAATATAAAAAAAGCAAAGTTTTTCCAAGGGAAGTAAAGAGCAAAGTTCTTAAAACAAACAAAAATTATTACTTCCCATCCTATCTAACATATATCAAGAAAACTAGTGCAAATAAACCAACTTATTATATATCCCTATGTTTAAAGGGTTACAGAAAACTAGCACTTTACCAAAAACACAAAAGCCAAGTTTAAAAAACATGAATATTGATTTAGGAGTCAAAAGTAAATGTGTAGCCTCACAACAACAGACTAGTCTATAAAACTTTTCATAGTCTTACAGGAGCTGTGATATCAGTGTCTTTCAGCATACAATTAAAATTATATTAAAGACTTGGGCATAAAAACAATATGTTTAAATACATTAAACAACATACAAAAAAACAGACTGATTTATCAGGTAACATCTTGGTTTCACATAGTATTACTCAAAATGAAGAACATATCAACCATAATAAGAACTCTCAAAATCCAGTTATTTCTTTCTAAAAAAAAGAAAATTTCAAGTTGTGATGCAAATTATAAAACAAGTCTGTATGCCTAGTCTTAATACTGGTACATTCAGTACCAATGTTTTAAGAGCCAACCACCTCTGGACTAGTGTTATTTTATAATTTGTAGTGAGAGTGTATTTAAATTTTTGTGCTATTCTTTCTTTTTCTTTTATATACTCTGTCTGTTTTTTTTCATTTTTTGATGGGTAATAAATTAATAATAATAATAAGATTCCTTCATTTCAAACTTGTCTACAAAAAAAATTATGAAATGTCCTTTTCAGATCCAAAACAACAGTCAATAATTGAACTAAAGTAAAACAGTTCAAAATAGGGATGATACCTTTTTATTGACAGTGAAATATAGAATTATTTAAATGGATATTTCGAACACATAAACAGTGTTCATCATCAGCAGTAACACTCTTACTTTTTTAGGAGTTTTAATGCTGATGATGAACACTGTATGTGTGTTCGAAATATCCAGTTAAATAATTTTATATTTCACTGTCAATAAAAAGGTATCATCCCTATTTTGAACTGTTTTACTTTCGTCATGGAAAGGCAGTGTGGTCTTCGAAGTTTTCTAAATAATTGAACTGAGCTCATTGTGCAGAAGTGATGCCAGATAAAAAAAAGCAACAGTCTAAAAATGCTTCACTTTTATATTGTTAAAACTGTCCTTAAATGGTTTACATTTACTGCACCAAAACTCCTATATTGTTTTGTGTTTTCAGTAAAGTGTTAGTTTTCTGTAACCCAAAGTAATAATTTTTGTTTGTTTTAAGTTTTAACTCTACTCTTTACTTCCATCAGAAAAACTTTATTTTTTAAAAATTAATCTTTGCTTGTTTTGATTAAAATTTAATTTAGAAACAACACTGCCATAATTTTTTTTTATGTATATGAAATAATTCCTTTTTGTTTTAAGTTTTAATGTTGCTCCTTTGTTTCAGTTGAAAACTTATTCTTTTACTTGATTTCTAAGCACCTCCAATCTAGGGGAGATAAGACATCTCATCCCTTATTAAGACAAAGAAGCTGTACAAGAATTGAAGGAAAAAATAAGTTTAGAGCAGAAAGAAAAATCAAAACACAGTGTTGCTTCTTTTTGTAAATTTCTTAAAAAAGAAAGATCCTTAATTCTTTGCTCTAAAAAATTAAATTTAGTAGCACTTGAGAAACTAGCTCAAGGCAAATAGCTTCAATAAAAAGGTTAACCAAGCAGATATGCTTGTACAGTGACACACATGTAGAAAAATATGCTAGCTCAACAGAAATGTGCCTTTAGGGTTAGGGAGTTATTTGACCTACCTAAATAGAAAAGCCATTCATTACTTAGAAATAAATTGAAATTTCAAAAAGATTATTTCTAGTGTAGATACTTTGTTTACATTTCAAAACTTTGGGAAGAATAACCTGTATTCTCCTACAGAACTGTTTCCGTTTCTCTTTCTTGCTCTTTGGATCCAAAATCTTACATAAAAAATCCTTCTTTTAATATATAACTTTAAGTACTTCCAAAACCAGATGTCTACATTTCTCTAAAAACCAAGTGGCAAGAGGTTGGGGTCAGGGGTATAATTTGCTATGGGGAGAGGGGCAACTGCCCTTCCAGACCCATTTTTCTCCAGACCCCATTTTGCCCCTCTCCCACTGAAATTTAGTTCCTTCAAAACTGTTGTCAAAACTAAGATAAGCTTGCACAATTCAAGCATCCACTGAAACAGGTCAATTTTCTTTAGTACATCTTTACCTTTTTTATTACTATATGGCTTGTTTTTCTGTCATTTTCACTTGATTGAGAAAATTGGCTCCACCTTTGACCCCCCCCCCCCCAAGATTTTGACAAAATTGCACCATTTGTTCTTGGTATGGATCTAGTGATCTACTAAGAATGTTGTTGCAAACCATAAACTACTACTAAAAACTCAACACAGCACCAAGTCACCTGAGGCCAACACAGCTACACACACTCCTCCTCCATCCCAATCTATTCAAGGCCTCTCTTTTTACACCCTCCCAGGAAGTTGCCATTTCCTTTAAATCTTTCTTTATGACATCCTCCCACCCAATACAAGGGCAACCTACTTTCTGTTTAGCCTTAGATGGTTGGCCAAACAGGACAATCTTCAGCAATCTGTCATACTTCATCTACACAATGTGCCCTAGCCATCTCAACCTCTTTTTCATTATAGCCCTAGAAAGTGGGATTGAACCAAACATTTTTAGTGGTTGCACTTTGACCACTATTGACTCTTGACAACAGCACATATACATTTGATATCCAACCAAAGTTTATATGGCCACCAATTCCATAAAAACCTTACATGTTAACAATAACCAACTTGCAAAGCTCATAGCCCTTGACCTGGAGGCTGGGGATTCAACCCCAGAAGCATAGTTATTTAGCCTACGCAAAATGGCCATCTCAAATTCTTGATCAGATACTCTTGGGGAAAAAAGGCACGTGGGGGGGGGTGATCTTTCATCACTTTGGACTCTTAAAAGAGGAACTAGAACTATTGATTTCTAGTCAAATGAGCCCCCTCCAAAGTTTATACAGCCTCCTTTCCACAAAAACATTATTTATTAACAATGGACAACTCAAATAAGTTACAACCCTTGCTCTAGGGGCTGTGGGGATTTGTCAAACACCAACTTATAGTTATTTGACTTCTTGTACTATTTTTAACAGTGTGGCAATCCAAAAACTTTGAAAGGATGCATTTCATGAAAAACAGAGTTTGAGGGGGCTGGTTACTCTCCAATTATTGTCAACTGTTAAGAACAGCACTGGAATCTTTGATTTCAAATAAAATGAGACCCCTCTAAAGTTTATACAACCACCTTTTCAATAGAATCTTATATATTAACAACAAGCAACTAGTATAACTTATAGCCCTTTCCCTGAGGCCTGGGGGTACCATACTGGGAAAAGTAGTTACTTGACTTTGGACTATTTTGAACAAAATGACAAAAAAACAAACTTTTGACTCTTATAAAAGAAACCAGAAATTTTGATTTCAAATCAAACAAAACACTTCTGAAGTCTATACAACCACTCCTTCCATAATAACCTTACATGATAACAATGGGCAAATTGTACAATTCACAATCCTTACCTTGGGGTCTGTGGTCTGCATTGCACCCCTGGAGGCACAGTTAATATACATTTTGCCAAATTTTGAATAAATGTGCTTTGTCAGAATTTTAGTCAATGATTACCATAATTAGTACTTCAGAGCCAATTATAACTTATCAAAGAAAAGAAGAAATCAATTGATGAAAAATTTATATTATTGATTTCATTTATTTTCTGAGTGAAAGGAACTAAAGCTCTTGCTACTCCTTTTGTTTGAGAAGTATTATTTTGCCTTTTCATATAAATCTATTGCGTGGTTAGAGTTTCTGGAATTTCCCTTTCCTGAACCCAATGTTTCCTAACACTTCTAGCCCCCTCAGGGAAGGGGGCCAAACATCTAATTGGTTATCAGAAGCTGATATTCCTATTGTTGTATCTCCAATATCCAATGATGATAGCCTGAATGAAACCATGATTACTGTCTCTGAGCCACCAATCTCTGAAACTGACAACCTGCTAAATGAAGATTTCCAGACAGTAGGCAGAAAACAGAAACGAAAAAAACCTTCTATGAGTCCTCCTGAAATAATGGGACTCTCAAACCCAAATCCAGCTGTGGAGATAAAGGACAAATCCATTATCCTATTTACTCCAACAGTAAAAGATCAATCTTTCTCTATCAAAAATATTACTAACATTAGAATGAATCTTTTCAAAACTTTTAGATGCAGTTTCACTGTGAATGTGAACAGAGATGGTTCACTAATGGTTATGTTTCTTGACAGAAATGAAGCCTACAAAGCCCTTAGCCTAAATAAAATTGGCAATATCCCTGTTACACCTGAATGGTGGAAACCAACCCTGAAAAATTCTCAGAAAATAGTATTGTACAACATACCATTGGAACTGTCAAATGACGACTTGAAAGATGGCCTTATGAACAATAAGGGGGAAATGCTGGAGGTTCTGGATGTTCATCGTATGGGCAAACTAGATTCTAAGGGAACAAGAAGTAGTAAGAGTGTTCTCTTTATCTTACCTGCTAGTTCCCAATTTGACTCAGTATTCCTTTTTGGTCAGCAAAAAGCTCATAAAATATACCAAGAAAAACCTCTTCAATGCTCAAAATGTTTTAAGCTTGGTCACTCATCTAAGTATTGTTCTTCTTCTGTGCCAGGGTGCCCTAATTGCCTTGGTAATCACTCCTTGTCTACAGAAAGTAGATGCACTGAAGTGCCTAAATGTACAAACTGTGATGGTAGACATCAATCAACAGATCACAATTCATGTCCTAAATATGTTCAACGAGCTAAAGTTTTAAAGATTGCTCTTCAAGAAAATGTTCCTTTCCCAATAGCTGCAATAGAGCTGGCCAAGCGGTCCAAAGTACCTTCAGGTCCAAGAGTTAATGAGGCCAAAGAAGGGAATTTAGCCCTTCCTCAAAAACCCTGGCTACAGGTCCACAAGAACCACCCAAATCAGGCACTCATACCTCCTACTGAGACTTCTTACCCTCCATTGGCTAAGGAGCATCCCAAGGTGGCTGAAGCTAGTCCATCCCTCAACAATCCTAAAACTAAGCCTAAATCTTGGTCTGAAAGAGTGGCAGCTTTTCCTAATATTTCTACTCAAGCCATAACTATGCAAGATAGAGTTGGACCTCATATTACTAATTTAATTAAATATGTTGCATCAGTGGACCTAATATTACAATCAAATATGGCTAAAGATAAAAAAGCCAGTATTACAAAAGAAATTGCAGAATACTACTTTTCCAATTCTATTTTCAATGAAATAGGAACAGAATTATCATCCATTCTCACAAAATATCATGCAGGTCACCTATTCAACCCTTCCTATGTTAACTAAGCTGCAGATCCTACAATGGAATTGCGTCTCTTTAAATTCAAATAAACTTGCTGATCTTATCCAATGTGCAAATGATAAGAGAATTGGAATTATTTGTCTACAAGAGACTAATCTTCATCAGTATAAGAAAATCAAAATGCCTGGGTACAAGTGCTACAGGAAGGATAGATCAACTAACAGAAAGGGAGGGGGTGTGGCAATTTTTGTTCATGTTTCAATCCAACACTCCCCTCAACCCTTAACTATCTACAGGGATGAAATAGATGTTGTAGGCATATTAATTACCTTAGCTAATGGTAACCATCTTGCCATAAAATCCTTTTATAATCCATGTGGGAGTAAGGACATCCAAAGTATCTTGGAAACAGAATTATCAGGTAATAATACCTTTATTTTTGGTGATTTTAATGCCCACAGTCCTCTCTGGGAACAATCAGCAGGTAGCAACAAAGCAGGAAGAGGAATAGAGTACATATTGTCCAATTTTCCTGACACCTTGATTTTCACTCCATTTGACTTTCAGACCAGGTATAATATTTCTTCTAACTCTTTCTCAACTATAGATTTGCTTCTAGGTCCTTCTTCATATTATGATTTAGTTCAGATGGTAAAGGTGTCGTCTCTTCAATCTGATCATTGTGCAATTCTTACATCATTTCAAGATTTATGCTACACTCCCAAACCCTACGTCCCTACATTTATCAACTCCAAAGGTAATTGGTCCCTTTTTCGTGAGATATTAAATGAAGTAGATTTTTCCTTTGTTTCTCCTAATTATGATATTAATGCCATTGAGTCTAATTTGAGATCAATCCTGCTGGAGTCAGCTAAATCGGCAATTCCAATGACTAGAGTACGTTTTTACAATGGTTCCAAAAGACCCAAGAATTGGTGGAATGATGAGTGTAGGGTTGCAGTTCTGGCAAAAAGAAAGGCTCGTAAAATGTTTCAAAAGCACCCATCTCAGTCAACAGCAATCTTTTATAAGCAGTCATGTGCTAAGGTGAAACTAATTTGTAGGAGAGCTAAACAGAGTACATGGCTGAATTTCAGCTCAAGTATCAGTTTTAGAACCCCAATTTCAAAGGTCCATAATTTCATTAGCCAACTAAATAGTGGAAAGCAGCCTAATGATGACCGTAGATATGATATCATTCAGGATGGATATCCAATTGTATCAGATAAAAAGAAGGCAGATCTGTTTACCAATGTTTTTAAAAACGATTGCTCAGATTTTCATCCCAGCCGACCTCCTTTTTGTAATCTCCCTCTTACCTGTTCTTATAAGGGTACTCTGATGAAACCTTTTTCCCAAGATGAATTTTGTGTAGCACTTAATTCTCTTAACATCAAGTCTTCCCCAGGTTATGATGGTATTTGTATGAAGTGGATTCTTGAGTCCCCAAAGGTGTTTCATACAGCCCTCTTAAGTCTTTATAATCTTATTTGGTCAAGTCAAAAGTTCCCAGATGCCTGGAAGATTGCTCAGGTATTCCCAGCTTTAAAACCTTCTTATTCATCTAATGATCTCAAGTCTTACCGTCCTATATCAGTATTACCTTCCTTTAGTAAAGTTCTGGAAAGGCTTGTCTTATCAAGAATTGAGTGGTTTTCTGAAGTCAACAATCTCTTTCCTAGTGAACAAACAGGTTTCAGAAAAGGACATAGCTCTTTAGATAACATTACCCGGCTAGAAATTGATGTTTGTAACTCCTTCAAAAAAAGACATGTCACAATGGCTGTTCTGTTTGACTGGTCGAATGCCTATGGAAATGTAGTCCACAATAAATTATTGGAAATCCTAATAAATCTTGATTTCCCGTATCCTTTTATAAGTTTTATAAAGTCTTTTCTAACTGATAGATATTTTTACGTTCAAGTAAATCAGTCTAGAGGTGAGCAATGCCCCATTACGAGAGGACTTCCTCAAGGTGCAATATTGAGTCCTCTTCTATTCAACTTGTATGTTTCTGAATTTCAAGTATCTCATGCATCATTTGGCCTTTATGCAGATGATTTGATCATTTGGAAGTCAGGAAGGGATATTAGCCTTCTTCAAAGCCTTATTCAACAGGATATAAGTCTAGTCCAGAGATTCTCTTTAGCATTTGGCTTCCCAATATCAATCAGTAAAACTAAAGCCATTATATTTACTAATGGTACTCTAGACCCTCCTAATCCACTGACAATTTTCTCAAGGGAGATCCCATATTGCAATTCAGTGAAGTTACTTGGTTTATTAATGGATTCTAAAATGCAGTGGCATGAACATATTAATTCTTTGAAATCTCTGATTATTCAGAGACTTTGTATTCTAAAAAGACTTGCTGGAAGTAAGTGGGGATGTCACCCAAAGATTATTTTGGATTTTTACAAATTATATATTCGTTCAAATATAGAATATGGGATTCAAATATTTTCAGCTCGTCCCCCATCCTCATTCAAAATCCTTGAATCTTTACAAAATTCTGCTATTCGAATAGCTTTGGGTGTGCATAAGCATACTCCTCTGTCAAAGTTAAGAACACTGTCGGGATTGGTGTCCCTAAGTGAAAGAGCATCTAGTCTAAGGATAAAGTATTTCTCGCAAATCCAGGCTTATGGAGCCAAGCATGCTGTATATGCACATACCTTTGCTGAGAAGTCAGCCTGTCCCAATGCCCATTCATCATGGAATCAGTTTCAACTGGAGGTCCCAAACTGGAATCAACATTCGCTTCATGCATATCCCTTTACGGAGTCCCCCCCATGGGAAATGAGTCCTCCAAGCTGTCAAGTAGAACTTATCTCTATTAGTAAAGATTTGATTCCTAATTATGAGATCCAGACTATTTTGGCTGAACACATCTCAAAGGCTTACCCCAACTATAGAAAAATATATACTGATGGATCCGTCCAGAGGGAAAGAGCTGGAGCAGGAGCATGTATCCCATCCCTGAATTTGAATATTTATTCTCCTCTCCCATTGGGATCTTCTATCTTGTCTGCTGAATTATGTGCCATCCGCCTGGCCTTGGATGCTCTCATAAATTATAACATTGAATCTGAAAATATACTCTGTCTCTCCGACTCTAAATCAGCATTACTACTGATCCAAAATATTAATAGAATTGCTAATGACAAAGATTTATATAATATTAGAAGACAGCTTCTTAATCTAAGGATCAAGGAAAATGAAGTTTATTTTCAACATGTTCCTAGTCATAAAGGTATAAAATATAATGATATGGCTGATTCTCTAGCAGCAAAGGCTTCCATGTTATCTCCTAGTCCTTCCTCTGACCTCAATTCACGAGATATTATCAGGCAAAGATCCAAAGTTAATCACAGTACATTAATGTTATCTCCATTTCATACAAGATTAAATACAGTGCTATATTACCGGCTGAAATCAGGTGCCCTACTTCTAAATAGCTTGTTATTTAATTGGAAGCTACATCATTCCCCTTTATGCCGAATCTGCTTTTCAACAGAGGAAACAATCCAGCATATTTTATTTGATTGCCAGGCTCAGAGTGAGGAGACTGTTGCTCTTAAGCGTTTCTGCTCCTTGGCTAAGATTCCAAATACTTATACAGCTATCCTGGATTCTAACCTGCCATGGGAAATTGATCGTAAGATATTTAAGGCAGCAATTGATACCTTAAAGAAGAGAAATATTGTTTAATAAGGATTAAAGCTTGAAGAAGTCAATTTTTAATGGGAGGCGATTTATCCATAGTTTTTGATTGTGCAGAAGAGAGCGGGAATGAGTAGGAAGAGCCGTATTGGTACCGGCCGGCCTAGTGCCTTAAACTGCTGGGGACAGGTAGCTCAGGTACTCGCACTTCCCACAATCAATAACAGTGTATTATTGTTCATAATCGTATATATCAATTGTTTGCAGACTGGAGGAGAATAGCGCTTCCAGTAGCTAGTTTTTCTGAAGAAGAAGTCAAAGAGGTGAAAGGACTTGTTGTTAGTCCATATACCTCCCTACAATTTTTGGAACTGGAACTGTTTTAGTTCTGAAAAATACAATTCCTGTTATTTGACTGGAATTTTAAGCCACACTAATGGTTTTTTTTTCAAAATCTAGGAAATCCATTTGTGGATATTTGGAACCTTATAAATTAGGATTGAGCAAAATTGTGAAGCTGAAAACAGTTTTCTTTGTTCTTGCTTTAAGCAGAAGATCTATTTTGCAAGGCTCTGTTTCTATGACACAAAGATTTTCAAAGGTAGTCAAAGGTCAGGGCCTTCTAGAGAAAGGGTGGAGGTGCTTACTTCAAAATATCTTCCTGGGATATACTTTAGTCTGTAGATAATTTGCTGAAAGTTCTGTTTTCCTAACCTAAACCCTTTGTAAGTGAGCAAAAGTAGCTAAACTAGAATTTTATGCATTATGTTAGCAGTTTTCAGAGTTTTGTTTTACATATCCTAGGGTAATATCTAGGACTGTGAGGGGGTTGGAAGGGCATTGCCAGGAGCATTAAAATGATATTTGGAAAAGGCATAAGATAGAGAATCCGTTAAAATTACAGTAAATATATGACTGTTCATATCATTGTCTTACCAATAAAGTTAACATAGCCTACCACTCAATACCTTTTTTTATACTCTTTAGGCCTACAAATAAAATAATTGCTTCTATTACAAATTTCATATTTAAGCCCTTTTTGAACTCTTAAAAATGACAAATTTTTAATTAAAGTATGAGTTATCAGTTGTTTTCTAACAAAATAATTACCTTAATTTGTACTTCAAAGCAATAAGGTTCAATGGATCTGTTACAGCTACTACATAATACTACATTTTCTCAGTATTGTTTTCTTGGTCATTTTTGACAAAGTAATGCTATACTCTCTCAGTGCCAAAATTATTTATAATAAGGTTAGCTTAGGTTTAGTTAGATGAGGGTAAAAAGTACTTAAATTTGAATTTCTGAAAGAAGCAATTATTATACTCAGAAAGAGCATAAAAAGGCACCAAGTGGTATGTTCACTTTATTGGCAAGTCAATAATATGAACAGTAATATATTTACCAAAGTTACTTTTATTTTAGTAAGAAATTTCTCTCTGTAGAGCAGCCAAGCTAGAATGTTACTGCTTCAGAAAATGCATTAAGTGGACAATCTTGTAGCAGCCAAGCTTATATTTTTCCTAAGCTATCTGATGTATGTTTTAAAGGTAACTATAAAAGATAATTATAGGTATGAATACAAATTGAATAAAAAATAGTTTAAATACAAAAAACAAGTTTCAATAATAAATTCAATTCGAAAGGTTGATTTACCTCTAGTAAAAAATTCGTTTGTTTCTTCTGAAAAGGCAAAGGACCAAAGAGTCAAATTTTGAAAAAAGGGAACGCTCCTAAGAACTTGTTGGTCTAAAAAGTTTGCCGCTTGTGTTGCTTATGGTTTCGCCCCCCCCCCCCATAATGCGATTACAATATACTTAAATGATAAAGTTGCCTATATGGTTTTGATTTTACCTATACAGTTTGTAATTTGGGTGGAAATTCAACCAAACTCCATATTTCTGGCTTTAAAAGAATGTAGGTGACGCATTAATTTAGAACAAACATCAAAGCTAAACCTTTATTAATCGCTATTGGTAAAATTAGGAAAAATAAATATTTTTTTAAAATTGCTGATAATTTGAAAAACAAATTGTTTTCACGTGGCTACGCGTTTCCCTTAACGTTTATTTCCCTAAGTTTATTCACTAATCTATGCGGTTTTCGAATCAGCATGGCTTGATTATGCTGCTGTGTGATAACAGTAGAGTGATATTCCTTAATCATACCATGTATTCGGACTATATAGTGATAGATTAAAAGACTTTTCCCCTTTGAAAGAATCCTAACGAATACAGAAATTACAATGATTTGCTTATCGAAATATTTGCGTGTTCATGAAACCAATTGAGCCATAAATCAAATTTCCTTTGACTAGAAAAACTTTTTCTGGTAGCTCTTGTTCCCATTGGTCTTTTTAAAGGTAAATTGCACAATTTTTGTAGGAAATTCACATTTTTGTAAAAGATTTCAACTGCGTTAAGATTATTGAAAAAAACAACCGAAAAAAGTATTACAAGTATTTCTGCACTTCAAGCATGATACAACTATGTTAATTTAAAACTAAACAGAAATTTAAATAAGTATATTCAAATTTAATGTAAATTTAAATTTTATTTGAATTTAAAACAAGTAGGGGGCTATGTAATGCGTCATACCAGTAAAAATAAAGTAAAAAAGTAATTATAACTAAAACAAATGAGAAATTACATTGAATTAATAAATGAAGTCTAATTTGACAAATCATTCAAGTCAAACTTAGAATGAACAGAAATTACTATTAAACCTAAGCCAAAAACAATTAAAATTTATATTCTGTTCAAACCTCAACCAGATGGAAACTCTTGCAAGAAGGATTCGAAGAGCTGCTTTTGCAATCTCCCTTAACGGTAAATTGATAAATGCGCTTACTGAACAATTCACAACACAGATAATTAAGTAAATTGCTTCACAAATTACCAAACAATAATTCAAACTCTTGTTCGAAAAGTTAAGCAATTAATTATTATTCAGATATTACCGAACACATTATGGAAAAGGGATAAAATCCTAAAAAGGAAAATTGAACCATAACTTGCAAGTCTTTTTTTTCTCAGTAAAAGAGCGAAAGGGATTGATTTGATAGAATTTCGAAAGTATCCTTCTATTGAAAAGTAGCCTTTTCGACTTTAAGATGTTACAGTTTCAAACGTCTTCGCTCTGTTAATTTAATTTCTTATTTTACATTTATCTTGGTTTAACCAAAAAACTCAGGCAAAAGTAGTAAACTCAGGGAAAATTTTTCCAAATCATGTATCAAGAAGTCGGTCATGCAGAAAACTCAATTGAAAACTGTCTTTAATAATGCTCTCTCTTTCTGTTTATTTAACTTCATTTGCTTTATTGATGACTTTCAGAAATTTTTTGTTTGTTACAACTGAACAGATATTTTTTGTTTTTGTTTACAACCGAAATTGAATGCTGCAGATAGTTTAAGCAATCTTAATCTTAGAGATTTTTAAATTATAATGTCATTGAGCGGAGGAGGTACCGTAGCCACTCTTTTCAATTACTTCTATAAGAGTATATATAATAAAAAAAATACTACGCGGGAAAACTGAAAAAAACAAAATGACAGTAGTACTATCATTCGGCTTTACAACCGAAAAAAGTCTTACAAGTATTTCTGCACTTTAAGCATGATACAGCTACGTTAATTTAAAACTAAACAGAAATTTAAATAAGTAGATTCAAACTTAATGTAAAGTTAAATTTAATTTGAATTTAAAACAAGTAGGGGGCTATGCGATGTGTCATACCAGTAAAAATAAAGTAAAAAAGTAATTATAACTAAAACAAATGAGAAATTACTATGAATTAATAAATGAAGTCTAATTTGACAAATCTTTCATGTCAAGCGTAGAATAAACAGAAATTACTATTAAACCTAAGCCAAAAACAATTAAAATTTATATTCTGTTCAAACCTCAACCAGATGGAAACTCTTGCAAGAAGGATTCGAAGAGCTGCTTTTGCAATCTCCCTTAACGGTAAATTGATAAGTGCGCTTTATTGAACAATTCACAACACAGATAATTAAGTAAATTGCTTCACAAATTACCAAACAATAATTCAAACTCTTATTTGGAAAGTTAAGCAATTAATTATTATTCGGATATTACCGAGCACTTTATGGAAAGGGGATAAAATCTTAAAAAGTAAAATTGAACCATAACTTGAAAGTCTTTTTTTTCTCAGTAAAAGAGCGAAAGGGATTGATTTGAAAGAATTTCGAAAGTATCCTTATATTGAAAAGTAGCCGTTTCGATCTTAAGATGTTACAGTTTCAAACGTCTTCGCTCTGTTAATTTATTTTCTTATTTTACATTTATCTTAGTTTAACCGAAAAACTCAGGCCAAAGTAGGAAACTCAGGGAAAATTTTTTCCAAATCATGTATCAAGAAGTCGGTCATGCAGAAAACTCCATCAAAAACTGTCTTTAATAATGCTCTCTCTTTTTGTTTATTTAACTTCATTTGCTTTATTGATGATTTTCAGAAATTTTTTGTTTGTTACAACCGAACAGAAATTTTTTGTTTTTGTTTACAACCGAAAGTGAATGATGAAGATAATTTAAGCGACCTTAAGCTTAGAGGTTTTCAAATTACAATTTCATTGAGTGGGGGAGGTGCTGTAGCCACTCTTTTCAATTACTTCTATAAGAGTATACATAATAAAAAAAATACTACGCGGGAAAACTGAAAAAAATGACAGTAGTACTATCATTCGGCTTTTTTCTTATAATTGAATTGGGAGGGGGGCACTGAAACTTTCTTTCCCCAGGTACCACTCTTCGTAGGAATGATTCTGCTTCAAACAAGATTTATAAAGTTCTGTAAGATTTATACACTTTTCCAGTGAAAATTTGTATATCTCCATAAAATCGCAGTTTTTCATAATCAGACTTCTATAATTAAATGTTTAAAAAGAGCGAAACGGTGGTAAGTATTCATTTTCATCCCAACTTAATTTCAGTCGAAGTACAGGTACATGCAAAAGCCTGGTATTCTGATGAAAGGGCGACAGTAATCGTATTTCAGATTAAATTGATTTATTTTATGTATTAATTAAAAAAAAACTTTTTCCACAAAAAAAGTTTTTCAAGGAAAAGTAAAGAGCTCCATTAAGCCAAAAACGAGCAAAAATAAAGTCAAATAACCTTCAAGTGGGTGTGGTAGAAGGGTTACTTGCCCTCTAATCACTTTTCAGTGTTGCGCTCGCTTTCAATTTCTGATTGAATGAGCTCTTTTCGAAGTTTCTTCGGTAACAAATTGCCCTCTCAAAATTTGTGTCAAATGCATTTCAGGAAAATACAAGGTGTAGGGTGGGATATCCACCCTCCGATTACTTTGAATCTTAAAAAGGGCAATGAAACTTCTGACTACCAATCCAATGAGCCCCCTCTGAAGTTTATACCATCACCCTTTCTATACATACTTCATATGCCACAAGGAGATAACTTAAAACCCATGCCTCGAGTGATGTAGGGGGTTGTCATCCTCAAAGACATAATTTCACGACCTTTCTACTACGTTGAACAAAATGGAAATCTCAAAATTTTGATTGAATGTGTTTGGAGAAATGATGGGTGTGGGAGGGGTTTAGTTGCCCTCCAATCTCTTTTGACCTTTTCAATTTTCAATTGAATGAGCCCTTTTCGGAGTTTTTACAATATCTCTTTCGATACGAAGTCCCCTGGTCTAAACCAAAAAACCAAAAAATAAATAAATAATACATTGTGCCCACATCCCTCTTCACTGAGGCTGCCCTACTGTGCTGCCTATGACTAGTTTGACCACTGAAAGGCTCTTTTTAGTGGTAGTTCTGATAGTAACCATGATAGTGACGCAGATGAGAAACGGCCTTAGTCCACACAGAGTGGATAAGTTGATTTTCATTGACAATAACTATAGCCACATCACACAGTTCTAATATTACTTATGAAGTTTGCCTGAAGGAGTTTTTTTCGGCTTTTACTAATATTTGAAGACAAACGATGAATTTTGTGATACGGTATTTAAAGTTTTGTGTTAACAACGAATAAAAATACTACTAATTTTGATAATAAATTCTGTTAGGAATGCATAGCTGTTAGAAACTTCAACTATTTTGTAATAGTTCTGAAATACCGAAGCCATCTTTTGTTTCTACCTGATTTCTACTTCTCTTGATAAACAATAAAGAAGACCAGCGTCCAGCGAGTGAATCGCGAAGTTTCTACCTAACAAATAGGTCCAAACCTGTTATAAATTAAAGATGGGATTTGAGACAAGACTGACCAAAAAATAAATGTTTCCGGCCAACAATGATCCCGTCGGCCTTCCCTTATAGATGTGACGGTGGGGACTAGCTGTAATTGTAGTAGGTGTGTTAGCGTACAAATATTATCTTTTTCATCATATTCTTTATCATTTCCTGAAAGTTCCAGATTGATGTGCCCAGTCAGTTATTAGTTACACCCTTTTGACAATTTGTAATACATAACATGTTTTGATTTAGTTCAACCCTCTCCTTTACATTCTCTAAAAGCTCACCTTTTTCCCTTAGTCTTTTTGAAAAATGAAGTTCAAACATGAATACCTCTCTCAGTGACAGTGTGTTTGGAAAATGGTGGACCCGAAGGGGGGTTGGTTGCCCTCCCATTACTTTTGTCTATAAAAAAGGGCTCTAATTCTTTCAATTTCCAATCAAATGATTACTTTTCAAAGTTTCCACGACAACTTCTTCTATACGAAGCGCCCTGGTCTAAAAAATATAAAATAAATAGATAATACATTGTGCCAATATTCATCTTTACTTAGGCAATGCTGTTGCGCTGCCTAAGATATCTGTCCTGTACAAACATGATACTGAGGACTAACGATCATATCAAAAACATATTTTATAGGTGGACTTATTCTCTTTCTGTTTTAAAAAAAAACTTGCTAAAACATGAATCCAAACAAAATAAGAAATAGCACATAGCAAAACTTATAACAAAAATCTATTGATTACTGTTTATTTTTACCAGATTTCTACTTCTCTTGATAAACAATGGAGAGGACCAGCGTCCTGCGAATGACGTCGCGGAGTTACTACCAAATGAATAGGCCCAAATCTGTTGTGAATTAAAGATGAGATTTGAGAAAGACTGATAAAAAAATAAATGTATCCGATCAACAATGGTCGTGTCGGCCTTCTTCAAAGTTTCTACGACAACAAATGGCCATCTCAAAATTTCTATCACTTTAATTTCGGAAAATACGAGGTGTGGGGGGAGCAATCACCCTTTCTATATACACCGTATTTGCCCCAGGGCATAACTTATAACCCTTACCCTGAGGGCCCTAGGGAGGTTGTTATTCCTGAAATGCATAATTTCAGGACCTTTCAACGACGTTGAACAAAATGGCTATCTAAAAATTTGATTGGATGTGTTTTGGGAGATGGTGGGAGTGGGAGGAGGGTTAGTTACTCTGCGGTTACTTTGGAATGTTAAAATGAGTACTAGACCTTTCAATTTCCAATCGAATGAGCCTTTTTAGAAGTTGCTACGACAATAAATGACCATTTCAAAATTTCTATCAGATTCATTTAAGGAAAATACGAGGTGTGGGAGGTATACGACCTTCAATCACATTTAATCTTATATACGGTACAAGAACATATGATTAAATATCCAATGGGGCCCTCCCAAGTTTCTATGACCATCCTTCCACACAAACTCTATATACCCCCAGTTGCAGCACTTGCCTTGAGGGCAGTGGAGGACTGTCATCCTCAAAGACATAATTTCAGAACCTTTTAACTACACTAAACAATAGTCTCTTCAATATCCAATCTAATAAGTCCTTTCAAAAGTTTCTAAGACAATAAATGACCATCTCAAAACTTTTATCAGATAAGTTTCGGGAAAATACGAGGTGTGGGAGGTATATACCCTCCAATCACTCTAAATCTTAAAGAGGGCACTAGAAATTCTGATTAACAATCAGTGAGCCCTCTCCAACGTTTATACGATCACTCTTTGTATATAAGCCTTAAATACCCCCTAGGGCATAACTTAAAACCCTTGCCCCGAGGGCTATGGAGGAGGGGCTGTCATCCTCAAAGACATAATGTCCGGATCTTTCAACTAGATTGAACAAAATCGCTATCTCAAATTTTTATTTTAACGTATTTGGGAAAATAGTGGGCGTGGGAGGGCGGTTAGTTGCACTCTAATCACTTTCAACCGCTAAAAAGCGTACGAGCCCTTTCAATTTCTAATCGAATGAGCACTTTTCGAAGTTTCTACGACAGCTCTTTCGATACGAAGCGCCTTGGTGTAAAAGCTCCTTACTTAGGCAGCACTATTGCGCTGCCTATTGCGCTGCCTATTGCGCTGCCTATAATGTTGCTTAAATCTACTCATATAGCTTCACGACCTTCTTTGAAATAAATTCGGATCGGTCTACATTTGGTCTTGGTATTTGTTTTTTTCCTTCAGTAGCAATCCTTACGTGACCAGACCTCCTAATTAGTCAGAGCAACTTTAGGAGATCTACGCAATTGGAATCAGCGATAAGATATATTCTAATAACGTTTGACGTTTTCCAAGATGTTGAGCTGGTTCTTAGACTAGTTTTTCTAAGAAGCTGTCACTAATAGCCTATAGAAATGTTAGCAGGTATCTTTACAGTTCTATTTATGTATATTTTTTGGCAATGGATTATGCTGCCTCATGATTGCTCTTTTTATAGGGGTAAGGTTTGGATTGATTTATTCATTGTTTCGTACTTGCTATCTTTCAGATCACCAAAGATTATGAGTGTGTTTCAGGATGTTCTTACGTTTGTCTGACCTGACAACTGAAATATGTTTCTATTTATTCTGTTGTTGTTTTTTAAGTCTCAGAGTTTCTGTTAAGTCCTATTACTTCAACTATGCGACTAGATTCTTACTGTTCGCAAGTTGTATGATTCAGTCTTTGTCTGAGATTGTTTCTGATTGTGGAAAACAAAATACAACAGAATGTAATCACCTTTTTTCATGAAGCCTTTCTCAGATTCTGCTTAAAATGAGAAGTCAATCAGTGGTTCAATAAAAGGGTATAGGACTAGGATTGCCGCCGTGAGTCTTTGCACATTTGGATTAGTCCCAGTGAACTGGTTCTGCTGAGTATTCTTTCACATTTTTAGCTGACGGAAAGGAGATATTTCGTTTGCTGCTGACTGCAGATTCATCTGAATTTGGGTCATAGGGCTCTATGACAAAGAAAAAAGGAAAAATCAGTTGGAATGGCCGTTCACGATACTAGCTTTCCAGAAAAAAAGCATTCCAATGTAGATTCATCAATTCAAAGATCATAGCAGGAGCAGTGTTTAAACGTTGGTTGTAACTTAAGTTAAAGGGCAATATATTGTGGCCAAATTCCATAGTGGTTTCTACTCCTGTTGTTGCTACTAAATGCAGCTGTCTATTGACTACGTATTGGCAGCTGTTTCAGTATGGATATCCGTGTGACTCTAACTTTTTTCTTAGCAACGCACACTACTTATCCTAGCTGTTCCTTGGCTTTAACGTCTGAGACAGTTGTTCTGAGTTCCCTTCGCGAAGCCATTTCTCAAATCTTGCTTTAAGGGGAAGTGAATATTGGCTCAATCACATGGTGTGGGACCAAACTTGCCTCCGTAAGTCTTTGTTCATTTACATTTCTCCCAAGGAACAAGTTTTAGTGAATATTTTTGCTAGTTTTAGCTGAAGGAAAAAATCAAATTTCTTTTGCTGGAGAACCTGAACAAATCAGTTGAGACTGTCAAATGTTCCAGCTCTCTGCAAAAAAAAAAAAATAATAAAAAAAAATCATATTTTGAGATATTTTCATCACCTTCAAGATTTTGACAGCGGCACTATTCAGGTAAGGGTTTTAACTTAATGCTGATAGCCTCAATTTGAAGTTTGTTTTCGGTGTTACTACTATATACAACTCCCTCTTCATTAAATAGTGATGAGTGCTTTTGCATAGACACCGGGGTGATTGTAATTCTTTGTTTAGCAGCGTTTTGAGAAGCTGACACATACTGCTTGCATTTCCACATTGGTCTTATGACCTCAATGTCGGAAAAAGTTATTCTGAGGCATTTTAGGTGAAACACTTTCAAACAAATCTTGCATTTTAAAGAAATCATTTGTTTTCTGTTGGGGCTTGCAAACCTGTAAACTTTTGTTTATTTCCGACAGAAAATGTAAAGGGATAGATCCTCACAAGTCACAATAAAAAGCAAAGAACCTCTTTATTAAGAAAGTAAAACAGTTCAAAATAGGGATGATACCTTTTTATTGACAGTGAATAGATATAAAATTATTTAACTGGATATTTCGAACACATATACAGTGTTCATCATCAGCAGTAAAAGTTTTACGAAAGTAGTTTCCATGACTACTTTCGTCATGGAAAGGCAGTGTGGTCTTCGAAGTTATCTACCTCTTTATTAAACTGAAATTTTCTTTTTCTTATTTCTTCTTGATGTTTGTAAATACAAAATAAGCTTGACTATTTGAAAAGTAAAATAGAAGTTTGACAAAAAAAAAAAAATAGAAAAACCGGCAGTAGTGGTTTTGGACAAATTTGAGAGACCTATGGAAACTTTCCTATACTGTTATGCTGTGGAAACGCTCCTATGCTGTTATACTTTCCTCATCCCCAGCAGTTTAAGAAGAAGTTTGGTCGGTTCCAATACAACACTTCTTGTTTACCCCTGTTGGCTTCTGCAAAAGATGTCAGAAATATGTCGTCATTAAAGTCGGCAATCACCGACATTTTGGCTATCATTTAAATTCACCCGATAACCTTCGATCGGCAACTTCCAACATATAAACGTAAAATTCAAAATTTATGAATTGGCTTTGACTTTCAGCAGGAGAAGTAAGGAGCAGAAACGAACTATAACACCAAGGTAACCACTCCATACAATTTTTAGGGCACAATATCAATATATATGCTAGATTCCATCACTGATGTTGGGAAAAGATGAACATACAACTGATGCCTTTTTTTTGCCATGCAACCTAAAATGTAGGCTACCCTAAATAAATTCCTTAGCCTAGATAGACCCCAAGGTGTACCGAATTCCTTATATTCTCAGAGAAAGTACTTTAACCCTTGATTGGCAACTTCAACTTTGATTGGCAACTTCAACATATAAACATAAAATTCAAAATTTATTGAGTGGCTTTGACTTATAATTTGAAATCAGCAGGAGAAGAAAGAAGCAGAAACAAACTATAACACAAGGTAAACACTCCATACAATTTTTAGGGCACAATATCAATATATATGCTAGATTCCATCACTGATGTTGGGAAAAGATGAACATACAACTGATGCCTTTTTTTTGCCATGCAACCTAAAATGTAGGCTACCCTAAATAAGTTCCTTAGCCTTAATGTCAAGTCCTTAGATGAACCCTAAAGTGTACCGAATACCTTATATTCTCAGAGAAAATACTTTAAAACAATCATACCTTAAAAAATCACTGTAATCCATTTTATAACATAGGTTAGGCATAGGCTAGGTAAAATTTTAGACTTGGGGTTTTTTGTCATTCTTGGAAATTAGTTGAATTTGGTAAATAGCAGCAAAGACCACACTGCCTTTCCATATCAAACAAACACAACTTCACAAAATAGAGAAAATTTTTCCAATACATTGGAATTATTGCCTTAGCCTTGCTATTGTCTTTACCCTTTATTCATTATGTTGAAATTCTGTTAAAATTCTAATTGATTGACTGCTTACTATCTTGGAAATGGGTTAGGTTAGGAAAATGAAACTTTCAAGGATGGGTCTACAGGCTAAAGTCTGTCCTGGGAAATCAGCAAGTCCTTGCTGATAATTTTCTGTACCAATCAGTAACCATACCCACAAGAATGCATCCAGGACAAATCCTTCAACACTTGTCCTTGTCATAACCAATGACCCAGAAAAGGTGATCAGGACACAGACTCTCAGTTTGATTGGCTCTAATGACCACATGCCAGTCCTCTCATCTATACAACTCAACTCCAAACCATCACAATATACTAAGCAATCCTTTACTAATTACATGATGATGGTGGAATAGCTGATAGATGCCAATCTGCAAACTCTTATCTCAGATGATGTGGAAGCTTCATGGCTAATCCTAAAAAATACCCTACTTGAGAGCCAAGCCAATCATACCAGTGTGACATGGAAAAAGAAACCAAAAACTCTACCTTTCCTCAGCCCAAAAATCAAGAAACTATGCAATAGCAAGAAAAAACTTTGGGAGAAGTTTGTGAAACAAAAAACAGCAACAGTATATGAGAAGCACAAAATTGCAAGGAATCTTGCAAAATTCCTAAATTGCAAAATCTGACTGCATAAACTGTTGATGCATTTGTTTGTTTGTTTTTTGTTTTTTTTTTATTTATTTATTTAGAGAGAGAGAGAGACACATTTCTTATTATACATATCATCAACGTACAAAAAACCACATCAGCCACTTTAGAAAGTCAAAGACTTGAAAGTCTTTGGTGGTTCTCCTTTGGACACCTTCAACTAGCAATTGATCTTTTGATCTTTAAAAAACATAAATTGAGATTAAACAAAGGTATAAGGCCCAAAACACTTTTCTCATGTCTTATTTGAGCAGAAGATCATTTAGAGAGAGAAGGAGTAAAAATAGGCAATCAAAATAACTTTCCAAGTGGATAATTAAGGCTCTAGATCTATTATTAAGCGTTTTATTCACCTGACTCAACTTATCTCATATTTGAAATTACATATAAGATTTGGGGGTGATTTGTACAAGCAAATTGTGGGAATTCCCATGGGGGGGGGGGAATGCCAGCTTATTTATAGCTGACTTGTTTTTAAGTCAACTAGAATATAAATATATGATGGATAAGAATAATCCAATTAATTTAAAACATGCTTTGTCAAATAATAAAAGATATTTAGATGATATTTTGGTCTTAAATTGTAAGGATTTCATTGATATTTCAAAAAATATATATCCATCAGAGCTTATTCTTGAGCCTAGTCATGGCGCTGGTGATGAAGATCATTTCTTAGATTTAAATATTAATATTTGTGATAATAATAAATTGAGTTTTAAAATGTATAATAAAACAGATGATTTTGATTTTGAAGTGATTAGTTTCCCATTCCCTGAAAGTAATATGCACTCTAATATCACATATTCAGTGTTTTTCTCACAGTTACTTCGTTATGCAAGGATTTGTAGTAATTATATTGATTTTAAAAATAGATGTAAAATCTTAAGCCAAAAATTGATATCAAGAGGTTTTTCTGCAAATAAATTAACTTGGCAATTTAAAAAATTTAGTTTTCATTATAACGAACTTTTAAATAAATATCAAAAGAATTATCTAGAAATACTTAAAGAAATTTTCAACTAATTTCAGAGGTTCAAGAAATGTTGTCGCAGCACCATTTATTTTGAATTGTGTTTCTAATTGAGCGGATTTTCTTAAAAATTAGCCACATGGTAAAGATGAATTATATAATTGTTTAGTTCATTCAGGTTTTTTGCAATGTGTTAATATTTGTGATTTGGTAAAATTTATAATATTTAGTTTACCAATTGTTGCTAAAGGGAGGGATATATTAACAGGATAAGCTTGTTTTGGTTTTACTTGGTTGTTTTACATTTGCTGTTTTTTTTTTCTTTCATAGGCATGTATTTTGGGGGTGATACCTGACGCGGGGATGCCATGGATATTCTGTGGTAGCCACAACAGTGACGAAACCCTATATAGGCCAGTGTATTCTCCTGATGAGCCCTTATGTTGGGTGTTGCCTCTGAATTATTTGTCTATATTATTTTTTCTATTGTTTGGTAAATGACAACTTATACTTATTGACGACATGACTGCCTGTTCATGGATTATTCTTTATGGTTGATTGTGTGTGGCTATGCTGTTTGACCTATGTGATTGTATGGATGAGTAGGGTTGAGGCCTCATTCAAGTGCTGGTCTATATTAATCACTAATTTAGGAAAACAGTCTTCCTTTTCTCCTTCTGTCTCTCTCTTTTTTTTTTTTTTTTTGTGTGTGTGCTGTTGCATTGGTGATTTCTCTTTTCATGATATTCTCAATAGTATTGCTTGGGATGCTACCAGATGGCTGATTTGACAGTGTATACATATACAAATCTTCAAATTAGCCAAAGAGTATTATAAGCCTAGGAGCCCAGCTGGACATAAGGAAACATGTTAAGATACTCCATAATATGCAGAATAATCATAGTTAGCACATTTTGCAGGGGGAGAACCTTTATCTTCACTTCTTTCCTTGTTTTTGCAGTTTTTCTAACAAATTCATGAATTTCTTAGAACCTATAGATTTACAGAGTTATATACTCGCACACCCCTAATGTGCAAATATACACCAAGAATTACATCCTAAATCTAAATATAACATTCATTTGCATCCCAGATGAACTTTACCCCCCATATTAGCAAAATGGGGCATGTCTGTGTAGCTTCATTCTTCCTACTGCTTCTTTTGTGTTTCAAACTTTCATGACACTATACAAGACAATAATATGCTTGGTGGTAGTATATTGTTCCTCTGTGTGGTATCCAACATGGAAACATGACTTGTAGCAAATTGAAAAGGTTTAACATTGGGCATCAAAGTTTGTGTCATATTTGAGTCATTTAAAGTATCAGCATCAACTGCAATGTTTGGGACTTGCTTCCCTGGAGTTTTGATGGGACAGGATTGACCTGATCAATACGTTCTGTATTATAAATTGTATTGATAATGTGGACTGGGTTGATTCTTCAAGCTTAGGCATTGCTCAGCCACTCAACAAAACTTGTATAAATTGTATCAGCTGCAAGTGCACAAGAAAATAGGTCAATGTAGCTTTATTGATGAAGCAACAAAACTTTAGGATAGTTTACCTGATATCATAGTTTCTGCACAAACAGTACAAACATTTAAGAGTGCTCTTATTGAAACTGAGTTCTATGAAAAACAGTTTCTGTAATATAGTTACAGTTGTTTTTACTGAAGAATGTTTTTTTTTGTGTTTTGCAATGTCGCTGTTGAGCTGTCATTTCTTGTATATGTATTGCAACAAGCCTATGGCTTTCTCCTGTTTCGAACAAAATAAATAAATAAAATAAAAGAGTCAGGCTATTAAAAATTCTTTGGGTATATATAATTTGACAATTTTTTTAAATTCATAGATTATTGAGATAGCTAAGAAATAGACTTACATTTAGAATAAGAATTTATCTGAATTCAAATGTAACATTTTTCTGTTGTAATTCAAAAATGGGTCTGGGTAATTTTGTCATTCAGAAATACCAATCTTTTCTTGAAGTAATTGACAACAACATGAAGAAAAAAGTCAAAGTTAGAAATCCTATTAATGTTATGAGTATAATAATTGAATATAGTTCCAAAAACTACTAATCAGAAACACATTTATTTTAGCGACAGGTTTTCATGGCTTACATTTACTCATTGGCACTATTTTTGTTTTCAATAGACAGGTTGAAGATGTTAGATACTAAAAATACTAAGAGTAATTGCCATATTGAAATCATCTTATTGATGCCACGGTTGCTATACTGATATCATTTAATAGGAAGAAGTACATCAGTCAGGCACAATGCAGGGATTTATATCAGAAGGGGAGGGGGAGGAAGCCACAGTTGCTATACTGATATCATTTTATAGGAAGAAGTACATCAGTCAGGCACAATGCAGGGATTTATATCAGAAGGGGAGGGGGCAAGCTCTTCAAAAGAATGGAAAAATGAAGTGAAATATTATGCAGTTATTGACATGACCGTTCCCAGGATTTTTATTTGGGAGGAAGGGGTTTATATTTTTTTGGGGGGGTGAATGGGGTATAAAAAAGCTTTAAAAACGTATCAAATTTGGTTAAGTGTATTTTCGTTGTGTTTTAACAAGTCGGACAAACATTTTGGGAGAGGTGTTCATATCTCCTAACCCCCTACTAGTTGGCTCATTTCACTTTCCAAGTCTAACCGATTCTTGGCTTTTCATGAATGACTTTCCACTAGGTGTAAATAATGGAAATAAATTATGGGAAGCTAAGCCAGTTTTGCTTTTCAGCTTGCAAAAAAGCTCTTATGCTACAGAAAGATTATGGATTTGGTTTGTAGATTTTGTCCAGATATTTAAATTTTAGGTCTATAAACTTAAGGTGTTATCTTGGATTAGCATATCCACAGATAGAAACATTTTAGTAAAGTAAAATTAGCAACCTACCATTGGATTCCTTATTTTATGCTCTTTCCAAATATTATATTTTCGTTCTTAACAAAATTCTATTGCCACCACTTGGTGAATAAATAAAGGGCTCAATTTCATGAAGATAGGCTCATTTTTAAAATTAAGGTAATATACATGGTTTCACAGACATGCAAATTTTTATCTTGAGCTTGTTTACTTTTGTCATTTGTAAAACCCCATGACACTTGTTATAAGAAACCCATCATTAGAACAATTTCCATCAGTGTGAGCACTTCCCACCGACATCAATTAGAGGAGGGCAATTGACCCCTAGATTTGGAAAAAAAAAAGACACATTTTGTCTGTATCTTTGTTAAAAAAATCTAAATTGTCCTTGCCCACTCTCTCACACACACAGCATTTTAGTGAATTGATACTCCTGAAACCTGATTAGTTTGACAGAACTGTTGTATTTTATTGACAAGACAAAAACCTAAAATTAATGTCCATACAACTATTTCTAGCAAAATTAAGCAAAGAGGTTTTTTGTGGAAATCTGAGTATGGGAGCACTAAGGAGTTAAGGGTTTCAATTCCCAAAATAAGAAGGGAGGAGAGGGGGAAAGTATTTTTTCATTGCTTTTAATGAAGATAAGAAAAATATGTTATTTTTAAAAATCTAGGGGTGGGGGCAATTTTGTGTTTTTTTTTCATTTTTTTTTAATGTAAAATGTCACCTTAACTTCCGTTATGCAGGTGTGAAAGGAGAGATTTTTCATGAAAGGAAAGGGAAGTGTTATCCCCCCTAACTGGCACCCCTGTATGATATTAAGACTATAACATCCAAAACCTTGATCTGACCCAAAACCAGGTTCAAGCAATCTTTGATGCTAGATTCAGAAAAATCTATTGCTCCAAGACTTAGTGATACTGTTATTTATTGTATAAGTTGCAGAAGTTGACTGTTGCTTGCTTCAGAGAACAATCTTGGGTCCAGCATTGTTCAACATTTTTATTAGTCATGCTCCAGAAGCTGTAAGAAATACGATGAGCCTTTATTCTGATGATTTAAAGCTTATTGGACCTGCAGAGTCGATAGTTGCAAGAGCTTCCATACAGAAAGACTGATATTTGTTTTCTCTTTGGGCCCATAAGTGGAAACTTGAGTTTAAAACATGTGCAAACAGCAGTTGCCAAAGCATCTAAGACCCTCAGCATAATCAACCATACTGTACACTACAGATCATCTAAAGTTATTACCAAACTGTGAAAGGGCATTGTGCAGCCATTGTTAAAATATGGTATGCATGTTGCAATGCCCCTGAATAAGGGTGATGAGCAGAAAATAGAATCTGTTCAAAGACAGGCAACAAAAGCTGTTAATGGATGCAAGAATCTTGACTACCCATATTGATAGAATAAGCCACATTTCCCAATGTTGTCTACAGACATCAAACAGGTGACGTCATAGGCCTAATGACATATAATCTTTTGAATGCTGACTCCTCCTGTCAAACGCCATTTTAATATGATGAATCCTCCAGGACAAGGGTGGGGGGGGGTGTATCAAGAAGTCCCAGAAGTGGGCATATACCTGAGTCTACAATTGCTACTTCTTCAATCAAGTGATTGCCCATTGGAATAATCTTCCTGATATTGCTGTTATTGCTCCCTCTGTTGATGCCTTTACTGTTGACAAAGGTTGGCCCATTAAACCCTGGAAGACAGATTGGGATGCAATGGAGTCAACAACTCTCCATCATCACTGACCAGCAACTCCACAGGATTATTTCCTTATTTTGCTGGACAGTGCAATTTATAAGGCAAAGGTCTTCAAGCTATAAGTATGAGATAAAATAAAGCATGCAAGGGAAAAATTTGAAGTTCCTGCTGCAATGCCCTGTGAACTTTGAAAGTACTTGGTTGTGTTGAAATAAAACTCATTTAATGGCTCCAATTTTTGTTAATATCAACTTATTAAAGGGTCCCCATTTTGAGGGACCTGGAGTTTGTTGCATATAGTAGTATTATTGCCAAGTATTGTAGCCAAGTAAAGTGCTTCATAGTTATATACTGTGGTAGTGTGGCTTGTGCCTTCACGATTTTTATGACAGGAGCTCTCTTTTGGGAAACTTGATATTTCAGTTCAAATTCAAAAGCTAAAGATGATTTTGGTAGTTTGAACTTGTTCCACCTCTAGATTTTTAAAATGATAATTATAGCTAATTATCACACTGGCTTTGCCTCAAAACTGAGATTTTGTTCTTAGAAAAAATTCCTTTTATGATCTGATACACTTATATGTTTTCAAAATATGGAAAAAGAAAAAATCATCATGCTGGACTGAAAACATTTCATTTTTCACATTTCATGTGAAAAATAATATTTGTTTTCAAAATATACCTTTTGCTGTTAAAAGGGTATTGTAAAAGTACTGATTTTCTTAGGAACAGCATATTTTGCATATTCTAATAGGGTGAACTTGGGTAACTCCAACCCCCCTTCATCTTATTTGGCTCAGTGATCACAGATGTCTTTTTTTCATATGCCATCTTCTTCCCTTAACTTGGGTACTTAACAACGGTGTTCAATATCTCCGCCATTTTCAATTCCTTTTGTAATAAAGCAATTTCAAAATTTCAAGGAGGGCATTTTTGTTGACCATGAGGTAGGTAGCAAATTTTTAGTGATAGTGCAGAAAAATAGAGAGATGGTAAAATTATTCTAAATAGCTGATAAGTTAATTGGGAGAGTTTAAGTAATTACTTCTATTTCTAATATTTGTCATCATCATTATTGTACCAATAATTCCGAATTTCATAATTATCCAACCACTCATTGTACAGATTTTTTGTGTGAATTTCGCCCTACGTCAAAGATTTCAGCATCTGTCATACTGGGTCAAAGATTTGGAACTCAATTCCAGTATCAGTGTGATAATGTAGCAATAAGCAACAGTTTTTAAATTTATTACAACAAATTAATACCGCAGTGATGAAAATATTTTTTTTCAAAAATAAAGAACTTACTATTTATTAAAAAATTGCAAAACATAATTGCGGAGTTGAAATTTGTCAAATTTATTGGGTGCGAGTGTTAAAGCTATGACAGGTTTATGTGTAAGCTATGGCGGGTTTTCAAATATTTAAATAAAATAACAAATAATTAGGTGATTTGTGTTTAATGTTTTTTGGAGTATTTTTATTTTGATGTTTAGGTAGATTTTTTTTTTACATTAGAACATTTTTTTTTTTTTTACAAAGTATGTAACATTGTCAGTGCTAGTTTTCATTTTCATAGTGTAACATTGTCAGTGCATACAAGTGGCTACGTTTTGGCAATTCTAACCTAGATTCCAGTGTATTTGTCAACTATTTTAAATGTCAATAATGCATGCTCAGACAAAGAAGCAGAGATATTTCTCCGACTTGTCCGCTTTTATTCTTGGAACATCTCTTGAACTGCCCAATTATGTTGAGCAGAGTATGGCAAATTCGCTGAAGGTGATGGCAAGTGGGGCATGGGGCTTACCAAATAACGTGTCCTAGACAGGGGAAAAATATATCAGTGAGAACAAAATCAGTACTCATTTTACAAAAAATCAACCAGGTAAAGACTGTTGGTTTGGGTTTAAGAAAAGAAACAACATCTCGCTTAAAGGACTGAGCAACTCGAAAACCCTGAGGGCTGTGTAATAAGCAGACCCTTTCATCATTTTAGGATTTTATGACCTGCTACAGAATACAGTGAAGAGCTTGACATCTCAGACAAACCAGAATGTTGGTACAACTTGGACGAAACTTCAATTTGAGTTTGTGTTTGTGTTATAGCCTTAAAATTGCTGGTGCAAAGGGATCATCAGCAAAGCGGCAAACTGGTGGCAATGGTTGTGATTACACACATGTTCCCGCATGTATTAGTACATCGGATGAGAGACTGCCACTACTGGTAATCTTCTCAGGGAAAAACACTTGGAGTTCATGGCTACCCATTAAATATCATCCAGATGTATATTTTTCAGCTACTATGAAAGGATGAAAGACAGCAGAACTCTTCTATGACTTGTTTCAAGATAATTTTCTGTCTCAGGTGAAAGAAAAAACACTTCTTATTCTTGACAACCTTGGCTCCCATTTATTCTTGGTACTTGTGGAACTTGCTTTAGAAAAGAATGTTACTATCCTCAAGCTGCCTGCCCACCCATAAAATGTTCAGCAGCCCCTTGACAGGGCTATTTTCAAAGGGCTGAAATCATCCTATGAGCAGAAGCTCGTGAACTGGCAATGGCTCGTGAACTGGCCCACCCAGGTGACGTCTCACCAAAAGAAGAACCTGTGAAAGTTTTATGTCAGATCAGGGATACTTAACTCACCTCTTTACTGATTAAAAAAATTTTAACGAAAGGAATTTACAATTCCGCTATTCCAGCATGTATCAATTTTAACATGATTGGCAAGGCGAAGTTTGACCCAGCCAAGATAAAACGATATGTTGAGACAAAGACATCAGAGACTCGGAATTTAACAAGAGCAACATCCAAAGTGAATACTGCGACTAATTAGATTACTGTTTAAATGTTGGTTAGTCCAAAAATGATTCATGTGCACGAGAAATCAATTGAAGAGCTTCTATTGGATTCAGCACCCAGCCCTTCTTTTGATGCCTCAGCACCTGAGACATATGGTAGGCAGAGAATTACTTGGGAATCTGAAGTAATCACTTCAGAATCAGATTCAGAATCACTTCAGAAGAAACAATTGAACAAAGAGAAAAAAGAATAGGTTGAGAACAAAAAACAGAAAGTAAAAGAGAATATGCTCAAACTACAACTGAAAAAGAACGTCTGAAATGATGTCTCACTGGGTTCCAAAACTGACCAGACGAACATCTATCATACCATTGGCAGTGACAATAAAGGAAAGAAGGAAAAGAAGCTAAAAATACAGCTAAATGAGCACTATGCTGTAGGATATGATAGCTAACGTGATCGACAAGGCTTGTATATTGGAAGGGTGCTTTATTTTCCAGACAAAAATCTTTTTTGCTTAAAATATCTCTACTGTCTGTGCCTAGCCAACTATTCATTTGACTGACCCCAAAAAGATGAAATTGGTAAAGTTGAAGAATACATCTTTGCTGGACCATTGGAGCTTTCTGGAGCTGGTTCCTTCACTCTACCATCATTCCAGATTTGGTACGTCATCAGCCTGTACAAGAAGCACACTAGGTGTTGCAAGTTCTCAACTCCCTCTGATACTTATTGAAATTATTTTTTTTAATACAAATTCCTTTTTTTCCACTAAGAAAAAACAACTTATTTTATGTTATATTAGTTGAAATTACAATTTTTCCCTATTATTTGAAGTGTGGTGTTATCTTTTTTGCATTTAAGTAATAAATTGAAAAAATGACGTTCTCAGATACTTCTTCTATGTACAGGGGTAAGACCAACACTGTCATAATTACCCCATGGTAAGAAGAAAACCTGTGTTCCATTGAGATACACGAAAACTATTGACAAGAGTTTTTGTCTCTTATGGTATTTCTGTACATATAAGTATCCTCTCACATGTCTCAAAGTGACATAATTTTTATCTCTACCAGCATAGGATTTACTTGGGGGTATCAGATATACCTTAGACTAGGGGTAAGTTTCACCTCCCTGAGATTGGTTACTTTAATGCAATAATTCATGGAAATAACAAAACTTGCTAACTTTCTGGATTGTGAAGAATATTACTAGTATGACCAAGGGTGATGTCAAATAGTTTTAATTGTACCAGCAACTCCAAAACAATTTTGGGACCAAATTTAGCTGAAAAAAAACTCAATAAGGGGTCGGACTTACCCAAGTTCACCTTATCTTTTCAAATTAAACTTATTCCTTCAAAAAACTTGTAGAATTTTTCCTACAAGTAGCTTTTTTATGGTACTTGGTATTTACCAAGTGACACATAGCGATCGCAAATTCTGTTGGTCTGTTTGTCAGTCTGTCTATCCTGGTTTTGCTAGTTTAGGCACTTCCAGATAAGCTAGGACGATGAAATTTGGCTGGCATATCAGTAACCAAACCAGATTAAATTAGAAATAGTCGTTTCCCCGATTCGACCATCTGGGGGGGAGTGGGGGGACGGTTAGTTTGGAAAGTATTTTTAACTTCTGAACGGGTGATCAGATCTTAATGAAATTTGATATTTAGAAGGATATGGTGTCTCAGAGCTCTTATTTTAAATCCTGACCGGATCTGGTGACATTGGGGGGAGGGGGGTTGAGGGGGAACCTAAAATCTTGGGAAACACTTTGAGTGGAGGGATCGGGATGAAACTTGGTGGGAAAAATAAGCACAAGTCCTAGATACGTGATAGTGATTGACATAACTGGAACGGATCCGCTCTTTTTGGGGGAGTTTGAGGGGGGGTTAATTCTGAAAAATTAAAAAAATGAGGTATTTTAAACTTACAAAGGAGGGATCGGATCTTAGTGAAATTTCATATTTAGAAGTACATCATAACTCAGATCTCTTATTTTAAGTCCCGACCGGATCCAGTGTCATTGGGGGGTTGGCAGGGGGGACCGGAAATCTTGGAAACGCTTAAAGTGGAGAGATCAGGATGGAACTTGGTGGGAAGAATAAGCACAAGTCCAAGATACGTGACTGACATAACCGGGTCCGCTCTCTTTGGTGGAGTTGGGGGGGGGGGAGTAATTCGGAAAAATTAGAAAAATGAGGTACTTGTAACTTACGAACAGGTGATCAAATCTTAATGAAATTTGATATTTAGAAGGATCTTGTGCTTTAGAGCTTACATTTTAAATCCCGACCAGATCCAGTGACACTGGAAGGAGTTGGAGGGGGAAACCGGAATTCTTGGAAAACGTGAAAATTGAGGTATCTTTATCTTACGAATGGGTGATCGGATCTTAATGAAACTTGATATATGGAAGGACCTTATGTCTCAGGTGCTCCATTTTCAATTCGAATCGGATTCGGGGACATGAGGGGCTGGAGGCGGGAAACAGAAATCTTGGAAACTGGAAATCTTGGGAAACGAGTTTGAGTGGAGAGATCGGGATGAAACTCGATGGGAAAAATATGCACAAGTTCTAGATACGCGATTGACATAATTGGAACAGATCCACTCTCTTTGGGGGAGTTGGGGGGATTTCCAGTGCTTTGGCGAGTTCGGTGCTTCTGGACGTGCTAGGACGATGAAAATTGGTAGGCGTATCAGGGACCTGCACAAATTGACTTGATAACAGTCATTTTTTCGATTCGACAATCTGGGGAGCTGAAGGGAGAGGAAAAATTGAAAAAATAGAGGTATTTTTAACTTACGAAAGGGTGATCGAGTCTCAATGAAATTTGATATTTAGAAGGACCTCGTGTCTCAGAGTTCTTATTATGAATCCCGAACGTATCCGGTGATATTAGGGAAGTTGGAGGGAGAAACGGGAAATCCTGGAAAACGCTCAGAGTGGAGAGATCGGGATGAAACTTGATGGGTAGAATAAGCAAATGTCGTAGATACGTGATTGACGTAACCAGACTGGATCCGCTCTCTTTGGGGGAGTTAGGGGGGGGGGGTCCAGTGCTTTGGCAAGTTCAATGCTTCTGGACGTGCTAAGACGATGAAAATTGGTAGGCATGTCAGGGACCTGCAAAAATTGACTCGATAAAGTTTTTTTCCCCGATTCGACCATCTGGGGGGCTAAAGGGAGAGGAAAAAGTAGAAAAAATGAGGTATTTTAACTTACGAGTGGGTGATTGGATCTTAATGAATTTTGATATTTAGAAGGACCACGTGTCTCAGAGCTGTTATTTTAAATCCCGACCGACATTAAGCCTCTGATTTTCCTTTTAAAGCAATCTATTGATTCTTAGAATTTTGCTAGAGCTCATACCATATGAGTTCTTGGCTCGTGGCTCTTCCTACCTCGTCACAAGTGCCATATGAGCTCTAGTTCTTGTTCTTAATAGAAAATACACTTCTAAAACCGCTGAAGCTTGACAGTTTGTTCATTATGTGCTTTACTCGTATCTCAGTTGGAAAAGTACCTCTGGAAAAGGTTCCTATTAAAACATATTGCAGTCCCATTTGATGACTTGAGTCAAAAGGTAAAATCATCAAAACTCTGCTATTTGACAAAGACCAGCTTCCATGCCCAAGTAAACCTAGTTTAACATGTTGATTTGTGTTGTGATATGCTTTGACTGCATTGAAATTTTATTTTTTATCCAAACCTGCTCATTATGTTCTATGTCTTGTCAACATTTTGTTTTGAGATGTCAATTGTGTTTGAAAGTTTACTGATTTCACCTCAGGATCTAAAATCCTATTGCACCTTTTATATTTAACTTAGATAGCCTTCAAGCAGGCTTCACATGAATCAAAGTCCTAGTGAAGTGCAACAGTGGCACTAGTCAAAAATGTACTTAGAAATGACAATCATAGGTACAAATGGTCTATCCCTTAGAAAGGGAGGGTCAGAATATTTTCCCTAGGAAAGGGGGGACAAGGAAAAGTCTGTCTCTTTGGGATTATTTATGAAGTAATCCTTGGGAATCTTTTGGACCAATCTGAAAGATGAGGGACCCCCCTGCTTGGTTTTTGTTGGTAATGCTATTGGTTGAAATGACTTCTAACTAGTGATGCAAATATGTTTTTATTGTAGAGCTTTACTGCACTAATTTGATAGTTTTTACATATATTTTCTCTTTTTAGGAAAAGTTTTGAGCAATGGGAAAATTTGCCACTGTGGCTGTTTGCACCCTTGACCAATGGGCACTTGATTTTTCTGGCAATAAAACAAGGATAATATCATCAATTCAAGAAGCCAAAAGCTTAGGTGCAAGACTGAGAAGTGGTCCTGAGCTGGAAATTTGGTAAGATCTCAACCACAATTCTTTTTAAAATATTTCTATCTTGTCCTTTTTTTCTTTTTTGAGAAGTGGTCCTGAGCTGGAAATTTGGTAAGGTCTCAACCACAATTCTTTTTTAAATATTTCTATCTTGTCCTTTTTTTCTTATTTGAGAAGTGGTTCTGAGCTAGAAATTTGGTAAGGTCTCAACCACAATTATTTTTTAAATATTTCTATCTTGTCCTTTTTTTCTTTTTCTCTTGTTTTTGTACAAAAGTTCCCACTATAGAAAGTTACTAATCATCTAGCTTACATTAAGCATGATTCAAGCTTGCTAAAGCAAGCCAAAATGAAGAGAAAAGCCTCAAACAAGCTATCTTCAAGCCTTCTAGTAGCTCAACTTTTGCCTTGTTGCAAGCTTTAAATCAATGCTTGGAACAAGCTTGCAAAACAAGCCAATAGCAAGGTCAATCCTTGATCCAAGCTTGTTTCAAGCATTCAATCTTGAAGCCATATTGGAAACGAGGCAATAGCAAGGGAGATTTTTGATTTGAGCTTACAACTTTCAAATTATGTTTACAAACAAGCCAATGGTACAGAAATTCTTTGATTCAAGATTATTTCAAGCCTGCCACTTCGAAAATATACTCGAAACAAGCTTGTAAAACAAGCCAATAGCAAGGTCAATCCTTGATCCAAGCTTGTTTCAAGCATACAATCTTGAAGTAATATTGGAAACAAAGCAATAGCAAGGGAAATTCTTGATTTGAGCTTACAACTTTGAAATTATGCTTACATACAAGCTTATGGGACAGAAAGTCTTTGATTCAAGCTTATTTCGAGCCTGCAACTTTAAAAATATTCTTGAAACAAGCCAATAGCAATGCAAATAATTATTTTGCCTTGGTGTTGGCCAGAAGAGTGAGACTAAACCCAAATCTTGATTCAATCTTGGCCTTTGCAATGTCTACCAGCGATTCATCTGTTACCTCATGGACACTTATTCGATTCATATCAATGATTTGATTTATTAGAGAAATTCTTTTGTTGTTTTTCTAACAATCATCTGTCATTTCGCAAGAAAATCTTTGCAAGTAGTATTTTTTGGATGGTAGAATTATTCCTAAATCCATGGGTTAAAAAAAAGCAATAAAACAAGACCTGAATAATTCCCGAATAATGTTATTATATTCATACTTAGGCATTGAGAGGCTAACCTGTGCCAGAAACATTGCAACTCCATGTATTTTAGGTCTTGTAATTATTAAATCAATTAATGGTATTTTAAATGACCATTTGGTATTATAAACATTTACAAGTGTAATTGAATCGCCGTCAGATTAGGTTTTAAATATAAATAAGAAGTGTAATAGTTAATAGTGTTATTCAATCTGTTTGGGTGGTAAAAAAAATATTTCCAGAATTAAGAGATAACCAAACCTTTATACCAAAGACACAGATTATATGAGATTTTTTTTTTTGTAAAGAAAAACAGTCTTTGACAATCATTCATGAAGACTAAGTTTGGTACCCCCTTAACAGTTGGTCATTAGGATGTAAAATTGAAAGGAAAGATGGTCTGTATTTAAGTTCCAAAGAAGTAATGTAACCCACATTCTAAGGGCAAATTGTGATGAATAAATGAGCAACATCCTATAGACGCTGGTCAGCAATGAAGGTAGCAAAGCTCATCACGGGCACTTCAAGCTCTGTGTCATGGCTTGCTGCACCAGTAAATCGGATGCACCAAAGTAAATGTGATTTGGACTTTGTCTTCAGACACAAAATGGCTTTGATTAGATGTATACTGTTTGAAAAGGGGGTAACATCCAATAAGTGCGTGCCCCGAAAATTCCTGTATTGCAAATTATTTTTTGTCCTGGTTGCAGCAGTAGGTGCAATCTAGTTGAGAGCCAAACTCGCCATATTATAACTGAAAATACAAAAACGTGTATGAAATACATTTTTAAAGCCAAAGAATCACTTTTTGACACTGATTCAGGAACAGTAACTATCATCCATTGTTAACTTTGAAGTAAAAAGTAACTACAAAAACAAATCTATGGAAGTCAATAGACGGGATTACTCCCTGTTAGTGTTGTACTTGTAAAATTAGTCACGATAAAATTGGTTATTTACGTATTTACCGTAATTATCTGGACCCCCGTAAAATTGGTATTTTACATAGTTTATCTATCTTACGTATTTTACCAGTATGCTTACATATTTTACTGATTATTTTACGATGCCTTGAAATTTTCACAGCTTCAAAACATACTATACCGTGCACAAATAATTTCTCTTTATCACATAGACAAAAACAGTTTTGAATATGATTCATTGATTTTCTCTGTGTACAGCTTGTATTACGTCAGCTGTATTAAAAGGTCGTTTGTGTGACTTCAATATCTTTTTATCAGAACAACAATAGATTATATTACAGGTAATTAGAATTTTAAAACGTAAAAAAATAAATAAAAAGAATTTTAAAATGGTGTAATATTAGCTAAAAATAAAATTATATTAGTTCTGTGAGCTAATATAAGATAGAAAGGGTTATAGGTAGGATTGAGATATGACGAACAAGCACAACAAAATAAAATTAAATAGTCGTGTAAAAAGAGGGTAATGTCAGCCAGTGGACAGAAAAGAAGCGTCAGGGACGTCAGGGAGCGTCAGGGAAGTGTCAGGGACTTCTGCCTAGCCGTCTCCAGTGCTAAAAAAGAAGGAAAACTAATTTTTGAAGCAAGTCTAGCAGAGTAGAAGAAAGACTGAATCAAACAAACCAAAAAAAACCAAGGCTAAATTAAATGAGAGACTCTTCGTAGACCAGATTGGGCAAGAATTCTAGGTACTTGTTAATTAGCAAGAACAAACTCAAGTTTTTGATTTGAATGTAAGATCTGGAAATTAACTGTTTTCATAACCACAAAGCCAAGTGACGGGTGAGAGGATGCATTAGTCATTAAGTATGGCGACATTAGACCCTCAAAGTCTAAACCGGCGGTGCTGATCTCCGTTTCGTGGCCGTTCAGCCAGGAAGTACAATGGGGGCTGGAGGCCAGCCATCCTGTGGTTTCGCACATCCTTCCTGCTTACCTTCCCCAGATTTCTCCAGGTACCCATTTACAGCTGGGTTGATCCAGGGTGACCTAACAGATTCACGCCGCTGACCCGTTCCAAACCAAATAACTGGCCACACCAAGGGGCGAATCCCCCCTATTTTCCCCTTGAATAATTCATTAAAAGAGGAATTGAAATTTCTACTCTCCTGTTTAAGTCAGGGGCAATCGTATAGCGTTACCTTTAGTAAAGACCCCCCCCCCCAAGGATTCAATGTATTAATATTTGTTCATTTATTTTTTCTCAAAGGCACCTCCTGTGTAAGGGGTGGTCGAATAAACTTCGGAGGGGGGCTCAGTTAATTGAAATTAGAAAGTTCCAGTGCCCTTTCTCAGATTTAGCCTGCTTTTCAACCAATTACTACCGAATGAGTTGTTACCCACTACAGTCTCTTTAAGGAATTATTATTCTAGCTTAACGACCCTTGTGTTTCAGTAGTTGTTTTGAAAGAATCTTCTCACAAATACATAATTAAGTACTTCCGTACTTTATGGTACACACTCGAGAAGTGAAGTGTGGTGAATATTAATGTAATAAAACAAAATATGATGAAAATATAATAGTTTAGTAACAAAACTATTGAAACCACAACAAAGAATTATGGAAGGGGGGGTGCCCAGACAGCATTATATTAAATTCATAATTTAACCTAACCTAACCAAAATACCAACTAAATATTAATTAGATTAATATTTCCGGAGTTTCCGGAATTTCCCAAGATTTCCGGTCCCCCCAACTCCCCCCAATGACACTGGATCCGGTCGGGATTTAAAATAACAGATCTGAGTTACGAGGTTCTTCTAAATATGAAATTTCATTAACATCCGATCACGCCTTCGTAAGTTAAAAATACCTCATTTTTTCTAATTTTTCAGAATCAACCCTCCTCTTCAACTCCCCCAAAGAGACCGAATCCGTTCCGGTTATATCAATCACGTATCTAGGACTTGTGCTTATTTTTCCCACCAAGTTTCATCCGAAGTTTCAAATACCTGGAAGTGCCTAAACTAGCGAAACCGGGACCGACAGAATTTGCGATCGCTATATGTCACTTGGTAGATACCAAGTGCCATAAAAACTCACTGGCAGCAACTGTAACTAAGTTTGGCTTCATTGTCTCTTTCAATCATGTTGAGAAAGTCAATCAAATTCTGCTACCAATTACTGCTTCTCTACAAAAAAAAAAAAATATTTACAGGGAGCAGGTCTTTCCATATACAGGGAGCAGTGTTGCAAAATGATCGTAAAATAAAAACTCGATAAATAAAATTTAAAAAATATGGTGAAATTGGTAAAATACAGTAAAATTGGTAAAATAATTTAAAATAAGGTGCTCCCTAGGAAATATAGGGTAAAATTGGTGTTTCAGAGTTGCGTTGTAGCTACAAGACCAGTTGATAGTTTTCCTCCAAGCCAAAGCTAATTGTCAGGTATAAAGGCTGTGAAACCGGTTATTGTCTGATCTTCGCGATGCAAATTCTCGAGTGTGTACCATATAATACGGAAGCACCCATAATTGGTTCTAAGGGAGAGACGATGGGAGGGTGGGACAAAAGTTGATATATAATATTCAGGGTTTTATCCAGGACTTTTGTTTGGGAGGGGGACATAAAAAACTTTTAGAAACCCATCCAAAATGTGTGTTAATCAAAGGGATAAATAAGACTGTTATTTAAACTGATGAAACTCTAGATGGTGAGATATTATCTTTTTTTAAGCCCAGGAAAATCAGAATCACTTAAAAATTTGATTAACAGCTGAAAGTTATGCTTAAAAAGAAATGCTCAACTGGTCTTGTAGCTACAACGCAACTCTAAAACACCAATTTTACCCTATATTTCCTAGGGGGCACCTTATTTTACATTATCTTTTACCAATTTTACTGTATTTTACCAATTTCACCATGTTCTACAAATTTTACTTACCGAGTTTTTATTTCACGATAATTTTACAACACTGCTCTCTTTATATGGAAAGCCAATATGTTTTGTCAGTTCTTCCATAAATCGATGTATTTGCGGCAGCAAATTATATGTAAATATTTTTTTATGGCACTTGGTATTAACCAAGTGACATATAGCAATCGCAAATTCTGTCGGTCTGTCGGTCTGTCTGTCTGTCGGTCCCGGTTTTGACACTTTAGGCACTTCCAGGTAAGCTAGGACGATGAAATTTGGCAGGCGTATCAGGGACCGGACCAGATTAAATTAGAAATAGTTAGAAATACGACCATCAGGGGTGGGGAGGGGGGGTTCCTTTAATTCGGAAAAAATTGAAAAATGGAAGTATTTTTGGCGTAGTGGGGGGGGGGGGTTATTCTGAAAAGTTAGAAAAAATGAGGTATTTTTAACTTAGGAACGGGTGATCAGATCTCAATGAAATTTGATATTTAGAAGGATATCGTGTCTCAAAGCTCTTATTTTAAATCCTGATCGGATCTGGTGACATAGGGGGGAGTTGGGAGGGGGAAACCTAAAATCTTGGAAAACACTTAGAGTGGAGGGATCGGGATGAGACTTGGTGGGAAAAATAAGCAGAAGTCTTAGATACGTGATTTACATAATTGGGAGGATCCGCACTATTGGGGGGGGGGTTTAATTCTGCAAAATTAGAAAAATGACGTATTTTTAACTTACGAAGGAGTGATCGGATCTTCATGAAACTTCATATTTAGAAGGACCTCGTAACTCAGATCTCTTATTTTAAAACTCAACCGGATCCAGCGTCATTAGGGGGGGCAGTTGGGGGGGGGACCAGAAATCTTAGAAAATACTTAAAGCGGAGAGATCAGGATGAAACTGGATGGGAAGAATAAAAACCTGTCTGAGATACGTGACTGACATAACTGGACCGGATCTGCTCTATTTGGTGGAGGTGCGGGGGGGGGGTAATTTTGAAAATTGAGGTATTTGTAACTTACGAAAGGGTGACCAGATCTTAATGAATTTTGATATTTAGAAGGAACTTGTGCTTTAAAGCTCTAATTTTAAATTCCGACCAGATCCTGTGACACTGGAGCTGGAGGGGGAAATCTTGGAAAACACTTGTAGTCGAGGAATCGGGATGAAGTTTGGTGGATAGAATAAGAAAATGTCCTTGATACGTGATTGACGTAACCGTACTGGATTCGCTCTCTTTGGGGGAGTTGGGGGGAGGGGTTCGGTGATTTGGCGAGTTTGGTGCTTCTGGACGTGCTAGGACGATGAAAATCGGTAGGCGTTTCAGGGGGGGGGGTCTAACTCCCTCTTTGGGGGAGTTAGGGGGGGTCCAGTGCTTTGGCAAGTTCAATGCTTCTGGACGTGCTAAGACGATGAAAATTGGTAGGCATGTCAGGGACCTGCACAAATTGACTTGATAAAGTCGTTTTCCCAGATTCGACCATCTGGGGGCCTAAAGGGAGAGGAAAAATTAGAAAAAATTAGGTATTTATTACTTACGAGTGGGTGATCGGATCTTAATGAATTTTAATATTTAGAAGGACATCGTGACTCAGAGCTCTTATTTTAAATCCTGACCGGCATTAAGCCTTTGACTTTCCTTTTAAATCAATCTATTGATTCTTATAATTTTTTTAGAGCTCATACCATATGAGCTATTCTTGCCTCGTCACAAGTACCATATGAGCTCTTAGCTCTTGTTTTTGTAGAGAAGCAGTAATTGGTAGCAGAATTTGATTGACTTTCTCAACATGATCGAAAGAGACAATGAAGCCAAACTTAGTTACAGCTGCTGCCAGTGAGTTTTTATGGCACTTGGTATCTACCGAGTGCCATAAATCGGAAAAAATAGAAAAAATGACGTATTTTTAACTAACGAATGGGTGATCGGATCTTAATGAAATTTAATATTTAGAAGGATATCGTGTCTCAGAGCTCTTATTTTAAATCCCGACCGGATCTGGTGACATTGGGGGGAGTGGGGGGGACCTAAAATCTTGGAAAACGCTTAGAGTGGAGGGATCGGGATGAAACTTGCTGGGAAAAATAAGCAGAAGTCCTAGATACGTGATTGATATAACCGGAACGGATCCGCTCTATTCGGGGGAGCTTATAATTCTGAAAAATTAGAAAAAACGAGGTATTTTTAACTTACGAAGGAGTGATCGGATCTGAATGAAATTTCATATATAGAAGGACCTCGTAACTCAGATCTCTTATTTTGAATCCTGACCAGATCCAGGTTCATTGGGGGGGGGGGGAGTTGGGGGGGGCGAAATCTTGGAAAACACAGCGGAGAGAACAGGATGAAACTTGGTGGGAAGAATAAAAACATGTCCAAGATACGTGACTGATATAACCGGAGTGGATCCGCTCTCTTTGTTGGAGTTAGGGGGGGGAGTAATTCGGAAAAATTAGAAAAAATGAGTTATTTGTAACTTACGAACGGGTGATCAGATCTTAATGAAATTTGATATTTAGAAGGATCTTGTGCTTCAGAGCTGTTATTTTAAATTTTGACCAGATCCGGTGAAATTGGGGGGAGTTGGGGAGGACCGAAAATCTTGGAAAACACTTAGAGTGGAGCGATCAGGATGAAACTTGGTGGGAAGAAAAAGCACAAGCACTTGATCTTGATACTTGATAATCGACGTTTCGATTATCCATTTTCAATACGAATCGGATCTGGGGACATGAGGGGCTGGAGGGGAAAACAGAAATCTTGGAAAACGCTTAGAGTGGAGAAATCTGGATGAAACTTGATGGGAAGAATAAGAACAAGTTATTGATAAGTGATTGACATAATTGGAACGGATCTGTTCTCTTTTGAGGAGCTGGGGGGTGTTGATTTGGAAAAGTTTGAAAAATTTAGGTATTTTTAACTTAAGAACGGGTGACTTGATCTTAATGAAATTTGATATTTAGAAGGAACTCATGTCTCAGAGCTCTTATTTCAAATTCCGGCCAGATCTGTTGACATTGGGAGGAGTTGGAAACTGGAAATCTTGGGAAACACTTAAGAGTGGAGAAATCGGGATGAAACTTGGTGGCTTGGATAAAAAAATGTCGTAGATACGTGATTGACGTAACCGTACTGGATCCGCTCTCTTTTGGGGAGTTAGGGGGTGGGGTTCAGTGCTTTGGTGCTTCTGGACGTGCTAGGACAATGAAAATTGGTAGGCGTGTTAGGGAGCTGCACAAATTGACTTGGATAAAGTCGTTTTTCCCGATTAGACCATCTAGGGGGCTGAAGGGAGAGGAAAAATTAGAAAAAATGAGGTATTTATAACTTAAGAGTGGATGATCGGATCTTAATGAATTTTGATATATAGAAGAACCTCGTGACTCAGAGCTCATTAAGCCCCTGATTTTCCTTTTAGATCAATCTACTGATTCTTAGAAATTTGCTAGAGCTCATACCATATGAGCTCTTGGCTCTTCCGGCCTCGTCACAAGTGCCATATGAGCTCTTAGCTCTTGTTATAAGAAGTTATTTGTGGATTGTTGGCAAAATTGCTGCACAGCAGTAACAGAGTTCAGAGTTCATTCATAACTCACCAATTAATACATTTTGGAATCAGAATACTCAAATTTCCCTCGAGAGGCTCCATGGCCACGGATACAAGGGAGATCAAAAAAGTATAATGTAAGCAACAACCCCAGAAGTACAAAAAGAATGCAAGTAGACTAGGTTTAGGAGCGGTTTTGGTGAGGAACGATTGGTGTCCGTAGCCAGACGCCATGCTTTATAATGCATTACAGAAAGTGACAGCAGTGTTGAAGGAAAAGCAGACATCCATACAATAGGGCAATACGAAACATGACTGGTTAAGGCAGAAAATATTTTTCAGAATATATCCAGGAAAGGTGTGTCCGAGTTTTCGAATGATTCCCAAACTCCGTGAGACTTTAATCCTAATCATGGCTATATGGTGTCTAAACGAAAGGTTCTCCTCAAGCAGGATACCAAGAAACCGGACCGTTCGATTCTCTGGTCTGCACATGGAGCCCTGTGACACCTGAAGGTGTGTAAGCTTAGGTGAAGCTATATCGATTCGAGAAAAGATAAGAAAATATGACTTAGAAACTTTCAAGGCTAAGTAATTCACATAAAACCATGGCATTACTCTCTTGAATATTGCCATAAGGTTAGACCTGATATCACATTCCGTCTTCCCACGGGTCCCAAGAGTGCTGTGATTAGCAAAAGCAACCAGACAATCTTCATTAGAAGTAGCATTGGAACACAAAGGAAGATCCGGATGACATAGCTTGAAGCACACTAGAGGCCTGGGGTTCTTGACTGCCGAAATTAGATCATTAACATAAATCAGAAATAAAACGGGGCCACCAACAGATCCCTAAGGGATACCATACTCCATTTCAGAAGGGCTCCGGAAAAGCGGAACAATTGAAAAAGTATACTAAAAATATATGATCCAAACCAAGAGAAAGAAATTGATCTTATACCAATATGTGATAGTTTCCAAAGAAGAATCTGATAGGTCAAAGAATCAAAAGCTTTACGAACACCTAAAATGAAGCTGCCGGGATAAAACCAGAATCTACTGCCGAATAAATGAAATTCAAATCGGAATCTCACTCGGAATCTGAACTGGAAATCATGCAAAAACTCTTTTGCATCAAGAATACTAAGAAGCCTGGATATCGTAGCCTTCTTAAAAATTTTGCTGAAAACAGACACAAGTGAAATCGGCAGATAATTATTAGGATCTCTCCGAGACCCACCTTTCTACAGCACTATAAGCTTAGCTCACTTGAGAGACTCAGAGAAAATTCTTATTTTGAAAGACAGCGTTTTTTTTTCGACGGCAGTCGATAGCTCTTGATGAGTTGATCAAAGTACACAGTATGTACCTTACTACTGAAGTTGTCAACCCCTTTAAACTTTCAAACTGGTATATCTCATGAAAGAATTTTCCTACAAAAAAATGAATGATATATACTTTGATCAGCTCATCAAGAGCTAACGACTGCCGTCGAAAAAAAAATCTATCTGTTTTAGTTCAAAAGTTGACTTTTTTGCCGTAGGCCAAATCTCTAACGTCATCACTTAGAAAGGAGCAGAGAATAGACTCTAATTTCTTTAGCAATGAGAGAACTTTTAAAGTTTAAGAGGCATATCTGATACCATTTCTTTATCGGTCTATTTTTGGTTTCAGTGTGTACCTTACTACTGAAGTTGTCAACCCCTTTAAACTTTCAAACTGATACATCTCATGAAGGAATTTTTCTACCAAAAAACGAATGATATATACTTTGATCAGCTCATCAAGAGCTATCAACTGCCGTCGAAAAAAAAAACTATCTGTCTTTCTATCTGTCAAGTTTCTAACATCATCACTTAGAAAGGAGCAAAGGATGGACTCTGATTTCTTTAGCAATAAGAGAAGTTTTAATGTTTAAGAGGCACATCTCATACCATTTCTCTACCGCAATCCCAAGTGCAAACAAGAGCTAAGAGCTCATATGGCACTTGTGACGAGGTCGGAAGAGCCAACAGCTCATATGGCATGAGCTCTGGCGAAATTCTAAGAATCAATAGATTAATTTAAAATGGAAATCAGAGGCATAGTGCCGGTTTGGAATTTAAAATAAGAGCTCTGAGACACGAGGTTCTTCTAAATATAAAAATTTATTAAGATCCAATCACCCACTCGTAAGTTAAAATACCTCATTTTTTCTAATTTTGGGGAAAACGACTTTATCAAGTCAATTTGTGCAGGTCCCTGACACGCCTACCTATTTTCATCGTCCTAGCACGTCCAGAAGCACCGAACTCGCCAAAGCATTTGACATTTACGACATATGCTTATTCTACCCACCAAGTTTCATCCCGATCTCTCCACTCTAAGCGTTTTCCTGGATTTCGGGTTTCCCCCTCCAACTCCCCCTTTGTCACCAGATCTGGTCGGGATTTGATATAAGAGCTCTGAGACATGAGTGCCTTCTAAACATCAAATTTAAAAATACATCACGAACGGTCACCCGTTCTTAGGTTAAAATAACTCAATTTTTCAAATTTTCCGAATTAACACCCCCTCTAACTCCCCCATAGAGAGCGGATTCAGTCCGGTTATGTCAATCAAGTATCTAGGACTTGTGCTTTTTCTTCCCACCAAGTTTCATCCTGATCGCTCCACTCTAAGTGTTTTCCAAGATTTTCGGTCCTCCCCAACTCCCCCCAATGACACTGGACCCCGTCGGGATTCAAAATAAAGAGATCTGAGTTACGAGGTTCTTCTAAATATGAAATTTCATTAAGATCCGATCACTCCTTCGTAAGTTAAAAATACCTCATTTTTTTCTAATTTTTCAGAATCAACCCTCCCCTTCAACGCCCCCAAAGAGAGCGAATCCTTTCCGGTTATGTCAATCACGTATCTAGGACTTGTGCTTATTTTTCCCACCAAGTTTCGTCCCGATCCCCCACTCTAGGCTTTTTCCAAGATTTTAGGTTTCCCCCTCCAACTCCTCCCCCCAATGTCACCAGATCCGGTCGGAATTTAAAATAAGAGCTCTGAGACACGGTATCCTTCTAAATATCAAATTTTATTAAGATCCGATCACCCATTCGTAAGTTAAAAATACCTAATTTTTTCTAATTTTTCTGAATTAATCGTCCTCCCACTCCACCCCAGATGATCGAATCGGGGAAACGACTATTTTCAATTTGATCTGGTCTGGTCTCTTATTCGTCTGCCAAATTTTATCGCCGTAGCTTATCTGGAAGTGTCTAATCTAGCAAAACTGTCAAAAACTAGCAAAACTAGCAAAAACTGTCGACAGACCGACAGAATTTGCGATCGCTATATGTCACTTGGTAAACACCAAGTGCAATAAACCTGAATGATAAACTCAGCTGAAATCACGAACAGAAATGGGTAGAAGCAATAGATTTTTGGCCCCAGGTAAGATTTCTACGAAGCTTTCCAAAATGCAAAGTCATATTCATCAATCCGGTCTAAGGTCCACGCTTTCCGTAAAAATCGCATATTTTAGACCCTAACCACTTTATAGGAAGAAGCTGAAATCGGGGTGCTAGAAAAAAAAACACGACAAAACCGAAGTGCTGCTCTCGCAACACAATTACATGAATATTTCGCCTGTATAACAAAAGGATACTTCAATGTGGAGAAGAATGAATTTAAAAAAAAATTACATAAAGGAGGAAAATTCAAAATTAAAGAAGAACAAAAAGAAAATATTCAAATCAGATGTTCTTTTTCCTTTTTATTCTTCGATTTTAAAATGTACTGTTTTTTAAAATTTAGTTTTCTTTTAAATTCTTTTTTCTAGACGCCGAGGACGCCTTACTTAATATTAAATAAAAAATAAAAAAAATAAAAAAAATAAAAAAAATAAAAAAATGAAAGTAAGGGGTTGAACCCCCTCATATACGTAATAAAAACATACGAATACGTTCGTTACGTAAGTTAATTCGTAAGTTAGGTATATTTTTTACCAATGAAAACGTTTGTAAAAAATTAAAAGTTCTAGTTGCTTTTTTAAGTAATCAAAAAATTGGAGGACAACTAGGCCTCCTCCCTCGCTCCTTTTTTCTCAAAATCTTCAGATTAGTTGCAATTAATTAATATGCAAATTTCGTTTTAATCATTTATGGGCGGAGAGCCAAGATCAAAACATGCATTAATTCATAATCGTCCAGAAATTAAATAAAAAAAAACAAGTTTTTTTAAATGAAAGTAAGGAGCAACATTAAAACTTAAAACGAACAGAAATTACTCCGTATATGCAAGGGGCTTTTCCTCCTCAACGCCTCGCTCTTTGAGCTAAAGTTTGACTCTTTCTCTTAACTCTATTTTTAAAACAATAAGAAACTCGTCGATACCTCGCCCTTTAAACTAAAGCTTAAATTTTGTCCCAATTCTTTAAGAATTCCCACAACTCTGAATCACAAAGGCCGTAGAATAAATAGTTGAAATTACTAAAAATACCGTAGCGTAAAGAGTGTGGTATAACAAGGAGGTAAACTCCTCATATGCGTATTTTTTGTTCGTTTTAAGTTGTAATGCTGCTACTTACTTTCAGAAGAAAAAACTTTTCATATTTATTTTTCATTGTTTTTTCAAATAATGCTAGAAAATCCTGCGCCCCTTCATTGAAATTCTCTTCCCCCATGAGAAGTTTCTCCATGGATATATCCTCCCACGTAACCCTCTCCCTTCAACTCTCCCCCCCTAAATCAAAAAATCCCCCTGAAAACGTCTGTACACTTCCCAGTAACCATTACTATATGTAAACACAGGTCTAAGTTTGTAACTTGCAGCCCCTTCCACGGGGATGTGGGGGGAGTAAGTCGTCCCTAAAGACATAGTTATTAGGTTTTTCGACCATGGTAAATAAAATGGCTATCTCAGAATTTTGATCCGGTGACTTTTGGGAAAAATGAGCGTGGGAGGGGGCCTAGGTGCCCTCCATTTTTTTGGTTACTTAAAAAGGGCACTAGAACTTTCAATTTCCGTTAGAATGAGCCGTCTCGCGACATTCTAGGACCACTCAGTCGATACGATCACCCCTGAGAAAAAAAAAAAAAAAAAAAAACACGCATCCGTGATCTGTCTTCTTGCAAAAAATGCGAAATTCCACATTTTTGTAGATAGGAGCTTGAAAATTCTACGACAGGATTCTCTGATACGCTGAATCTGATGGTGTGATTTTCATTAACATTGTATGACTTTTAGGGGGTGTGAATGAGGCGAATTTTCTCTGGCTCGTAACTTTTGATGATATAACTGATCTTCATGAAACTTATATATTGAAAATCAGCATTAAAATGCGATTCTTTTGATGTAACTATTGGTATCAAAATTCTATTTTTTAGAGTTTCGGTTACTATTGAGCCGGGTCGCTCCTTACTACAGTTCGTTACCACGAACTGTTTGAAAATTGCTCTGTGGGCAATAAACAGAATTAGGTGCGCACGTAGAAACCGAATAATGACAATATTTGGCTAAATTAGCGAATCCCGAAAGATTCTGTTCGGGACATAAGCCGATCAGATTTGTTAAATCAGAAATTTTTGGATTACCTACTTGTAAATACTTAGACCAGAAACAGAATATGTTTTTTTTTATTACAGCCAAAGGAGTCCTGGAAGGAGGGAGAGTCCGACTGTAAGCCATCTTTCATAAATCTGATGATTTGTATATATATATATATATATATATATATATATATATATATATATATATATATATATATATATATATATATATATATATATATATATATATATATATATATATATATATATATATATATATATATATATATATATATATATATATATATATATATATATATATATATATATATATATATATATATATATATATATATATATATATATATATATATATATATATATACTAGCTGTTGGGGTGGCGCTTCGCGCCACCCTAACGAAGCCCCCCTGCGCGCGTAAGTCGTTTCGCGCCATATTAGTTACGTGCCATTGTATTTGTGTCCCTGTGTCCCGCCTGTGGATATAGATAGATATATATATGTTTTTAACTATGTAAAACTTGCGAATATACAACATTCTTCGCTGTTCCATTGTCTGTGTATATAAACAGATTGTCGGGTTTACCGTCTCTTGAGTATGCGATTATATAATTAGACATATAATTGATAAATAGACATATAATCTAGAACATGTAATTGTCCATGGGAAAAACAATCCGTATCTATCCAATCTGTATTCAGAAAACTAATCCGTATTCAGATCTATACCTCATTATTCTAATAATTGCCCTTGGGCTTTATTGATAGTGATTGCTAATCGAACATTCCCTGCGTCACCGTCGTCATTTATATATCCCCCTGTGCCCCCCGGCGTCCCCGTTGTAGTTGATTCCCTGTCTCCCGGTCGTCATTTATATTCCCTGTGTCCCGGTCGTCATTTATATTCCCTGTGTCCCGGTCGTCATTTGTGTCCCGGTGTCACAGTCCGTAATTTCTCTTTGAGTGTCCCGGTCGTCATTTATATTCCCTGTGTCTCGGTGTCCCGGTCTGTAATTTCTCTGTGAGTGTCCCGGTCGTCATTTATATTCCCTGTGTCCCGATCTGTAATTTCTCTGTGAGTGTCGCGGTCGTCATTTATATTCCCTGTGTCCCGGTGTCCCGGTCGTCATTTGTGTCCCGGTCGTCATGTATATTCCCTATGTCCCGGTTGTCATTTGTGATTTGGTGTCCCGGTCTGTAGTTTCATCTTATAATGACGTCATATACAAAGCCTTATATACTTATAATGATGTCATATGCAAACCCACAAACTAACAAACATGCATACATACAACTTATTTTTATATACATGGATATAGTTTCTTTTTTAGTTTTTCTTTCTTTTTTGTTTTGCAGCTTTTTTAGTTTTTTTAGCTGTTTTTCTTTTTAGTTTCTTACCTTTTTTATTTTTTCATTTTTTAAGTTTTTTTCTTTTTAGGTTTTTTCTTTTTTTTTGCTTTTTTCGCGCCATATTAGTTACACGCCATTGTAGTTGTGTCCCTGTGTCCCACCTGTGAAAATAGATAGATATGTTTTTAACTACGTAAAACTTGCGAATATACAACATTCTTCGCTGTCCCATTGTCTGTGCATATAAATAGATTGTCAGGTTTACCGACTCTTGAACATGCAACATATAATTGTCCATGGGAAAAACAATTCGTATTCAGATCTATACCTCATTATTCTAATGATTGCCCTTGAGCTTTGTTGATGGTGAATGCTAATCGAACATTCCCTGTGTCCCGGTCGTCATTTATATATCCCCCCTCTGTCCCCCGGCGTCCTCGTTGTAGTTGTGTCCCTGTGTCCCGGTCTTTTATACTCCCTGTGTCCCGGTCGTTATTTGTGTCCCGGTGTCCCAGTCTGTAATTTCTCTTTGAGTGTCCTGGTCGTCATTTACATTCCCTGTGTCCCAGTATCCCGGTCGTCATTTGTGTCCCGGTGTCCCGGTCTGTAATTTCGCCAGTCGACAAACATGACGTCAGTCGACAAACAACTTCATGACGGCATAATGCTCAATCCTTATAATGACGTCAGTCGACAAACATGACGTCAGCCAACACACACACACAAACAAACAACTTATTTTTATATATATTGACATATATATATATATATAATAAAGAATCTATTTTCCAGCTGCTAAATGGCTAAAAATCGCAGAAATATGTTTTCTACTGTAGTCCTTCACCGAGTGGTGGTTTCAGGAAAAGTGTTTTTTTTTTCTTGAAATCTTCTGGTTGCCAAAATTGTAGACTCTAGGCCCCTATACTGACCGACTCTTGGATGGATGATCAACATGTGGGTCAGCATTAGAGGGTGGTCAGAACCACCTCAAAAACTCTTTTAGTGACAGGTCGGTAGATTCCTCATAAAAGCGAACTCAGAAGTCTTCGGGGAAACAGGTATTTACTTGTTTAGTTCAGAATATGACTTAATGCAAAATGACGAGTCTCAACTCCCTCCAAAAATATTGAGACTTTGAACCCATTCTGACAAAAAGCCATAACCTATTGAATGTGTAGTTTCTGAAAATTATTTCTTTTAATCATAAAGTATAATCATAGTAGCTCTTCAGAGGCATAAATTTTGCATTAATCATTCAAGAGTCCATATAGTCAGAATGTTAGGGTTTGATAAATTGTTAATCAAAACAAATGAACCTTTTTTTTCTGTAAAAGAACAAATTGTTCTAAATATTAGTTATTTCAAATAACTTATATAATCCATTTAGATGCATCGATAAAAGAATTTCGATAAATTATGACGAAAAGTTATGGCTTTGTTTTCCAAAATTGCTTTAGCAAACGAAAACGAGGAACAAATCAAGGCTACAATGAATTTTCGTTCCCTTTCTTGCAATTTTAGGCCTTATAATCCAGAATTTAGCTTAGTAATGAATAACTGTCTCCTACCGAGTTTTTCTTTATTCTTTGTTATTAATATTCATTAGATAAAGAGCACTGACGTATTGTACGAAGGAAAAAACCGACTGAACACAAAAATAAAAAGAAGTGTTAGTCCTTGACCAACAAAGTTTATCAATCCTTTGATTTCCGAAACTGTTTTTGTTTATTATTGTTTCTTACCTCATAAAGTTTTAATCTTAATGTTTGATTAGTCATTATCAATAGCGTATTTTACTTCTTTTTCTTTTTATGCACATGTAACGTATGTTTATTCGAGGGTTCTGAGTTTTTTTTTTTTTTTTTTTTTTTTTTTTTTTTTTTTTTTTTTTTTTTTTTATTTAACAGTCTGTGTAAGAGTATAGAGCAGGAGTTTATTGCCAAAGATCCATTAAGCCATTTAAAGTATTCGTAAGTTCTAACCACTCCTCCCCCTTTCCTCCTCTCAAAATGTGAAAAGTTTTGCTTTTGATCATAAAAAGCAGTTTAAGACTGGTTTATTCGTTAGAATTTACTCTAAATGACAAGCAATCCGCCAAAAGATTATTATAGGTAATTCTCGATGAGACGAAACTGGTAATTTCACTTTACTTGCACTTCTTCTGGAGACCAGAGGCCCCATCTTATCTTATACCACTAAGCACTGAAGTCGCTTTGGATCTTCCTTTTCTTCTTGTTGTGGCGGATACCTTCAAATTGTTTAGCCAGTTCCTGTGCCGGCTTTTTTCATGCCTTTGAAAGCAGTTCAAGGGTTCCACAACCGCCATAAAAATTGGTTTAAGGTTTTTCTCTAGCCATCTGGCTTGCTTATTCCATTGATGTTTTATTAGGAATTGCTCGAGTAAGAGCTCCCGGACTCTAGACACCCGACTAAATCACTCATAATATCAATTTGTCTGGGGAAATTGACAATGCTATATCATCCTATCAACTACGAGATGTAACTTCATCTCTCGGCTTGTGTCACCAGGGAGGAGGAGGATCAATCGGTTCGACGTAGCAACCACAGCTTGGAAAAGCTCGTACTAATCAGTTCCTGATTTTTGCATAAAAAGACGCGCAGTAGGCGTAGAGTCCATATTTTGCACCTTATTTACTTCAGTTTGGTGAAACCAATACCATTTTATAGCCCGTGAATAAAAATTTAACTATGCCTATCCAAGACGCTAAGAAAATCTTGTACAGATCGAGGGTCCATATTAAAGCCAACCAAGACAAGTAAAATATTGTAAGACTAATTTAAGTAATCTAACAACAATTCAGTGTTCCCAGAGGAAAGCAAGTCTAACCGACTGTATTTCAAGCCCACTTTTACATTCATGTAAACTGTTAGTTTCTTCAAGAAAAAGGTGTAAATAAAACACATATGGTAGTGCTCTGGTGAACCATCTTGGAGGGTATTCGAAATCTTTTCAGTAATGCAAAATAGACTTGTCTCTATCACATATGTGGCTCTGATTTCAAACATTTCATCTTTGTGGCATGAACACCAAACCGTTTTTCATGAACATTTTTATACGTTGAAAGGCTGTTTATCAGTGTATCTGAGCATAACATAAATGTTTTTTTTTCTTTTTTTACGTATTTTTTTTAAACGTCCCATTTGCTACCGAATGTATCTTTTAAACAACCACAATCTTTTTTTTTAACTAAATCTTTTCTATGTTCAAAATAATACCTTTTTCTTAGTTTGACTTTCCCTAGTGCCTGTATCACTAAATACTAATACCTACGAAAGATACATTTCAGTAGATAATACAATCAAACAGTTCGTGGTAACGAACTGTAGTAAGGAGCGACCCGGCTCAATAATAACCGAAACTCTAAAATATGGAATTTTGATACCAATAGCTACATCAAAAGAATTGCATTTTAATGCTGATTTTAAATATATAATTCCATGCATTTTGCTATGCGTATTTTGCTATATTTCCATGCATTTTACTATATTTCCATGCATTTTGCTATGCGTCACTCTCATTTCAGCTCGAAGTGCCTCAAAAATATGTTAACCACGATTTTACTGCACATTATGAAATAATAATTGTTTTCTTAACATATTTCCTTCTCAATAGTTCCAATTCCAGGTTTATAACCTTTCTTGAACAAGAGATACGTCAAAGTTAACCGTATTCAACGACAAGATTACAGTTTCATCAAGATTAGTCTTACCCATCAAAAGTTAACTTCACACAATCAGATTCAGCGTATCAGAGAACCCTATTGTAGAAGTTTCAAGCCCCTATCTACAAAAATGTGGAATTTCGCATTCTTTGCCAGAAGACAAATCACGGACGCGTGTTTGTTTTTTTTGTTCTTTTTTTTTCAGGGGTGATCGTATCGACTCAGTGGTCCTAGAATGTCGCGAAAGGGCTCATTCTAACGGAAATTAAAAGTTAGAGTGCCCTTTTTAAGTGACCAAAAAATTGGAGGGCATCTAGGCCCCCTCCCTCGCTCTTTTTTTCCCCAAAGTCACCGGATCAAAATTCTGAGATAGCCATTTTATTTACCATAGTCGAAAAACCTAATAACTATGTCTTTGGGGACGACTTACTCCGCCGCAGTCCCCGTGGGAGGGGCTGCAAGTTACAAACTTTGACCTGTGTTTACATATAGTAATGGTTACTGGGAAGTATACAGACGTTTTCAGGGGGATTTTTTTGGTTTAGGAAAGGGGAGTTGAGGGGAGGGGTTACGTGGGAGGATCTTTCCATGGAGGAATTTCTCATGGGAGAAGAGACTTTCAATGGAGGGGCGCAGGATTTTCAAACATTATTAAAAAAAAAAACAATGAAAAAATAAATATGAGCAGTTTTTTCTACTGAACGTGAGGAGCATTATCAAACAGTTCGCGGTAACGAACTATAGTAAGGAGTGACATGGCTCAATAGTAAACGAAACTCTAAAAAATGAAATTTTGATGCTAAAAGATATATCAAAAGAATCGGACTTATATGCTGATTTTAAATATATAAGTTTCATCAAATTTAGTCTTTGTCATCAAAAGTTACGAGCCTGAGAAAATTTGCCTTATTTTAGAAAATAGGGGGTAACACCCCCTAAAAGTCATAGGGTCTTAACGAAAATCACACCATCGCATTCAGCGTATCAGAGAACCCTATAGAAAACAATTTCAAGGTCCAATCTACAAAAATGTGGAATTTCGTATTTTTTGCTAGAAGGCAAATCACGGGTGCGTGTTTATTTGTTTGTTTATTTGTTTGTTGTTTTTTTTTCCCAGGGGTCATCGTATCGACCAATTGGTCCTAAATTGTTGCAAGAGGGCTCATTCTAACGGAAATGAAAAGTTCTAGTGCCCTTTTTAAGTGACCAAAAAAATTGGAGGGCACCTAGGCCCCCTCCCACGCTCATTTTTCCACAAAGTCAACGGATCAAAGTTTTGAGATAGCCATTTTGTTCCACATAGTTCAAAACCATAATAACTATGTCTTTGGGGATGATTTACTCCCCACAGTCCCTGGGGGAGGGGCTGCAAGTTACAAACTTTGACCAATGTTTACATACAGTAATTGTTACTGGGATGAGTACCGACGTTATCAAGGGGATTTTTTTTGGTTTGGGTGTGGGGTTCAGGGGAGGGGGCTATATGGGAGGATCTTTCCTTGGAGGAATATTTCATGGGGGAAGAGAAATTCAATGAAAAGGGCGCAGGATTTTCTAACATTACTATTAAAAAAAAAAACAATGAAAATATAAACATAAAACAGTTTTTTCAATTGAAAGTAAGGAGAAGCATTAAAACTTAAAACGAACAGAGATTATTACGCATATGAGGGATTCTAAAAATACTTTAGCATAAAGAGCGAGGTATTTAGGAGGAGATAAATACTTCGCTCTTTATGCTAAAAAATTTTTAAGTAATTCAACTATTTATTCTACGGCCTTTCTGATTCAGGGGTCATTCTTAAAGAATTGGGACAAAACAAGATTTAGGGTGAAGAGCGAGGTATTAACGAGGGGACCAACCCCCTCATATATATATAATCAAAAATATAAGAATATCAAAGTTTGTTACGTAAGTCAATTTTTAAGTTATGTATATTTTTTACTAATAAAAACGTTCGTTAAAAATTAAAAAATCTAGTTGCCTTTTTAAGTAACCGAAAAATTGGAGGGCAACTAAGCCTCCTTCCCCACCCCTTATTTCTCAAAATCGTCTGATCAAAACTAAGAGAAAGCCATTTAGCCAAAAAAAGTATTAATATACAAATTTCATTTAATAATTTATGTAGGGAGAGCCAAAATCAGACATGCATTAATTCAAAGACTTTCAGAAATTAAATAACAAAAAAACAAGTTTTTTGAAATGAAAGTAAGGAGCGACATTAAAACTTAAAACGAACAGAAATTACTCCGTATATGAAAGGGGCTTTTCCTCCTCGACACCCCGCTCCTTGCGCTAAAGTTTGATTCTTTCCCGCAACTCTACTTCTTATAACAATAAAAAACTTTAGCGTAAAGAGCGGGGTGTCGAGGAGGAAAAGCCCCATTCATATACAGAGTAATTTCTGTTCGTTTTAAGTTTTAACGTCGCTCCTTACTTTCATGTCAAAAAACTTGTTTTTTTTTTATTTAATTAAAACTGAAAACGAACAGACATTATAACGCACATGAGGGGTTTACCTTTACCTCCTCGTAATACTCGCTCTTTACGCTAAAGTATTTTTAGTAATTACAACTACTTATTCTACAGCCTTTGTGATTCAGGAGTCATTCTTAAGGAATGGGACACAATTTAAGCTTTAGTGTAAAGAGCGAGGTATCGACGAGGGGTGAGCCCTCATATACGCAATAAAAACATACGAATACAGAAGTTCGCTACGTAAGTTAATTCATAAGTTACGTATATTTTTTACTTATGAAAACGTTCGTAAAAAATTAAAAGTTATAGTTGCCTTTTTAAGCAATCGAAAAATATGAGGGCAACTAGACCTCCTCCCTCGCTCCTTTTATTCTCAAAATCTTCCGATTGAAACTGTGAAAAAGCCATTTAGCCAAAAAAAAATTAATATGCAAATTTTGTTTTAATTATTTATGTGCGAAGAGCCAAGATCAAAACAAGCATTAGTTCAAAAACGTCCTGAAATTAAAAAAACAAGTTTTTTTAAATGAAAGTAAGGAGCGACATTAAAACACAAAACGAACAGAAATTACTCCATATATGAAAGGGGCTTTTCCTCCTCAACGCCCCGCTCTTTACGCTAAAGTTTTTTACTGTTTTAAAAAGTACAGTTAAGAGAAAGAGTCAAACTTTAGCGTAAAGAGCGGGGCGTTGAGGAGGAAAAGCCCCTTTCATATACGGAGTAATTTCTGTTCGTTCTAAGTTTTAATGTCGCTCCTTACTTTCATTTTAAAAAACTTGTTTTTTTGTTTAATTATTATATTATAATGAAAATCAACTCTATAAGCTCTTTGAGATATTTTAGAGAAGGCCTTGTTTGTTAGAACTAAGTTTAGACGCTCTGTTGAATCACAAAAGAGATCAAGGTGTCCTACCATGAAAAAGTGACTTCTATTAACGGTAAGGATAAGTACTTATCCGACAATGAGATCTATTCTAGCTGTAATCTACTTTATAGAAGGTCAAATCTTAACCAACTAGAATCTATTTCAAATTATCAAATAATTTTTCTCTTTGTACATTAAAACTTATACAAAGAAGCAAATTCTTTTGTGTCACCGTTTTTTTTTTGCGGCTAGATATATAGCAGAGCATAACCGAGATGCTAAAAACCTCTGTTGATAAAGTTGCAGAACTTGAATATATAATAATCTTTTGAATTAAATGAGCTATTTTTACGTATGGATGTACAAATTTATCTACCCAAGAAGCTTGAAGTATCTGGTTCTAAAATAAATAAACTGAGATATACAACCACGTAAACATGAATGTTTCATAAATAATTAACTAAGTAGCATCTTTCGAATAAAATACATAACTTTTTTACTTTGGCCATCTATTGGCCGTCTATTGGCAATTGAAAAAAAAAATTCTCGAGACTTTTTGGGAAGTACCCAGCTATTCAAGGAAGTTTGAAGGGTCAGGCGGTTGCGGTTAATTTAGCCTTTGCGTTCGGCCTTATGCGAATCAAAGCCTTTATGTGCCCTAAACTAAATATTATTTAAACAAATTTTGAATTCATTTACGTTAAGAAAACTTCTATTTATTGGTTTTCAGAATAGCTTCTAGTTTATCTACTCCCCCCCCCCAAAAAAAGGCCTGTACGTGTCATATATTTATTAATTTTGATTCAAAGCTGAGCCTTAAAAGTGTGTGAACACTAATTTCCTATTCTCTTGCAGGGAATTTTAAAAATCATCAACGAATCCCAAATGAATCCAACTCTAATGAATCACAAAAACATCAAGCAATCTTAACTCTAAGATTTTGTTGTCCTTTTGTGGCAGTTTTGTTTTATTATTATTATTATTCTGATTATTATTACTATTGCTATTATTGTTATTATTATTATCATTATTATTTTTATTCCGTCGTCAATAAGTTCTGAGACCACACTAACAAAAGCCTGATAATAAGAGAAAAGAAAAGATA